>NC_065923.1:68294002-68607222 GCF_024586455.1 Bactrocera neohumeralis | reverse complement strand
AATCCCAAAGACACCTGCTCTTTTTCACATGAGACACTTAATATACGAATATGACAAACACAGCTGAGCGCTATTTATAGAAGAAGGACACCAAAAATGAAAAAATATAAAGAACGAGCGGAGGAAATTTATACTGGTATAGATATATTTATACATATGTATACTTATTATATATCTTTTTATAGATATATATTACACAAAACTCAATAAAAATCAATATCAAATGAAATTCTGCTTGCAACATGCCACAGTCATTGCCACAATCAAGCAATTGATGAGCCAACAGTGCCAACCATGCGATAAACCATGCAACCAGTTAGCCAGCTATGCAACAAACTATGGCTCATGCGGCCAGCAAGCCAGTTAAGGCTGGCGAAAAACTCGTTATAGACATTTTGAATTGGAATTGAAGAGATAAGAGTGGCTTGATAGGCGTCTGAATGTTGCAGGGATGAGCACAGAAGACAGGATTGCGCGACTGGGCGGTGGGCGGAAGGAAGTGTAAGCGGATGCATGCAACTGTCGGCATACACACGAAAACAAATACACAGTTGGCTGACAGTTGACGCTGCGGCAGCTTTTGTGACAATTGCGATGAGCACAGCAGGCGGCTGTCAGCTGGCGAAGAGTGCAACAGCAGCAAGCGGAGCAAACAAAATGAGCAACACAAAACAACAACAAGGAGGGTATGTACTCAATGCTGCTCTTATTTTGTGGTCAAAGACACTGCTTATAGAACATATAAGCACACAAAGATAATTGCAGGCAGTTGCCGCAACTGTCGGCGCAAACGTGCCACATGCGCAAGCGCAAGCAGGAATGCATGACGATTGTTTGTTGCCAGCATTTATGCATGCTTCCACACACACACACACATGTATATATTGTATTTATGTTTGAGTGCCTGCAACACTATTGTATTTATGTGGCACTAAGCTTCGCCATTGCATTCGGCGGTGGCATAAAGAATGCGTGCTGCTATGTGGCAATGTTGCTTGTTTGCAAGTTTACTGCTGCTTAGCGCATTGTGTGTGCAATTCACATTGGTAGCAACAACAAATTGTAATGTCATTGCGCCTGTCAGTCGCTGTATTATATATGCGGCAAGCATGCTTGCTGCCAGCGTCTGCCTAAAATGCCTACAACAGGCTGTAAAGTAGGCTGCTTGCCACTGTTTTTCAATTATGTTGCATGTGTTGTTCTTGTTTTTGCAGCCACACTGCGATTTTCGCTTTCTATTGTAGGCTTATGTCGCCATTGTTGTTAGATTTTAGTTCGCCGTTGATGAAGTGCCGACAGGCGAGTTGCCATTTTCGGTTTAAATCATTTCAGTAGGGTTCAAAGGGGACGCATTTGAAAGGCAATAGGTACATATGTATGCGTTAATTTCAGCTGGTTTTAGTTGTGATTTAGAATATTAGGAGTGAAATTGTGGCAAACAATTTTTTGTGCCAGCTATTATTTAACTATGGCAACACTCTTGTATTTCGCGTCTCAAAATTTTTGAACAAATGATGAGTCCTGCCATCATTTAAAGCATAATAGACTTTTCTGCTAATACTTATTACATTCTTAGACTTGGTGGATTGGCGTTCTTTGCTAAGCATTAATAGCCCAGAATCCTACTATGATTTCAGACTCGCCTTCTAACCTGTTTTGAGCTTACTGATCCCATCCTGTGGATGGGTACGATGTAAAAACCAGCAATGCTAGTTTTAGTAGCTAAAGCTAGAATCAATCTTGCTGGCAAAAAAATCAATAGAAGGGATCCGCCGCTTAAAAAACATCTCAACGAAAAAGACACAACAGCCTCGGATGAGAGACTCCCCTTTTGATGACGACCACAGCAAACGTATTAAGGAATAAGATTTAAGGGCATGCACCTGAAATGTCCGGTTCCTTAACTTGCAAGGTGCCCGTGCTGGAAGATGTCTTCATAAAAATAAAGGCTGACATCACCGCCGTCCAAGAAGTGCGATGGACAAGACAAGGACTGAGACGAATAGGTCCTCGTGGCATTAACTACAGTGGCCATTTAAGGAGCGCAAATGCAATGTGGGATTCGTGGTTGATGAGAGACTCCGTCGCCGAGCACTCTCATTCACCCTGGAGGATAATCATCTAGCCTTAAACCATATCAATGCGAAGTTCTTCAACATATCGCTAATATGCGCCCACGCCTGAAGGGATGAGAAGGACGATGTGACCAAGGACGCCTTCTATGAGCGCTTGGAACCTATGAGAGTTGCCCCCGCGAAGATATCAAAATCGTGCTTGGTGATTTTAACTTTATGGACAAAGAAGGCATTTTTGGTACTTAAGACAATTCACACTCCTTGGCGAAATCTCTTCAAATGGGTTGAGACTGATCGATTTCATATGGGCACGAAATACGCTTGTCTTTAGTACTAGATTCCAGCACAAGAAAATTCAACAAGTTACCTGGCTGTCTGCGGCTCGAAAAGTTCGGAACCTAACATCGACTTGAACCACCATTTTGTTGTAGCGAAGATATGCGCCCACCTTCATACAGCAAGGCATGCACATCAACTATTAATTCAAACCGGAATTAGAAAACTGTGAGATGGCATTTAAAGCTCCTTACGTACAGCTGCAAACGAAACCATTGGTTTTCGGAAAAGGCAAAACGAACAGCTGGTAAGATGAGGCGTGTCGTGCCGCAGTGGAGAGAAAACAGACTGCCTGCCTCGCCCTTGAAGAGGGAAGCGGGACGCTTTTGCAGACAAAAAAAAGAGAGGTCGAAATGCGTGAGTACGAAGAGCTTGACAAACTAGCCGACAGGGGTATTGCTCGAAAATTCAACGAAAAAATGCGGCGGCTTATGGAAGGTTTCAAGACCGGAGCGTATTCCTGTAGAACCCCCAAAGGTGATCTAGTAACCGATGCCCTGAACATAGTGAAATTATGGAGGGAATAATTCTCCGGCCTGCTGAATGGCAGTGAAAGCATAATGCCAGGCGATGGTGAATCTGATTCCCCCAATCGATGACGACAGAGCTGACGTTACGTTGCCCGACCATAAAGAAGTTCGAATAGCAATTTCTCAGTATAATCAAACGATCCTTAAATTTGCATATTTTGTTTTAGATGCCAGTCCATAATGACTTTAGCATTCACACTGCAGCGTACTAAGCACCAGTTTGTTGGCTTTGAAAGTTTGAGCATAACGACATAACAAAGAATAACTTTAAAGAATCTGAAGTGCGGTTCATCTTAGTAAAATGTGACAAATAGTACATAGCAAGGGTTACTGAGAAAAATTCCGCCTTCAAAGTCACATTAAATACTCTTCGAATAAAAATTTCCAAGTTGAATTATAGAAGGAATTTTTTAAGTGATAACTTCATGAGGCATCACACAATTTTTTAAGTACACAAATCATCATGTGATGAAATTTTGGGATTTTTAAGGAAAAATTTCCTTATACCTAGGACAGAAGAGTTTTATAACCCGGCTCATAATCAAAACTCAAAAATAGAGGAAGGCAGAAAGAAGACTTCAGTTAAGACAGGTTCAGTAAAAACGGATGGACTGAAGATATGTAAACCAGTAAAGATCTGTAGATCCGCTATATGATTAGTTCAGATCTATAGTACTGGTTGGTACATAGTTAGTTCAGAAAGACTTTCAAAGCTTAGTAGAAACTTCAGAAGACACAAATACGCTGCAATCGTGATTTCGATGGTTCTTAACTCCGAAATAGAGTGATTCACTATATCCATGCCCATTCTCGCAATACAAAAAATTCATTTTACAAACAATCTCCATACTAATTATAATAAAAGTTTTCTGCGTGAAATAATTAAAAACTTTTCTCGCCAGAAGGTTAAAGCTATTAACTACTTTGCTTGCCACAAAATCTCTGAAAGCAAAACTATAATGATCACACTGCAAACAAATTAAAATTGCGTAAAAGTGAAAAATAATTGGCGTCAAACTATTTGCGTGAAACGGTGAAAATGTTATGACACAAAACGCAAGCACAAGCGGCAAGCGGAAAGCGAAAAGTGAAAAAGTGTGAATTACGCGCACCTCAACATAATTGTTTTAAAAGTTGCACACATGAGCAGCGGCATAATGGTACGTGCCACAAACGGTAGCACATGTGGCAGCGCACATGCCGACAGCCTCCAGCTAACAGTCAACTGCCGCTTGACGCACTAACTGTTAAGTTATTTATTTGTGTTGATGTTGTTGTTGTTATAGTGATAATTCAGCATGCAAGGGTAGCAGTTACCATGTGGCAGAGTAATTAAAATGTTTAAATGGAGTTTTTTACTATAATGTTTCAGTATACAGTGGCTTAGTTTTGCGTGCCTAAATGTGTGTGTGTGTGGGGAGACCAGTGGCGGTGCGCGGTGGCGTATGAGCAACATTTGAATATAAGGTAATAGTTTTGTGTGTGAATATTTCTTAAATCTGTAGTTGTGTGTGTGCGGGTACGTAAGTAAGCATGTGGTTTAGGGCGTTTAAGCATTGAAATGTATTGCAAAATTCAGAAATGCAAGAGAAGTATTTTGAGAAAAGTTGATAATTAGTGAATTCACAACTTGCATTGTAAAATCTTAAAATCAAAAGTTTTTCAACCTGTTTAAAAAATTGTTGTTGTATTACATACAAAAATGCACCGAATCGTTAATACCCTTTACAAGCGCATTTTTTATAGCAACACACGGTATGAAACGCTCTTTATCTTGATTTGTAGCGGTCAGTTTGTATGGCAGCTATATGCTAAAGTGGTCCGATCTGAACAATTTGTTCGGAGACTGTAGCGCTGCTTTCGATAAGGATTTATGACAAATTTTATGCAGATATCTTGTCAAATAAAAAGGTTTCCCATACAAGAACTTGGTTTGGATTGGTCAGTTTGTATGGCAGCTATATGCTAAAGTGGTCCGATCTGAACAATTTGTTCGGGGACTGTAGCGCTGCTTTCGATAAGGATTTATGACAAATTTTATGCAGATATCTTGTCAAATAAAAAGGTTTCCCATACAAGAACTTGGTTTGGATTGGTCAGTTTGTATGGCAGCTATATGCTAAAGTGGTCCGATCTGAACAATTTGTTCGGGGACTGTAGCGCTGCTTTGGATAAGGATCTGTGACAAATTTTATGCAGATATCTTGTCAAATAAAAAGTTTCCCATACAAGAACTTGGCTTGGATTGGTCAGTTTGTATGGCAGCTATATGCTAAAGTGGTCCGATCTGAACAATTTCTTCTGTAATTATACCGTTGTCTTAGAAAATAATTCATGCCATGTCTCGCTAAGATATCTCATCAAATAAAAAAGTTTTCCATATAACAACTTGATTTGGAGCGGTCAGTTTATATGACAGCTACTTGCTATAGTGAGCCGATAGCGGCAGTTCGAACAAATTAGCAGCTTCTTGGGGAGAAAAGAACAACTGCAAAATTTCAGAATACTTCCTCAAATACTGAGGGACTAACTCGTGTATATATGGAGCACTTCATTGCACCTCCGACATTTCGTTCAGAGGCTTACCAACTTCATGGTTTACATACATATATTTAAATCGTCACTATCATTTATTAACTTCATAAATCCGGCCAAACGCTCCAAAACTCTTTAAATTCCTACAACTACATATACACACTCACACAAAGCAGAGTCCTCTCAGCCGCCACATTCAGTCCGCATAAGTGAAAACAAAGCATCAACTCGGTCACAATCTGTGGCAGCCATCTGTGCGTGCTGACATATCTTGACTGCCAGCGCACACAGCGGCCAGTGGCCACTAGCTGCCAACTAGTGACAGCACGACCTGTCCATTTGACCTATCCCACCATACACACACACGCATCGGCGCCTCCATGCGGTCAACAGCGGCAGCAACAATTGCAGGCAGATAAGCTGCGTTTCTGAAATATGAATACTGTTGATGCTGTAAACACTAGTAGCCAACAAGCTGCGTGGCACGGTGGTATGACTTATGTGGAGGACAAAAAGGTCGTACATACATATATGCCGCATGGTGAACGCGCAGCTGTGAGTCGACCAGCCGGAACGCAAGGTAAATAAATGAGGTATGCTACGGCACTTGAGGATGAGTGTGAGCTTATGTATAGGCATACATAGACATACAAACATACATACAAATATATATCTACATATGTACAGCTTCTGAACTTACCCAAAGGACTTCACATAAACATATTTTTTTGCTTGCAACTTTCAAGCTTCTGCCATACTCACAGCACTTCCATATGCACGCATAATTGTTATATATATATATATATATACATGTATAAGTAGATATATACATATATTATGCGAGATAAGCCCTCATGAATAGCGTCAAAAGTAGGCGGAGGCGTGCAAGCGTACAAAATAATTATGGCTACTGTGTGGCTGAGTGGGCGTGAATGTGACACCTAAATAGGAGCGAGCAGCACATAGATGCATATACATAACTAACATGCATAAAACATACATATATGTAATGTACATATATACACTTGACTACCACGTAGCGCCGTCGCAACTTCATTTATGGCATGTTAAGGGTCAGCCAGTGGACACATTCATCAAATTGTTTATCCTTTGCTCCGCTGCGGCAGTGCGGATTTGGTTAGTGACTCTACATGTTGAGCTATGCAAACGAATGCCACCCGCGTGCAACATAAATCTCTATTTGCTTTGCTGTAATATCACTGTAATCTCAGTTAAATTGTTGAAAAATTACTAGCATATTTTTTGGAGTTATAACTTTGAGGGAACAAGTTGAATAACTCGTGGCCGCACATGACAAAATAAGTGAGTTAATATTCATATTCACAACTTATTAATTGAAATTATGTGGTAGTGACTATTATATGACTTGTATGTAT
Source organism: Bactrocera neohumeralis (assembly GCF_024586455.1). Taxonomy (NCBI): domain Eukaryota; kingdom Metazoa; phylum Arthropoda; class Insecta; order Diptera; family Tephritidae; genus Bactrocera; species Bactrocera neohumeralis. The sequence continues at coordinate 68,600,349 of NC_065923.1, read as the reverse complement.
ATACTGAAAACAGCTTAAATATTCACTTTGGCAAAAAGCAGTTATAAATAGTTTTATATTAACTAAAAATTGGAGCTTCCGCAGATGCTTTAAAGCGCACTCATTTCATATCATGATCTTTCTAGTGAAATAATGAGGTAGATACAAAAAGAAAAAATCATTAACCGAAGCCATATTATCCTACACGGGTGCATTTCTTATAGCATGAAAAGGGGTAGAAAGATCTTCATCTTCTTTTTAAGACACTTTGTTTGCAGCATTATGCTATAGTGATCCGATCTGAATATAACCTTCAAGGATTGTACCGTTGCCTTGAATGAAGACAACTCTTAACATAATCTGATGTCGGTGTTTCATCAAATGAACGGCTTCTTAAGGAGAACAGGGCATGCGCAGAATTTCAGAATTTCAGATCCGTAGCACAAAAACTGAGTGACTAGTTCACGTACATATGTATATGTGACCTGGTCTACGGAAAGGGGCTTAGGTGTCAAAAAAAGAAGAACAATTTATGAGATAACGAGAAACTGACGATTATTTTTAACAGCTTTTCCCAGAAAACTAGTTTTCGCACGTTAGCTCCCTTTTCGTAGACCAGGTCACATATACAGACAGGTGGTCAGATGAACTGATAGATAAATGAACATGGCTTAAACTACTCAGCTCTGCTTTGTAGCATTGCCCAATACCGTAGGTCTTTTGGTAAAATGGAGGCACACAGCGGGTAACCATTTTAAACTTTAATATCGTTTACTTTATATTATTCTCCATCTCCGTCTCCTTCACTCCGCTTTCTTGCTCCTTCTACTTCTTTTCTCTTTATCTATCTCCCTTTCCCTCACCCTCCCATCATTCTCTTTCTCATTCTCATTTCTCAAACCCTGACAACACACACTTCACACTTTTATCTTTCTCTTTCTTTCTCTCTAATCACTCCAATTTTATTGTCTTAAGTTCTGAAAATCCATTACTCTATCTTTTTTATTTTTTTCTCTGAAAGTTCTAAACTCTCTCATGTTCTCACATTATTCTAGCTACCAATTTCTGAAATATTCTATTCATTTATGACGATTGTTACAAGCAAAAATCTCAGATTAGAAGATATTTTACTAGTGTGACAGCCTTGACTTTTGATAAAGAGCCTATTAGCTACTAATGAGTCTATATATGTATGAATTCTACGAAGAAACTTTGTGCGTTGTTCAGTTAAAAACCACTTAGAATTTCTCGAGGACCATTCTTCTGCTAAACTCAACTAGCGGAAAAGTTTTGAGCAGTAGGTAATCATAACGGAGATCCTCGTAGTTATAAAACAGGGAAAGCAGATGGATAGACCCAATACAATGAGGATTATCATTAAAACTAAACCTACTTTATTGAAATATAATCTTTTAAAACCTTATATTTTGTAGTGAGATTTCGTATCAATAAATAACTGGAAAAATATTTCTGGTCTAAGTTTTGATCGTCAATGAAACAATGAAGAATCAACTACATACTTCGAAGTGGTTGGTCCTCTAACTATTATTGCTTAAGCTCAACCGATATTATCGTCAAATGTTTAAGTATCTTTCAAATATATAATATCATCACAGATCCAGTTTGCTTGGGAGTTCAACGGAACGATCGTAATTGAAGAATTTTTTTTACTAACTGGTCTTTGAAGTTTTTGGTGTGAGATCTCAATTTTGGTCCTCCAGTCGGTGTGTCTCATTTGTTGGTTTGTATTAAGTAACAACATATCTTTAACAAAACTGTTCAATGAAAATGGAAGCATACTTCTTCTAGATATAAAAACTATTACAGTGATTCACCCTATGCTTAGAAATAGTACAATTTTATCTGTAGTGTGAACCAGGCTATATCAATGTTGGGTATACGTAGGTTGCCTTCTATATCTTGGGATTAGAGAACAAAAAGAAATTTAAATCAACGAGAAACGCTTTATTGTTTTTCAAAATATTCTCCATTATCTATACACTTTTGCATGCATTTGAACTAGTTGTCGAAGCACTTTTGCCACTCTGATTGAGGTGTCTCCAAAAGAAGCGTTCTGAACGCATTAATCGCCTCTTCAGGTGTCGAAAAATGTTGACTAATTAGTTTATATTTGTTTTTGTTTTCGTAAAAGGAAGTCACACGGTTCCAAGTCAAGACTATACGGTGGATGAGTCATCAAATTGATGTTTTGACTGCTCAAAAATGTAGTTGTTTCAGTTAATGAGTGAGAGCTTGCATTGCCGTGGAGAAAAGAAATCCTACTTTGTTGGCTGGTTGTCATGATTTCTTGAAAGGCAACTGGTAAATAATTTGTTGTATACCATTTAGAATTTACTGTTCTGCGTTGTTTAAGTGGTATGCTTGCGACATCTTCAGTTTTTCGATAATAAAGAGGCAACCATTTGCTTGGTAGTTCTTCATGCACAAAAAACTTTTGTTGGATTCGGCTCATCTTGAAACAGCAATACAATCGACTGCTTCTTACTTCAATTTATCATCTGTTACGATGTCATAGACGTGTTTCGAAGCACCGCTTTCATAATTTTTAGATATCTCTCGACCAGTCGACTCGAGACCTTTTTTGAGTATGACAACTTGTGTGGGAACCAACGTCAACAAAGTTTTCTTACAGTCAAATTTTCATCCATTATTGAATGTACATATGTATACTAGTCTCACTAATGCCCATAGTTGTCTCCATCTCGCGTTTGGTCACAAGACAAGCTGGCAATGTTAGTTTGCGCACAGCATCTATAGTTTTCGGAACAGCAAAAGATTTTGGACTACCTGTCCGAAATTTGTCTTGGAGTGAGCTACGACCTCGATTGAATTCACCTTACTAACAATCAACACTGCTTATTGATGAAGCTTCATCACCAAAAATTGAACTAAGTTCCTCTATGCACTCTTGATGAGTTAATCTACATCAGAAAGCTTAGCAGAAACAACTTTAAGCCTCATGAAGGCAGTTGCATTACACTAATGAACTACCAAATATTTTAACCGAAATTTCGCATAAATATTTCGAAATTGCTATTTTTGATGCAAAAGCTAAGTACCGCACAACTTGTTTGTGCAACAAATCGCTGCATGCCAATAAATCCATAAACGAAACACAAACACGCTAATGAAAAACAACTATCTAGACGCTTAACGCCTGCAATGATTGGCGTTGGCTGTCTGGGCCCCCAAGGGACAAATGTTAACTGCATATTTGTCCAAGTGCAAATAAGTCGGTGAGTAGGTTCCATTTACAAAAACGTACGTGCGCATACAACACAACGCAACCATAAATGCGAACTGAGGCAAATATGTTTTGGCTAAGAGACTGAAAAGTGTAAAACCAGCGCGCTTGCCACAAAAGCCATTAACATGGTTGCATGTTACTACGCAGTCGCAACAATTAAATATAGACAAAAACTGAGTGACTCCACACAACCGCTGCATTGCATGTGGCAGCAAGCGTTATTTGGCCCGCCAGCCAATGAAACCCCAGAGAGGTGACACAGAAGCCAGTCGGTTGCCGTTAGCGGAAAAGGAGAAGCTCCAGGCGCGCTTGAAGATTACAGCAAACGCTAGCTGATCAATCATAAACGCCACAAATGTGGCTGGGAAATATGTACATAGTTGTTGGTCTGTGGCAAATTCAAATTCAAGCAAACGCTAAGCTTTCCATATTTTATGGCATGCCATTTGAGCAATGCTTGCAAATTTGGCCAAAGCCATAATGTCGGTAATCATATTTGTGTGCGCCAGACTTTATATGCAGCTAAGCACACATGTGTACAAACAGACAACTGTTCATACGCACTTTTGCTTGTACATTTTTGTGGCTGCAACATGCAACATGCGCTTTGGGGGACATTAAAATGTCCAAGTGGCCACAGATAGACGGCATAGTTAGGCAAACAAAAGCTTACACAGCTGAAGCAGACATAAAAAATAATAACAACAACAATAAACATGCAGCTATAAAGACATTTGCATTTACTTTGGCTAAGTAACAACAACAATATGCAATATGAGTTGTTATTGTACGCATATGCACATGAGGGAGTAAGAGATACAATATCTAGTCTTTATTTAAGTGGGGGAACTCCAGGTCCATCTGTCTTTAAATACTCGAACCAGTCGCATAGTTTTTGAGAAAGCGATCTGAAAGTTTTCACACATCCGTCTCTACCAAAGAAGTTGCTCATTTATCGGAACTATATAAACTTTAAAAACAAAATCAAGCCAATGTATGTAAGATTACTCCGACAGCAGAGCGGCAATACCAGCTCTGAGCTCGCTAACTGTCTGCTTAAAGCTAGGCAAGAAGTGTTTGTCATAGCGAAATCGCTGACAGCTGCAAGGCCGACGAGCCAGCTAGAGTGGTCGCCTTTTCCTCGCCCACATTGGAATGGGATCGCGTTGGATCTTCATTAGCATCTTGCGTCACAGCTCTGGACCAACGGATCTCACTTAAGCTTAGCAGACGATGGTCAATAACCTGCTCCAGTGCGGCTATAATATCTCTTTGGTCTAGAGTAGACTACTGGAGATCTACTGAACTACTTTCCCTTAGCAAAGTTCATCATCCCACAAACTTAGTGGTTTTACTGGACATTGTCCAATAGATATTCATTCTGGTAAAGTTAAAAACCTTGAAAGACAAGTGTCAAAGTTGTATGGAGGAGAGAAAGATGGTAACATACAGTCACGTTCTATTCCATTGTGCAGTCTAGTCAAGACTGAGACAACTCGGCGGTTTTACATTCATCGAACCAAGAGACATAGGAGAACCTCAACTTCAAACGCTTTTTCGATTTTTAATGGTCTTACGATCCATTATATTGGAATTATAGGTAACACAACGTACTGGTGATTTAGGTTGTCCAAGTGAGATTCTTGTTAGTATTGACCTCATAAACTAACCTAACCTTGGTTATTTGACCTAACTTCAACACGAATGTCTGATCAGCATTCTGGTTTTACATGACAAATCAAGTGACCTGCTAGGTCAAGGCATTTTGAAATGCTGTCAAGGAATTTATGAGAATCGTTTTCAAGCCAAAAGAGCACTAACAGTTTTCACCCTACCTAACCTAGGATATCCGTAAGAGGAATAAACATCGGAACCTAAGTCGAAATTTGATCTTTAAAGTGGTAACATAATTCGACACACACTCAAAATTGGAGCTTTAACTATTATGTAAACATCTACCAGGCCATTTAAGCGGTGTTAATGTTAAATAATTAGGGAATGTGGAGAAAGGTTGGACTCGAACTCTCAGAAAGCTGTTTAGCTCATTTCGTCCTTTTCTACCTTACTAGAAGAGACAAAATAAGTGAGAACGAACTCGTATCCAATTCAAACTATGACTCAATGACATAGGCTTTGAAATGGCAGGGACTCAATTGCAGATGGCTCGTGCACAAACAACCAACAGACCTAAACTTTCTAAGTTCAAAGTTTATCCGAACGTGACTCGATTTTAGTCAAGTAGAGAGCAATTCGGAGGTCTTGTTATCATTAATTTGGCACTACAACTGGCTATCTGTTTTAGTTTCGTGGTTCTGCATTCCCTTTATTTTTCATCTTTTTGTTTAAGTCGTCCTTTTGTTCGTCGGCCAGTCTAAGATGGTCCATCGGTAAAATCATATTTTGCGAGCTGGAATGTTTTTTCCCATCGGTTAACAAGGTTAAGCATATGCTAAGCAAGAGAAGCTAATTTTGTCAGACTGAGATTGAAATATTTCAGTGGACACAGTTTTCTGAAGTCGATATTAACCGCTTTAATAAGTTTGAGATAAGCTCAAAACGTTTCGTCGGTCTGTGAGGAATGGTGATTTATTGTCAAAATGATTCACAAATCAGAAATATTTTCGTGAATGCATTGATTTTGGATCAATCTTAAACTTAACCTAACCCAGCTAACACATATATGGCCGATGAGCTAATACTGTCCAAGAATACATCGAATTAACTCGATTTTGATAAAACCTTCAGAAATAATGAATTATTAGGATGTCGACAATGTAGGAGATGAAAGAAGCAAGTAAGCGTTAAAATATTTCATCATTTTGAATACTTAGTTCGCATCTTTATTGTTTTGCAGATCGACATCACAGATGTCTGCTCATCAGTTAAAGACTCTAAAGTGTGTGAAACTTCAAATGCCCTCAATCACTCAAAATCATTTTGAAATAAGACTGGCTTTGGAATCATGATATCATTAGACCATTTTGACTTGAAATTTTCTTAAAATTCAATTTAGGTTAGCGAGAGCGATCAGTCGACCACAATCTTACTTTGATTTATAATTTAAAAATGAAGACAAATACTTGGACGATCTTTGGCTTAAAGGAATCTATCTTTAGTTCGGAAAATTCAGTAAACGTGTGATCAGTCGACGGAAAGTGGACGGAGTGGAACTAATCTTGGCTCAATAATTGCCGGAAACCAGTTATCAGACTCTAGAGGACATTAAATTGAAAAATCGAAGTTACTATGAGTGACTGTTAAACGTTATTTATTTGGCGTTGTGATATAGAGTATAGGAAGAGTACACATAGAAAAAGGGGCCATTCAGACACAAATCTACAGAGGTTCGTAAGATAAGACGAGATATTAACAGCATTTTGGAAAGTTGGATTTATGGGAGGTTTTTTGATTAACGCTCGTTGATTCAGGCAAAAATTCAACCAAATTATTCGTAAGATAAGTCGAGAAATCACCAACATCTTGAAAAACTAGATCCATGGAATGTTTTACTATGAAAAGAGTTGCGGGTCCGTCGAGCAATGTATGAAAAATTTGCCAAAAATACATAACACCAGTATCCTTTCAGTTGGAATGCCCCGCCAGCGTACATTTGTGTTTTCAAAGTGCTTATCTTGCAGCTGCAACAAGCAATGCGCCAAATGTGGCAACAGGAAGTGGATGGCGACAACGCTGCGCTGCCGTATATCATCATAATTTTGTGACTTTGCATAACATATAACAATGAGCACAATCAGCAATAAAGCACAACAACAACAAGACAACAAAAATGGCTAAAAAGCGGCAATAAAGACACAACAACAATAGCAGCTCCGGGCAAAAACCGAAATTTTTAAGCAGCAAAAGCGAATTCAAATGTGCAACGGCCATAAGACACACATGTAGCGTGTGTATGTGTGCGCCACTGAGTGACCGTACGATGTGAGGACAATCAGCAGACAACAAGCAAACAACACAAACAATGGCAATGCCACAACAGTCGAAGAGGCAAATAAACAACCACAAATTGCTATGGCAACAGTAGTTGTTGTCGCAATAATAACTACGCATAACAAGCCATAAATACAACAACAACAATAAATGCAACACAACAACAACAGTGATATTTGTGGCATGCAACAGCAACTAAATGACGTGCTGATAATTTTCGCAGCAAACGCACAAATGCCACTTGAGCTCATAAGCCGATTGTTCGCACCCAACAACACCCTCCGCCAACGCCCCGCTGTCTGTCGTCGCTCGATAGAATTTACTAGGCGTTCGCCCGACCGCCGCGCCATTTCTTTTACCTTTACGCTTGCCGATTTCTGTTGTGTTTACTGGTGTTGCTGTTGTGGCAACGTGGTTGTTGTTGCGGTTTGTTGATTGCATCGAACAGTAGCCGAAATGCAATTGAGGACACCAGCATAAACCGTATGCTACTGTTGTTGTCGTTGCCGTTGTTATTTTTGCTGTTGTTGTTGTCGTCGTTAAAGCTCTTAACTAGCTGTTTGATTATTCGGTGGCAAACGGATGTTGCACTAAGGCCACACATTAGCTGTGGTGAATCGTCTTCCTGTGTTGTTGCGTATTTTCTCTCTGTGACCATGAATTTTTAACGCTCAATTTATGTTATGCCATTAGCTGTTCCTATATAACTATTTATGTATGTGTGTGTGTTTATTGTTGTTGTCTAGATTTACACTTGCAATTTTTATTATTTGCTTTGAACAAATTTTAGGTAAGTGCTCTGTGTCTTTTACTGTGGTTTATCCCATTACGAAATATGTATGTATTAGAATAATAGAAAAAACCAGAAAAAAAATGTGTGTAGTTTAAAAAAAATTAATAAAATAATATAATAGCGTTGCCATATTGCAAAAAAATTAAAATTATATTAAAAAATACTTACGAAATAGTAAGAATAATAGAATAAAACCAGAAAAAAATTTGTGTTTTTAAAAAAATTAATAAAATAATATAATAGCGTTGCCATATTGTTGAAAGTAATTATTAATGACCGCGTTACAAAATTAAAAAATTGTAAATATAAAATTGTGACAGCATACCATTAAATAATTCGATTAGTAACTATTTAATATTAAAATGAGTTGCCACATTTCCGAAAATTAATTTTATGCGCTTGAAAATATTACCCATACAACATGTAATTCATTTTGCACGAATTTATAATTTTGGGCAAAAAAATATTTTCTTAATAGCGTTGCCACCTTGCAAAAAATTAAAATTTATACCAAAAGTAAAACAAATAAAATGTCGAAATATTACATTATGTTTATTAATAAAACGAGTAGTATATATCATTTATTATTAACAGAGTTGCCACACTCACCAAAAAAAATAAAATGTGTTTGCTTGACCGGATTACAAAATAAAAAATTTTAAATATAAATAATATTACAGTAAGTTATCAAATAAACGAGCAGCAAACTATTTACTATTAAAACGAGTTGCCACATTTTTGAAAATTAATTTTATGCGTTTGAAAATATTACCTAAACAATTGTAATTATTAAAAAAAAATATTTTTCTCGAATTTATAATATAGGTTAAAAAAATATTTTGGCGTTGCCACCTTGCGAAAAATTATATTTAATAAAAGTATACAAAAAGTAAAACATATAAAATGTCGAAGTAATACACAATGTTTTTAAATAAAACTATCAGTAAATTATTTATTATTAACAGAGTTGCCACATTTACCATAATAAATTAAATGTGCTTGGAAATATTACCCACAACATATGGTTACTAAAAAAAACCTTCAGTTGTTCGTATATTATAAATTTGGTAAAAAAATGTATAACGACGTTGCCACCTTGCCAAAAACAATAATTAATGGCAATGTAACAAAAGAAAACATATCGAAATATTACCATATGTCGTTCAATAAGGCCGAGTGGTAAAGTATTTATTACTAACAGAGTTGCTCATTTCTAAAAAAAATTAATGAACTTGGAAATGGTACCCAAACAGAAGCCATGTTTCATTCATTATTATTTCATTCATATATATTTATGAAAAGGGTTTTCATTTTAATTTTTTTTTACACCAATTACATGTCTTCGAATACTCTTTAAGTTGTCAAAATACAACATGAGTTAGAAATTTTTCTGTTAAGTGCATCGCTGTTTGAAAAAGTGGCAAATTCGTAGAAAAATACATGTATTTGAATGGGTATATTTGAAATATTTTAAATATGGAAGGTATTCTCTTCTATAGCAAAAATCTCAAAAAAACCTTTGGTCACTAATATAGGCGTTTGGAAAGCAAAGAAAGAAAGTGAACGTCCTGTGTACGAATGCATTTTATATAGTATGGAGCTCTTTTCTATCAGCACGAATAGACCACGTCCAGTGAAAAAAATATACCAGTCGTAGCTGAGAGTGTACACGAAGACCGTGGTGAGTCCATTCGCCGCCGTTCCCAGCAAATCGGGCTGACGTATGGAACAACTTGTCGCATTTTACGTCAAGTTCTTAAATTGAAAACGTATAAACGCCAGCGTTCGCAAGAACTAAAGCCGCTCGACCTTCCCAAGCGACACTCGCTTCGCTCTATGGGCTTTTGAAAAGATCCAAGAAGATCCGACGTTATCGAGCTAAATTTTGATTAGCGATGAGGCCCATTTCTGGCTCATGGGGTATGTAAATAAGCACAATTGCCGCTTATGGGACGAAGATCAACCTGAAGAGATTCCAGAACTCTCAATTGATCCAAAAAAAAAAAAAAAAAAACCAAAACGGTTTGGTTAGCTCTGTGGGCCGGTGGTATCATCGAACATGTTTTTTCAAAAATGATGCCGGGCAAACGTAACCGTCAATATCGACCATTATCGCGCCATCATAAGCGACTATTTCACTACTGGAATTAAAGCTCGTGATCTCGACTACGTTTGGTTTCAACAAAACGGCGCCACTTCCCGCACATCCCATCAATCAGTGAATTTATTGAGAGAACACTTCGGTGAGCAGTTAAGTTCAAGTTTTGGCCCGGTTGATTGGTTACCAAATTCTTGTGATGTCACAATGTTAGAGCCTTTCCTGTGGGGATATGGTAAAGTCTAAAATCTATCACTCGTGTCCATTCGCCAGTTACCAGACGAAATGCTTGAACGAGTCATCGAAAATTGGACTCAATGGACGGAACGTCTGAGACGTAGCCGTGACCAATATTTGAAAGTGATAATCTTCAAAAAATAAATGTCAAAAAATGTTCTTTCGAATGATAATAGAAATAATCCATTAAATTTGAAGTTTCACATTTTTTTATAAACAATTTAAGACCGAATTTGGTCAAAAATCGTTTTGTTTGTTTTGTGAAAAAACGTTATTTTGCTCATTCGATTAGTTACTAGATTTGACATTACTTTAACGAAATCTGTTTGGTTTTTTAACTTCAGATGATCGGGTTCAGAGGTATAGTGGTCACCGCAAAACATCTTTTTTGAGAGGAGTTCCCGGAGACCAGCTGTAGTCCCTTTCGAAATAAATATTTTTCAATACTAAGTCTTAAAATACAGTTAAAAAATACCATAATATTTGCTCTTTTTTGGATCAATAAATTTAAGAAATTTTTGCAGAAAAACTTCTGGAAAATTCGCTTTTTTATAACTGTATATAGCCCCTTAAAAACATTTAAAATTTTTTACCACCATTTGAAAAGTGTTCAGTTCCTCATGTGCACCCTGTAGAAATTCTGAACACAGTTTTTGAAGAACTCACCACTGTTAACAAGGTTATGTGATATTTACCTGAAAAGAAAAAAAAATTAAATTGATTATTATAAAATATTTGGAAAAATTATAGACTTAAATATATTATTTTTTAATAATTATTTATTGTATATTATTTTTCCTTATAAAAAATTACTACTGAAGATTTCATGAGGAATATTTTTAGTAAAAAAGAAAATATGTATAAAAATTTAAGAAAAATATATAAATTTTAATCCTGTACGGAGGAAAATTTGTGGCGAGAAATTTTTAATAAATTTTTATCATTGTAATTAAGAACACCATACAATTAGAATAATAAAAAATTATTAAAAAATTTTCGTAAAAAAGTTTCCATTATTTATATTAAATTTACGTGAATATTGAAGCAAGAAATAGCGCCTTAAAGTTATAACAACAACCAACTTAACTATTTCAACAATTACAAAAGAGAACACTAAAAAGTTTCTTTCATAATTTAGCTGTAACTTAAGCTGCAGCTCATTAAGCAAATTGCATTGAAAAGAACTTAAGCTCACTTGGCGTTTGTGTGCGTGTTTTCTGGGCAAACTTTTTAACTGCATTGCTTACCAAATGCTTTTAAGCGGCTGCTAAGCTAATGGCTGGCTGGCTGGCAAGGAAGAAAGCCAGCTGAGAGGTGGAGGTGTGCTTGAGCAGAAATGTAGTCTGCACTAAAGAAAAAAGCGGAGAAAAAACTGCGCAGTTAATGAGCTGAAAAATAAACTGAGGAGTTTGGAGATGGCAAGCGTTGTAGTTGTGGCCACCAACAGCTGGTTTGGTAGTTTGCGTTGATTAGTTAAAAAGGAATTTTTACAGTTTTTTTTTTGTAAATTTTTGGCGAGTTCATTAGAAGTTTTTCGGTAATTTTAAGAATTATATTAGTTAAATCTTGCATTTTCTTTTTAGTGGAAATTTTTAAGCAATGCTAAATGTTGAAGGAAATTCAGACGCATGCAAGACTATTTGAACGGAAATTTGAACTAATGTGGATATTCAGTTTTTTTTTTATATTTTTAAATTCTACTGAGCTCACTTTATCTTTTCCATTTTAAAGTTTTTTCAATACTTTTACTTTTTTATCTCTTTTCTCTTTTTTATTTATTTTATTTATTTTCTTTCATCCGCCAACAAAACGTACTCCATGCTGGAGCTGTGTGGCATGATATGCACATTTCGATTTACATATCAATTACAATTAGCAACACAACGGCTATCGGCTATTAATTGGCAGCTATTTACAGCAAATTTGATACGCAATCATTAACCGAAGCTGTTGGCGAGATCAACTGATTGAGCAGCATAACAACGAAATGTTGATTGCTGGCTAATATGGTAGGGGTCTTAAGATGGATGGCAATAAAATTGGCTGTAGAAGTAGTAGAAAAGCACATGAGATACATATGTATATACATATATATGGTATGATGAGTATACATATACATACATACATGTATAAAATTTGTGAAGTATATCATTATATACAGAAATCAATAATAAAAAGCTGCGAGTTTAAAAGAAAACAAGGAAAAAATTGGAGAATAACCAAAATTGTTAGAGAACTAAAAAAACAACGAAAAATAAAATACTGTGATAGAAAAGAAAATATGAAGAACGTGAAAAGCAGTCAACTTCGCTTGCACCGAAGCTACAATACCCTCCACGAATAAAAGGGTTCTCCTTACAAAAGACTTGAATTTGATTAATCAGTTTGTATGGCAGCTACATGCTATAGTAAACCTATCTAAACAATTTCTTCGGAGATTATTGCAATGCCTTAGATAAGAATCTGGGCCGAACTTCGTTAAGATACTTTAACCAATAAAAGAGTTTTCCTTACAAAGATTAGATTTTGATCAGTCACTTTATATGGCAGCTACATGCTATAATGAACCAATCTAAACAATTTCTTCGGAGATTATAACGTATGGCTTTAGGATAATAATTTCTACCAAATTTCGTGAAGATATCTGCTGAAATGTAAAAGTTTTCTTAACAAGGACTGAATTTTGATCGTTCACTTTCAAGAATTTATTCCGAAATTTTAGCGATATTTTGGTCAATTAGCCATGCCAAATTTCATGAAGAAATCTCGTTGTGGTTTTCCGTTAACGGCGGTTTTGACAAATGTCAAGCTTCTTGAGAAAAACGATTATAGCAGATCGACTTGGATAATAATAGTCCTGCCAAAGTTCTGTGAAGATATCTGCCGTTGTAAAAATGTAAATATTTTTTCTTAACAAACTTTGGACTGAATTTTTTAAGTACAGGGAAGCATAGAACTCCAATTTAATTGACTAATTTATAATGCAATATATTAAAATATTTCCTTAAAACTACTATTTTTTAATTGCCTCAAACTCTTAAGTAATAAAAAGAGTTCTTTAACCTCTAACAAAATTAAAAAAAAAAAACAACCTTTAAAACCTCATTTTTTCTTCGCCTGTAAACTTACGAAAAGTGATGTTAGGTTATTTTGCATTTTAGGTGGCGATATGTACAATTTTCGACTTCTTATTCTGACTTTCAAAATCGATTAATAGCTAACAGCTGACTTATTAACTCATGCCTCAGTCTACTAATGGTAGTCTAGCGCCGAAAGCAAGAATTAAGCCCGATAATTAAGGTTTCATATTTCCTTTTAACAATTTTAAAGAACTCATCAAGCTAGACAAATGACGAAGGCAAATTTTTTTTTTGTATAATTATTTTTATATAGCTTTTTAAAAGCGCTCAAAGTTCAGTAGTAAACTTCAGTAGACTACAAAAAAATTTGGCGAACCTGTCTACGAGATTGTCATAGAAAATATTATGCTTAATAAATTTGCCTTAGGGAAAAAAGTTTAGAAATGAAAGGAGTGGACAAGAGACAGGTAGCTGTTTATGATGGTGAATTATACGATTTCATATTTAAACAAGCTCATTTTTAACATTTTGACCAATAACCAGAAAGTAATTAAGTATTGGACATATTGACATATTCTTTAAATAAAACTATATAGATATTACAATAGATAAAATCACATTATCAGATGCACTATTGCAATATATTGATCTTTAAAAGCTTTCAAAAACTTTGAAAGTCCTCACCAAATTTTTTAACACGATGAGTTCTGCAGTGTTCATTTTTTAACTATGTTGCAACTTTAAAGCTTAATCGGAGCTTTTTGTGCTTGTAATATATGAAGCAGAAATAAACGACTCAAAATTCTCATAATGAAAGTATATCTTTGAGAAAAAGCTTTTAATGAAACTTTTGATTTTTTTATACCGAATGATGTCTGAAATATTTTGTTTTCAATACCGATTTTACAAGACAAATCAAATTTTACTATAAATAGTCTCAAAAGGCTTTCAGAGTACATCTTGCAACAAATAAAAAATCATACAATTTTTCTGTAAGCTTTAGAAAATGAAGCAAAAATATTCAAGACACACACACAGTCCCATACAGAAAACTAAATTTAAATTATTTTCAACAGTAAAAGTGTATATTTATATCAGGCTTTTACTGAAATGTTTGATGATTTTACTTCGGTTGATGATCAAAATATTATACTTTCAAATAAAATAAGACAAAACAAATTTTATTAGAAATAGACTTTAAGAGCTTTCATAGCAGCTTTCGATAAGTAAAAAAAAACTTTCTGCGTATAAAAATTTTATAAAAGTATAGATTAAAGATATAACTTGATCCGTATAAATATTAGTTTCACAGTAAAATATACATCTAAAGCTTTCATCGGACCTTTTGGAGCCTTTGCTTAAATTTGTGCACTATAAAATATTATTATTAAGCATGAAATCCAAATGAGTACAATTTAAGTGCTTTCGTAGCCAAATTTAGATTCTATATTCTGTCAAAGCTTTCGAATAAAGAGATTTATTGCCCAGTATAAAAGTTAGTTTCACGCTATAATATATTTATGAAGCTTCAAGAGCTTTCACAGCAGCTTTCGACAAGTTAAAAAATCTTTCTATCTATACAAATTTTATTAAAGCTTAGTGCAAAGCTTGAGCTGTATAAAAATTAGTTTCACAGTAAAATATACATGTAAAGCTTTCATCGGAACTTTTTAGGACCTTACTTACTATTAAATATTATTATTATAGAAACAAGTGAATATATTTGTTGTTTTTGATATACATATGTACATATATTTATGAATAGTTAAAATTTTGCAGCAGAATCTCAGTAGAAGCATGCCTTAAAAATTATATACGAGTATGAATTCTTTAGCAACTACGAGTGTATTAGAACTTCAAGATTTTAGAAAAACTGGAAAGAATATGCGAAAGTCTCGGAATTCAAGCTTGTTATGCTCACTTCTATTGATTTATTTTATTTTAACACCACGAAAATTTTTGTTTTAAAATATTCCAGAAACTTGACAAATTATGTTGATTGTCAGCGCCTGTTATCTTTACAAGAAATTCTACTAGCCCTGAATGCTTTTATACCACATAAAACACGCTGACTTCGTTTTATTTTCATTCCTCATCATTTTCATTTAATACTTTAATTAATTGCCTGTCACATTTATTACGTAGAACGTGTAAACCCACAATCAAAGGAAAGCAAAACTATGCAGGTACACATGTCTATAAATGCTGGACTGAGTTTTACACTGCCGAACCACAAAATCCACCAACCAAGAAGCTTCAGCCACGCCACAACTAATTGCCCAAGCGACGCTTTCGCAGCGCGGTGAAAACGCGGAAAATGGTGCAAGAAATCCAAATGAAATTGTGCGGTGACGAGAAATTAAAAGTGGTATTAAAATGAAAGAAGGAAATACGACGAGAGTAAAGAAAAAAACATGAAATGTTGAAAATATTCAATTAGAAATGCAGTTGGAAAAACTGCAAGACATAAATGATGATTTAAGCATGTTCCGGGTATATGGACGGGAAAACTTTGCAGACGCATGCCTCGCTGAATTGGCTGCCACGCTGGTCGAGCAGCGGCTGACCACTCGGTAGTACGGTTGGTTGGCAGCCAATTCGCTTTCGTATTAAATCGAGCAGAAAGCAGCAACAGAAGAACTCAAAGCGCATACGCTTGGGTGTGTTGAAAGTCAAAGCGAAATTCTTGCTGGTTGTAAGCATGCGTGGCAAGAAGAGTGTTGCAAGCGCAGAAGGTTCGTCGGTACTGCAATATATATTTGTATATATATTTATATATACACCGATATATATTTGTATACAGAAAAATATTACAAGACCGCGTGCGGCTAGCAATGACAACTCCATTCGCTACGGCCGCGTCAACACAGGCAGTGAGTCCAAAGCAGCTACAGCTACACATAGTGCTTTTGCCACAAAATATACCAATTATTGGCCAAGCTGACGCAGCAGAATGAATGTCTGAAGGAAAGTGCAGTGAAATAATAGGAAATAGTCGGAAAAATATGTCAAGTAAAATAGAAAACGAGCTTTAGTTGCTTAGCTCCAAGTGCTGGAGGGGCGAATAACGAAGAGACATAAAAAACCAAATAAATCCAGCAGAGGAAAATAAGAACTAAGAATCATAATAAGATATGGGTGCAAACATGTGATAAAAATTATATACGAGGAAAAATTATATAAGCACAAGCCATCGGTTTCGAGAGGGAAAAAGGTATAAGTGCAAGCCATTGGCTTACAACTTCGAAAGTGAACAGAAAACAGGTTAGAATAATAGAAAAAAATCATACTACAGAAAAATAATATAACAAAGAAGCCGCTAAGAAAATTAATCTGTGTTCGAGGGAAAATGGTAGTACACCAGAGGAGGTCAATCTTAAGAAAATCGCCATTAAAGAGAGAAAGTTAAAAGTATTACAAATATATATACTCCTCAACTGGATTTTTCATTGAGGTATTTCTCATATTTGTGCTGTTGAACTTGCTATGATCCGACAATTGAAGACCTATAGGTCAGTTCTGGTTATATTGGCTGGCTGTTTCGCCGCACATAGACTTATAGGTCTTTCATAATGTCAAATGGAGGTTTAGTTTAATACTCGTACGATGTGAAGCTTACGTCGAGCAGAATGTACACGCTTCTTACGAAGTTGAATAGAGTCCTGATAATTCTGATACTATATCCAGTCCCTAGAACTGCTAAGATAACTAAGTTGAGCTCTGGAGTAGGGCGGACAGAAGCAGAGGGGAGGTTCTAGCGTCTCTCTCGAGCATAAACGCTGGAGACCTGTAAACTATAAGAACTTTCTCACAAATTATGTTTCTGATAGTTGTTATGAGAAGTCAGTTACGCACTCTGGATATCATGTTTAGTGGTATTTGAGAGATGTACATACCCAAATCGTGTTTTATCAACAAATTTTATTCTAGACGTAATTTCAACTCAGAACTACTACGTCGGTCATGTAGTGAAGCCATTTAAAGTCAGAGCCCACCAATTTTCTTTGACAAAGTCGGCGGGTTATCCTATCAAACCCACTAAAAAGATTCAGAGAGCACTTCTTATGCAAGAACACATCTTCCTTTGGCTCTAGACATGTTCGGATGAGTTCGGGTTAGCTCGGGAAGAATTCAGGTCATCTATGAGTTAATGCAATAAAGTTCTAAACTTATGTGGAATGATCAAATTTAAGTTATTTAGTGTTTATCTCTGAAGTACGGTTACGAGCAGCTCATAGACCGAAGATTCCAGCGCAAAATATTTTGATATACAAACTGGGTTAGATTGACTTTGAGGCTCTGTATGACAAACACTCTGGGTCGCATGTGAAGTGTAGAGCATATGTACATATATAAACTCGGAAATTATTTTTCGAAAAAAATTTTATTTCGAATGCGGTTTCAACTCAGGACCTATGACTCGGAAAGCTCCACAATTAAAATCGTATCTCAGATACCATTTGAAATAAAAGCCTAGACACCGCTGTCATTACTTCAAACTCACTAAATCAGGAGAGAATTTATCCCCTTTTGTGTTTAGAAATGCTCGGATTCGCTAAGAGAGTGTTCGGGTCGATATTAAAAAATCAAATACAGTTCTAATCTTATGTAGAACGCTCAATATCAAGCTATTTGACGCTTATAGCTGCCGTGTGGTTTCGAATAACTCAAGTATGGAAGGCTGTAGCGCAGAAATAAGCTTTACTTTGCTAGACAAACTAGGTTATGTTGGCTTTGATGTCCCCTTTGACTGATTGTTTCAAATATAGAACTGTCTTTTGGGAAATTATTTCAAAAATCGATAATAAAAAGTCCAATAATAATAATATGTCCACCAACTGTATATATAGTAAATCTAATACGCTTTTCGCCTTGGCGACGTCGTGCGACTGCGACATTTTTAAAATATTCAAACGCCTGCCTCACTTACGCCAGCCCTTTTCGCTTGCAACAACAATGACAACACGAAGTCAATAATAAACCAACGAACCAGCCAACCAACGTAGCGATCAGCCGACGATAGTGACAGTGATGAGCCCGGCATTATAGCAGATAACCAGCCGCACAAGTTCGCAAAACTTGTCTTGCAACAATCATGCAATTAAAGTGAAGATACCAGTGCTTGACAGCAGTAGAAGGAAAACACATGCCACAAGTGGCAAGAATGAACTTGACTATTACGTATAACAAATGTGGCTTGTAAATGGTTACGGCTTACTTGAGCGCGTAGCGATTGCAACCGTGTAAATATGTAACTGAAATGTGTATGCAACATAAGGGCGTTGCACGTAGCTAAAGCGCTATTAAAATGTGGCAGCGTAAGCACAAAGCAGTGGCGACAAAAATAAAGCGCAGCAGGTTAGAAATTAATTAGCGCGCGCCCCATATCAGCGCAGTTTACACGAAAGTGATGCTGCAGGCAGCATTTGACGGCTACTTGCAACAAGCAAATAGCGCATGGAAATCATTGCTTTGAAATATAAATGCATAAATATCATGAAATCAAGCTGTGGCAGGTTTTGCTGCATGAAAAGGAAGCCCGTCTCAGTTGGTGACGCGCGCATGCGCACCCGCTCTGGTTGCAACATCCGCATGCTGTGCATGTGCCAGGCTGCCGTTCATTTTATCTACGCAGCACTGTTGAATTTATTTCTATTTTCGTTCGTTTCATATACTTATCACTTGATGCATATCGCGATCAGAACCGGTACACAATAATTGACTCCGCATTTTTGCTTATTTTTGCTGTATTTTCCTTTATTTGTCGATTTCATTTTAACTGCTGCGATATTTCATTTGGTTGTGGTGGCACTGCTGCAAGTTTGTTTGTTGCAGAGTTGCTTGACAACTTTATCGCGATATCAGCTAATTAAAAATTAATCAAAAAGTTATTACTTTCATCGCTGATAAGGAATTTTTAATGGAGTGCGAGGTTAGTGTTACGATACTGGAGTTTTTATTATGATTCGATGAAATAAATTGATTGTCCGCATAATCCCGAATGAAAGTGAGTGTATCCAAAACAAAATGATTGATAAGTAAATCAATTGTGCTGTAGAGATTGTCTAGCAGCAATTTTAGTAACAGATGTGAGTCCCGAAATTTCGGGATTAAATATTACAAGTTCGGGATTCAGATAATTTTTATGATTTTTATATTTTTTTATGTATTTTTATACCGATAAGAAAACAGAAAATATGTACATATATAAATCCCGAAAATTCGGGATTATGTAAAATAAGTTCGACATCCCAATAATTTTCGAGATTTTTTCAAATTTTTAAACCGAGAGAATGTGATTATGCTGCCGCGAATGAAAATTACTGTATCCAAAAGAAAATCAATGCTAAATGGCAATTTGCTAAACAACATTTTTAGAGTACATAATATGTGAAGCTCGTATTTTCGGAATTAAAAATAAAAAGTTGGGGATCTCGATGACTTTCAATTTTTTTCATATTTTTATACCGAAAAAGAAAAAAGATATAAATCCCGAAATTTCGGGATTCAAAAATAACTAGTTCAGGATCTAGATAATTTTGGAAATTTTATATTTTTAAATCCAAGGAAAAGAAAAATTTGAAAATTTACTATACAACTGGCTCATGGGAAAACCATATAAGCAAAGGATTTTCTATAGAAGGGCAAGGTAGTGTTTTAAAAATATCGGATAACGATATTCAAGCAACTTTTGCCCTAGAAGGAATTATAAATGTTTGCTCGAATAGAAATAAGGCAATGTAGTATTCCTTTGCGGTTACAATAGGCTTTTACTCTTTCTAGTTAACAATGCTTGAAAACAATCGGTGGGCAGTTGAAATGGACTCAAATTTTGATCTAGCTAAGGACTATCAAACCGACAGCATTCCTCCAAATTACTTCAGGAATGAATTCTGCTCAAAACAACAGAAACGGTAACTTTATGTAAAAACCTTAAACAGATGATCGAACTGTTCAAACCGTTTCAGATTTCCACTTTGCTGCAGTAACTCTCTAGAAAACTATTAATACACAAACTTGAACGCGGTACTTTTCTCTTTTCACACTCTCTTCTTTTCTAAACTATTGCTGCATGATGTCTGGATCCATTACAAAACTCATTCAGATCTTTTAGGAGTAGTGTTACTGATTTCCTAGCTATGCACTCCGTCACTCTATTTTCATCAATGGCTAGGGATTCTAATATCAGGCTTAACCTTAAGGAACATATATTTTCAAGGGAAAGTCGTTGGTTTCATCATAAAAAGCAAAATTAGTATGTTTCAAGGAACCTAATACAACCTAATCGGAGAGAGATTACATATAGATAAAAAAGTAAGAGATTCGGTAAAAAGGCCGAAACATTGGTTACAAAGCCTAAGATCTTCGCTTTGGGTCTATCACATGCTATCCTGGTTCGCCGATGGTAGAAATGAGCTGAAATGTTTCAAACTCAGTCTTTCAAAGGTTGAACAATGAAGGAGGAAATGTCTGTCGTCCAACGGTCTGCCCGTCTGTATTTTTATACGTGAAATATTCAGTCAGTTTTTGAGATATTGATCTACAATTTTGCACACATCCTTTTCTTCCAAAGAAATCTTTCATTTGTCAGAGCTGCCGATATTGGAGCACTATAGCGTATAGCTGTCATCTGATATCTGTCAGCTGATATCTTCACCAAATTAGATATGTCCTATTGTCTAGGGTAGTGTTGCAATCTCCGAAGAAAGCGTTCAGATCGGAACACTATAGCATATAGCTGTCAGACTAAATGAACGATCGGAATGAAGTTATTGTTGGGTATATTTGTGTTTGTTAACGTTGGTCGGATTCTTTTTTTTATTGATTTCACAATAAATGATGTCTACTTGAATACACAGCAACAATTTTTTGAGAAAATAAGTTTTGATCTGTTTACTTTAAGTATTTAAGCAATAAGCTCCGCTGACAACTTTTGTTTACTCACTAATTTGGCGGAAGCTTATTTTAATTTATGTAAATAAACACTTCGCCGAAGAATATATTACTTTTTTCATTCTCTTTTGAAGTTTTTGTGAGGAAACCAAATTTAAATTACAATCCTCTCTGAGAAACGAAAACAAAAATATATCAGTCCGGCTATAACAGTACCTGCACAACTTCATTTGCCCCAAAACAATGTTATTTTTACGGTAATTGCGCAGCACTTGAACAGTATAATTTTGTTTTTCGCTCTGTCACTGCCACTGCCACCTTTTGCAATTTTAATTATTTGCTGCCTTCTCCCTAAAATACTTAGTGTCTCACTCGTTTTCATTTTACATTTATTTTCACTCATTTTCCTTTTGCGCTGCAGCAATTTCAAGTACCCGAATAATTTAGTCAGCGGTCACAGCTGGCTAACAACAATGTCAATAGCAGCAACAACACAGCCTGCCACATAAATGAAGTAATTACAAGCTGTTGTGAAAAAAATCCAACAACAAAATGAAGTTCTTTCCCTCATTTACTCCACATTGTTTGCGCTGAGCCTTCTTTTTCACAAACTCACTCCACTCTTCTACTTTTTTCTTGCCTTTCTTTTTTCGCCACTTATAATTTCAGCATTCTTCTTCTCTTACTGCTGTGCAGCTGCTCGCGTATCCAACTGCAGAAACACACGGCAATAATTGACAGTGCCACAAACACTTGACAAACTCAAGTGGAGCAAACGAACGCCATAGACCCCTTGAAGAAACCCGATTTAGCGACGCTGTGCAGATTGAATGGCGACGAAGGAAACCAGTCTCAAGTGGACATTGAATGTCCAAGGTGCGCACACATAAACAAACATACATATATGTAAGTCTAAATTTAAACTAAAATATATATGTACATTATATAGACATATGTACATATGTATGTATGTAGCTATTGTTGTTCGCTGAATAGTTATAAAGCCAAGTAGGAGCTGAGTGGGTATATGTGTAGCCACTTGATGGGGACAAAAGAAGATGACGTTGGCAGATACAGTAGCCAAGCTTCACAAATAGTTTTGAATGCATGTACGTAAATTTAAATAAAACTCATAAATAAATAAAATAGATTTCATAAATAAATGCTAAAAGAGAGAACTGAGTGTATTTCAGACCACAAAACTCTCGAGTTTTAAATAAATTTTATCTTAAACAGAAAAAACCGTTAACGTCAAGTACAACGACGTATACAACAGATTCCATACAAGAACTTTTATTGATCATGTTGCATGGAAATCGTTGAAGGCATGTCGTTCTGGACGACATACGAGTTCTTCTACTGATGAAAATATTAAAACAGAAAGAAAACCGAAAATGTTGCTTGAAAATTGTCAGACAAGTGTTAGAGGATGGCAAGAGAGCTTGATATCTCCCGCTAGTCCGTTGAAATAATTTTGGGTGTAAAGTGCGTTCTTGCTCGACTTGTCTCGAGGTAAACCGATTTTTTTTCAAATAATGCATACAAAACCGGTTCTTGAAGATATCTTTTCAAATAAAAAATTTCCCCTCACAGTGTGTATGACAGCGTTATATGCTACTAGTCGATTTGACATATGTATGAGTTCTGACATGCAAACAAGTCAACAATCGGAATGGAGTGGAAAAAAAAGAGCCGAGAGCAAAACGATTTTTCTTGTTCCCCAAACTGAAATTGCCGCTGCGTGGAACCCGTTTTCAGTCAAACGAAAAGAAGATCCCAACAAGTGCTTTTGAAAACTGTTTCGAGGAATGGAAAAATCGTTGACATAAATACATTTTCAGTTACTTTTTTGTCACAATATGTATATATTTTTTTAAGGGGTATATATCGTTTCTTGGGTATTACAAACAACGTGACAAACAAAATATCTCCTACTCAAAGTAAACAATTTTGCTTCAATATGAGATATGTTTTTTTCAATATATATTAATATGTATATCAATTCTTCTGACTCACCACAGAGTGATAAGAATATGGCGGCTTGCGGTTGCTTATCACCATATTATGGCCTCAAACTCATGAGTAGTGCACTGCCAATCAAAGCTCATGCATTGTAGGGTTGGTGAAAGATCGGTAATATGTAAGTGCACTTGACCAAAGTTCAATGACCGGCTTTAAAGTCATCAAGGCAGTGGAAGGTTTACCATACTTTATATGCTCTCATCATCTAACTTTTGGCTCTAAAATTCGGCAAAAACGTGCTCATATTACTGCGCAGAGGATTTGGATATACTATATAATAAACTTTATATAATAAAAGCTCTGAATGGAATTTGACTTATTCAGAGCTTTGGAGTGCGAACGCTTTCAAGCGGGGCAATATAAGCTAAAGAAAACTTTTTCGAAGAGAGTAAATTCGGGCGGAATAAGATTGAAGAACTTAAAGATCTCTCAATAAGTATAGATTTATCTAATACGTAAGGAAAACCTTGATTTTGGTTGATCCAAATAGGTATTGAGTTGAGTTTCTTCCATTTTAATATTTTTCTAAAGGTACTTTTTACTCAGAAAATGTCCTTTTCAATTCCGAATAATCTGGAAACTATACTTTTTATCCATAAAAATTCTCAATCCCAAATAACGGTACTTTTACAAAGAAAAACGGCAGTATTTAACTTAAGAAAATATTTAAATCGCTTATCTCTGCAACTTTCACATCGATCTTAATGACATTACGGTACTTTTTTTGAAACTGCGTTTTCTTTAGAACAGTCCTTCCGACATTTTTTTTATACCTCTGAATTAGAGGTTAATGAAAAATCTACTAATATTTGATCTTTGGTCACATTAGGTAATTAGTAAACAATATTTTTATTATATTGCCATCTACATCATAAATCAGCACTCACCGAAGTCATCCTTTAATACTCTCACCTAAGCCTTATATAGCCTCACCATACTTAAAATACCTATATTTGACAATTTGGATCTCAATGACATTAACTTGTGTAAAAGATTGTCAAAATTTTGTTGGATTCATTTGGAATTTTACACCGATTGGTTGTTCTTGAAAGCTGAAAACATTTTACAGCTTGTGAATATTTTTAAATCTCAAAACCTCCACTATTTTTCAACATTTTTTTTAAATGAGAAGTCCGTTTTGTTTTTCGTATAAGGAGAAAGCTCTCAACAATTATTGCATTGCACAATATTCTTAAATTGTATTATTACCTCTTCTTTGTTCTAAATTCCGATCTATGTTTATGGAGCTTTAATGATCTACCCAAGTTTAGAAATTCAAACCTTGATTGACTCAATATAAATTTTCTTGTTTAAGTATTGTAGTCATTCTGAGTCCTAAATAGTTTTCCAAATCATTGCGGCGAAAACTTTTCATTTCTAATCAGACTTGTTCTCCAAAAGCTTGCATTTCTAATCAAACCACTTGAGCCTCATTTATATTTTGTTTGCAGTGCATACTTAAAAACTATTTGGCGCAATGTTTTCTCTATTCAAACATGAGAGTTGAGGAAATCGCCACAATTGCAGCGTAAAAGACCCACTCACTTTTTTGTCGGTAAATAAGTATGCAGTTCAGTTCCAACATGAAGGAGTGTGCGGAAATTATTGCATTCGAAACCGGTTGGCAACGCGAGTGGAGTTTCACTTGATTTTTTGTTTAGACATCAAGCCACAAGTATTCTATTTGAAGTTGCATATTTTGGTAGGAGTATTGAGTGAGTAGGAGGATGTCGACTTAGAGAGTATATTTTTCATTTTTTTTGGTAGAAAACTTATAAACTTTTCACCAAAGCTAAACACGATTAACATTCATGTGGTTTCAGTGAATTATGGTAAAAATAAATGTTTTGTCCTGGCTATAATAAATTTTTTTTATTTTTTTAGAGCTTTTTAGAACTTTCTGCCTTTTCGATTGTCCCATTTCTTATATTTTTATACCACACTTTATTAACTTTATCAGTGTGGCTTTAGACCTGGAAAATTAGCAATTGACCAGCTATTCACCATGCGCCAAATCTTGGAAAAGACTCGTGAAAAGAGCATCGACACACACCACCTCTCCGTCGATTTCAAAGCTGCTTTTGACAGTACGAAAAGGAGCTGCCTTATGCCGCGATGTCTGAATTTGGTATCCCCGCAAAACTAATACGGCTGTGTAAACTGACGTTGAGCAATACCAAAAGCCCCGTCAGGATCGGGAAGGACCTCTCCGAGTCGTTCGATACAAAGCGAGGATTCAGACAAGTCTAGGGAGTCGTGCGATTTCTTCAATCTACTCCTGGAGAAAATAATTCGAGCTCCAGATCTAAATAGATAAGGTACAATCTTCTACAAGTGTATACAACTGCTGGCATACGTCGACGACATCGATATCATTGGCCATAACAACCGCCGTTAGTTCTGCTTTCTCTAGGTTGGACAAAGAAGCGACGCAAATGGGTCTGATAGAGAAAGAGGGCAGGACGAAATATCTCCTGTCATCAAACAAAATGTCGTCACACTCGCGACTTGGCTGTTGACAGTCATAACTCAAAATTCAACAGGTGTTACTTCGGACTGAGTAGGCAATTGAGAAGTTAAGTCCTCTCTGGACGAACAAAGACCTAAGTCTATAAGTCACTCATCATCGCCGTCCTTTTATATGATGCAGAGATATGGACGATGACGACATCTGATTAGTCGGCCTTACGAGTTTTCGAGAGATAGGTTCTGCGAAAGATTTATGGTTCTTTGTACATTGGCGAATACCGCAGTCGATGGAACGATGAGCTGTACGAGTTATACGACGACATTGACATACTATGCTACCCTGGCTAGGTCATGTTGTTCGAATGGGCGAAAACACTCCAGCTCTGAAAGTATTGGGTGCAGTACCCGCCGGCGGACGCAGAGGAAGACCTCCACTCCTTTGAAAAGATCACAAAAGAACACTTGGAATCGCCTAACAGCAAAAAGGAAGAACGCCTGGGCGAATAAGATATCTGTGGAAGTGTTGAAGCAATGAAGAGTGTAAACTCTAGAAACATTGACGGTAAATTCAATTAATCTATGGAACTGTTATTTATATGGTTGACTGATTTATTGAAAATCTGATATGAACAAATGTAACAAAGAAACCTTAAGCAAGGCTCTCTGGGAGTAATGACATCGCACAAAGTGTGGTTAAGTCAGATATTTAATACCGTTAAGTATCCAAAATACCGCTCTAAGCTCAGTGATTCAGTGTCAACTAACCTGATTTAATAGTAGATTACATTCATTTCGACATTTCGACCCATTTTAGCTACAAATTTGAAAGCTTCGACAAGCTTCGACAGCTATAAAAGACATTTCTACAACTACAAATGTTGTTTTGCCGATTAAGACATCAATAAAATCCGCTGCACAACCGAACTGTTGATAACTTTATTTTGCAAGCTGTCACAGGCGACATACTTGCACCATGCCCCAGCTGCCAATAAATTCGCCATACTTTCTTTTCACAGGCCATAGAAAGAGTCAAATCGCGATGCAAAGTGCAACAACAACAAAAATGCAACGAGTTAAATGCACGAATATACTTATCGACAATTTGTTATCGATGGCTTTGTATCTAAACAAGCGTTTAACTGTAAATCGTAACACTTGCCAACGAAGATATGCAAGCACGCTGCACCGGCGACAAGCTGCACGACCAGCGAGAGGCAAAAATTGGCGAAAAATTTTAGAGAAAAAACGGAAATATGTGGCAAATGCGTAGTGGCATGCACGCAACGCCACAAAATGGGTGTTGCAAGTAACGAAAAATGTGCAAATAAAAAATGGCGAATACGCTTGTGGCAGTTTTGGCGGCAAGGTGGCTGCGACGTGCGCGCCAACCAATCGCATGCAACGCATCTCGCTTTTCGGACGCAAAAGCGTAACAACGTTGCAACAACAATAACAACAGTGAAACCAATAATTTGCACTTGTACGTGCAATGGTCGAAATGGTCGAAATGTTGCTGTACACATATATATTATACTTGTGTTGCACGTTCTTATTTAGATATGTGGCGCGTTCGAGTGCAACTAAGCGAGATTTATTACCCGCATAGACACACACCAAGCGCTATTAACACCACAATGGGCGGGGTGTGTTGGCGGCAACACCTTAAGAATTTGCGAAAAGCAAAAAATATACGCTTGCAACGAAAGACACACACACACACATGCACGAAATCACTATATTGTGGCAAGTGTGGCAAATGACATAGAAAAATGGCAGTTGTGGCACGTTTAACGGACAGTTGGGAATTGTCTGCCAGCACTTTTGACTTGTTGCTGATTTTACTCGACTTTTTTGTGTGGCAAGATAGCATACAAATCCTACAACAACAATTAGTATGCGTCAAAGCGCTGATTGTCGCTTCGATTATCTTAGAAACGGCGGTGGCATACACCATCGTCAGCGTTTTCCACGAATGCTGGTTGTAAAATGTTGTGAGTGTGTGTGTGTGTTTAGCGCGCCATGTAAGTACCTGCTTGCAACAAGCTGCTGACTCCGCGAAGTCATAAAGTTATACTATTTCACGCTTATAAAATTCAATTCTTTTTATTAAATGTCCACCAGTTTATGGTTACGCCTATTAAGTGGCCACAGACATACAGACACACATTTATAGTGTTTTTTTCTAGGAATAATGCTAATCACAGCGCTGTTGCTGTAAAAACCTTTTAAGCATTTTAGACATTTGTAGAAGCACTTAAAGCGCTGTGATGAGCCAAGCCATAATGTGCTTGCAACATGTTGATGGCTGCGACCGGCTGATGTTTTATGTGCTTTGTTGCTTTGTCACTGATGTTCGTGCCATTATATATGTGTGTATAATTAGTATTTTTTATAGTATCACCTTAACTGCCTTTAAGTGTCATATAGTTGTGTTAAATCCATAATAAAATACGCTTGGATGTCCAAAGAATAATGGAGAATATTGTTACTCCTATCATTAAAGGCACAGCAAGATGTTTCTCAGCAATAAATTTTCTAAGATTTCATATTCTGCATATACCTCCGAAAGATCTTGAAACTCAGCTCAGTGCTCTTAAAACCTCACTCTAAAAGTCGCGGACGTAGTGCTCTATTAACTTCTTTGTCTACTTCAAGACCACACTAAGCTAAAATTTCCTTAGTGATCCTTATCTCTCTCTCTCACTCTCATCTTACACACCTTTCCCTATCTCACTCTTTGCTCTGATAAATCTCGTTCGTTCGTTCCCATTATTCTCTCTCCCTCTCCCTCTTTCTCTGCCCCTATATCGCTCATTATTATATCCATCTCTTTTTTCTCACTACTCTCTCTTTCTCTCTGCCTGAATAATATTTTTGTTAGCTGTTTCCTACAAGTTCTAAAGTATATTCGAACAGCCGTTGGACTTTTTGACTGAAGCAATTTTATAACAATAATATTATATTTAATTAAGGACAGCGACAAATCGCATGATCGAGGCGGGCAATTGACTTGGCCATTTCGTGAGATAAATCGTTCAACAAACTTGCTTTGAATAAAATCGATTGTGAAATTCGCTGTGTGGTTTGTGGCACCGTGCTGTTGGAACCACATAATGTCCAAGTCCATATCATCCAATTCGGGCCAAAAATATTCGGTTATTATTGAGCGGTAGCGATTCCCATTCACAGTAACGTGCCGGTCTTGATCATCGCGGAAGAAGTACGGCCCAATGACACGGCCCATAAGCCCGTTCCCACGACAGTCGGGTCTACGTAACCGGAACGGACCCGGATTTTTATCCGACCAAGGACTGTCAAATCGGCAGAATTCTGCCGCTATAACAACAACAACAACGGCCCATAAACCGCAGCAAACCGTAACTTTTTCGGTATGCAATGGTGGCTTATGGTATACTATACGTTTGTATTGCTGCCTCACCAATAACATATATTTTGCTTATTGACCACTGCGCCAGAAATGAGCATCATCGCTGAAGATGATTTTTCGATGAAAATTCGAATCATTTTCAAATTGTTGCTCAGCCCAATTCACGAACATACCGCGATTCTGGTAGTCAAGCGGCTTCAGTGCTTGCGTGAATCTGATCTTGTAAAGGCCAAGATCTTTTCACAAAATTCTCCACAACAACGTCACAGAGATGCCCAACGCTTGAGTACGACGTGTGAGACACTAATTTAGGTCTTCCTCAATTGATGCGATAGCGGCAGCAATATTCTAGACACTACGGGCACTTGTTTGTCTCATTGGCATGGGAACATTTTGTACCCTGCCTGTGGATTAAAATTTTTCTACTAGACGCTCAATTGTTGATCTGACTGGTCGATTATGACGACCATAAATTGGACGGAGCGCTCTTGAAGTTGAGGCCACTGGCTCCAAATTTAGTAAATTTTAGTAATTTTGACTCGCTGTTGGATCGTATATTTTTCCATGATGAAATGGCAAACCTCACTGAAGAGAAATGCCAAAAGGGCGGGAGAAAATATGGTATCGTTAGCTGTCCCTATTGGTCTACTTTTGTAGCGTCATTTTAAAAAAGCCCTGTTGTTCAAGGAGCACATGACAGCTAATCGAACTAATATGATTGAGCCTGTATTCATCAAGCTTTATATCACATAAAAGCATCCAATTTTCATAGACAGAACGAAAATATTATCTCTATCAACTGAGAAACAGCTGAACACATAAGTTTTCTATTCAAGAGTCTGCATGAAACTAACACTAGATGAGCCAAATACCAAAAATATTTACATTGAAAAAAATATACCGATTTTCTTGTCTCTCAACCCACAGTATCACCTTATAGCAACTCAAAGACCCGCCAAACTATTGAAATAAAAAAAACTTCATTAAAAATGATTTATGAAAATTTGTCGTAATTTTTCTTGCAGATTTTTCTAATGTCTTTCACTTACCGCGTAATTCATTCAAGCGAAAAAACATGGATAAATACATATTATATACGCGAAGACATGAAAACGGCCATTGAAGTTCGAGCGTGGTTTTGGGTCACAGCGATCACTACCACAAGCGGCAGCACAACATGCCTCATGGCTGTTAATTTGATAAATGTACTGTGATTGTAAGTACCCGAATAAAAATATAAATGTCCATAAATATGTATGTATGTATGTATATGGATTGTGCATATGTTTGTAGGTATACATACATATAAATACGTAAGATTTATGAATACTGTTGACGATTTTTTTGGACTTCACTTCAAGCTAATTTTGTCGATTTGCCAACTCATTTGAGTAATTTTAAGTGGACAAAAAATATATTAAAGGAAAATATTTAGAATTAAGAATAAAATAAATAAATAATATTAATAATAAAAAAATAAAAATATTAATATTTAAATAATAAATTAATTTAAATTAGATAAAAATAATAACAATAAAAAATATAAATTTAATTTTTTTTTTTTAATTTTGAATTAATTAAAAAATGTAATTAATAACAAAATATTTAAAATTAGAAAACAAATATAAAATAATAATAATTAAAAGTAATACAAAATATTAATTATAATTAATTTGCAATTAGAAAAATTAATTAACAAATAAAATATTTTAAATTAGAAATTTTATTTTAATTAATTTTTCTAATTGCAAATTAAGTATTAATTATAATTAATATTTTAGATTAATTGAAATTAATTTAAAATTAAAAAAAATAATTAACAAACAAATTGATATAAAATGTTAATTATAATTAATACCTAATTTGAAATTAAAAAAATATTAAGTATTAAAAATGAACTATTTTAAGTTAGAAAAAAAATAAAAATAAAAATATAAATTTAATTTTTTTTAAATTTAAATTAATTAAAAAATGTAACTAACCACAAAATATTTAAAATCAGAAAACAAATATAAAATAATATTAATTAAAAGTAATACAAAATATTAATTATAATTAATACTTCATTTGCAATTAGAAAAATTAATTAACAAATAAAGTATTTTAAATTAGAAATTTTAATTTAATTAATAATTACATTAATTTAATTAATTTATAATTTAAATGAATTTATAAACAAAAATAATACTTAA
The DNA here is from genome assembly GCF_024586455.1 of Bactrocera neohumeralis. NCBI lineage: Eukaryota > Metazoa > Arthropoda > Insecta > Diptera > Tephritidae > Bactrocera > Bactrocera neohumeralis. The sequence continues at coordinate 68,568,982 of NC_065923.1, read as the reverse complement.
ATAAAAAATAATAATATAAAATATTAATTGTAATTAATTAGTTAATTAAAATTAATTTAAAAATAATGTATATAAAATTAGAAAAAAGTAATAACAATAAAAAATATAAATTTTTATTAATAATTATATTAATTTTAATTAATATAAAATTTAAAAAATAATAATTAGTAAAAAATTATTTAAAATTAGAAAGAAACTGATAAAATAATATTAATTCTGATTTATAATTAAAAAAAGTAAAAAACAAAATATTTCAAATAAAAAAAAAATAACAATGAAAACTATTAATTTTAAAAATATTTACAATTAAATTTTATTATTAATTTAAATTAAATTTTTTAAAATTATTATAAAAAAGTTTTAATATAAAATTAATAATTAATTTCCTATACATTTTTAAATTAATTTAGACACACATTTACTAAAAATTCCGTATTTTAAAACATTTTTCTCCCTCAAATATTTCTTTTATCTTACTCAGTCTCAAGTAATTTTTATTTTTCTGCAAACTTTTTCCCCCGACAGTTGTCATTTAGCAGGCGTTACATGGCCGTCAGGGCACAAACGGTTTGTCATGATAAATTGTTGCTTGCATTTTAATTATAAACTCGCCAAATTACAAGACTTCTCATCAAGGCCCGCCTTCACACACCCTCTCACTGCCGCACCAAACAACAATTTGTTTGTAATTCTTCATAGACAGCAAAAGTGAAATGTCTGTAATTAGCTTGTGACTTGTGGCATGTTGCAAGGCAGTGAGGCAGTAAGTGTAGTCAAAATTTTGCTATTTTTTGTTTCGACATTGGAGAAGAATACATATTTATATTTGCCAACTTTCGAAATTAGTAGGCAACAGTATCTTTGTTGTTGTTTTGCGTTGTTTGTTTCATTTGGCTGTTTTTTCGTTATCTCTGGTTTCGGTTTCGCTTTGTGTGTGTTTTGTGTATTTCGTTTTGTGAAAGCTGTTTGATGCTTCTCAAATTAACCGTTTACAGTTAATTTGTTTTGTTCAGAAGAAGGATTGTCATTAGTTTCGACCTTTTTTGGCTTCCCGCTTTCTTTCTTTTTCTTATCGCTATCAACTTTTCATTTGACCTTTTTCACGAAGTCATGCGAATTTAATACTGTTAATCGGAACATGGTAAATTTATTTTCAAGCCATTTAATGTGCTTGGGTGCTTAAAGATCTTAACCTTTTACTTTTCAGTTTATTTATGAAGTTTGTTTTAATGTTCTGAATGATATTTAAGAAACGTTAAACCACATTGGCTTAGAATAGCTTATTTATTAATGAAGAAACTCGGTGTTCGAGCAAAGCCACCTCACTTAAGTGCTGCCAAAATGGATCACATCGTAAACACGCTCTTACCACACACAAAGTAATCCAGAACAGACTCTAAGATTTCCACAAATCCCCTAGTTTATCCTCGAAGAGCTGTAACCAACTACTGGCAAGCTCAAGGCCAACACATCATCCGAACCAGACGAGATTCCAGCAAACATCGTAAAATAATCGCTGCAGAGCGACCAGCAGTACTATTGTATGTGTACAACGCCTGCCTCGAAGCCGGAATATTCCCTGTACCCTGGAAAAAGCAAAGGCTAGTGCTAATCAGTAAGTTTAAAAGGTCACCCCAACTTGCTATCAGCATACCGTCTACTATGCATGCTTGACACAGCGAGAAAGCTCTATGGAAGGCTACTTAAATCAAAACTCGAATAGGCTATCAACGAAGCTGGAACACTCTCCCCTAGACAACACGGCTTTAAACCCGACAGATCAACTTTAGGAGCTGCGGAATACGTCATTGAAAGTGTAGACGCCGCACAGCGTAGATGGCGACTTTAGATGCCCGAAATGTCTTCATTAATTAATTATTCATAAATTACCCTTTTCAATTTTTAATATTATTAAGTAGTTTAGTTTTTCTAATGTACATCTAACAGCAAATAACTACCTCTTTGCTAAGACTTCACTTTTGCAATCAGAAGAGAGCAATGAGCTGCTAAAGGGTAAATTACTTGAGCCTTATTAGTAAAAATTACTATAGTCAAACGAGTTTGTCAGAGTATACAATAAAATACAATGCCATTTAGAAAACAAGTCAATAAGCTAAAAGCTGGATACTTTCTCTACAAAGCTTACATAAGGCTTAAGTTAAATGAAGTTGTTAGTGCTGAAGGGAGTTTCAATTATTATAAAAGCATAAGAAATTGCAGAATTTACCCCTTAGATGGCTTTATTTTCCCTGTATGTTTTGTAACTTATAATATGCATAAATGGTTGACAGGAAAATGTAAGAAATATGTAAAGATTACGAGTCATGTATAAATAGAAAGATAGTATTACACTCTTTCGAACAGGGTGATTGTCAGAAATATGTAAATTTATTGATAGTTGCAATATTTTCTTCAAGAATATCTACTTTTTAAGAGTTTTTGAAGGTGTTCCATAAGTTCATAAATCGTTTTCATAATTTAAACTGAACGTCAAGACTGTTAATAGTAACTGAAAGTGATAAGGTCGGAAAAAGTATTATACTCTTTATTCCTTCATCCTTTATTGTTCGATTTTCCTCATTCCTTAAGAGTATTTGAAGGTGTTCCATAAGTTCATAAATAGTTTTTCGCAATTAAAATGGACGTAAAGGCAATCAATAGTGTGGAGAAATGAAGAAATTTGAAAAGGTAGTATTGTAAAATTTATTAAATTTATTTTCCTTTATAACAACCTTGTATATATATTCCTATATTTGTTTAGAGGAAGCCGTACAAGTGAACATATTCATAACTACAACTCGTTGGCGAGGAATTAAGGAGAAAAGCAAAGCTCATAAGCTAGAGGGAAGTCTCTTGTGGAAATAACTATGAAAGGGAAAAGATATATGAATATCTGCGGTTTTTGACGCGAAATGGGGACATTGTTGCTTTTAAGAGCTATATCGATTCATAATTATCAGTTTGAAAAGGAACTGAATGCTACGATCAAAAAAGATATCTTATTCGGTGCTATTTCAAGTTAGATTAGATTTTGAAGTATATTGCTGCTGAGTGAAAGAACCTTAAACTCTTCTCTGCATAGTGAAAGTCATTCCGTCTAAACAGCTGATTAGAACAGTTAGATAGCATAGGTGGGTCTAAGTCGCGAACATTTAACTCTTTAAACATTATTTAAAATATAGAGTTTTAGTATAAATTTTGCGGTTTGGTTTTAGGAGACAAGCCTTTAGATGAATGTCTCGAGTTTTGTACAAATAACAGACATTCTAGCAGTTCGTAAGAATTTATTGTCAAAAGAATATGACACGTGTCCTTAAAGAGTCGACTAGACGGTTGATATCGACAATTTTTTTTCAGACTCTTATTCTGTACCCTGAACTTATATGAGCTTGCTAGAACTCTCTCAGATTTGGCCAAGAATCCACCGTTGCGAAAAACATATGCAGTAATTTTATTTCATATCTTTTTTTGGTACACAAATTATCAGTTTATTTTCAAGGGTCTCAAAAATATAAATACAAACTTTTTTTCGAGAAATTTTCAATATTTCTCCAAAAAAATTTACAAATTTTTAAATTTTTTTCAAAAAATATTTTAAATTTGTTCAATATTTCTCAAAAAAAATATTTTAAAATTTCATTTATATAAAATTAAATATTTTTCTCAAACATACAAACAATATTGAAAAATGTTCAATATTTGCTTAAAAAATATTTTAAAAATTTTCAATATTTCTCCAAAAAAATTTTAAAATTTCATACATACATACTCATATAAATATTTATTCAAAACTAAATATTTTTCCTAAACATACAAACAATTCCACATAGCATCTACTAACGCTTAGTTCTGCGGCAAATTGTTGCTATCCACCTGCTTCTCTGGCGATAAATATTTCAGCGCTCTCCCAGGCAATTTCTTTGCGCATTTATTTTAATGTTCTTTCGGTGCAAATTTATAGCAACATTCTGTGCGCGCACACACATGCCTTGCCACAAACATGTTGCTGCATGCACCGTTGTGTGTCGCTCCAATTTCTCAATGGGGTTGATAAATTGCAGGCGGCGGAAAGTTGGGAATGAACGTTAGCGAAAAAATGCAAATCTCCGCCAGGCATTGCTGCAGCGGAGGTGAGTGTTTGTTGTTATTTTTGCACAGTTTATTATTTTTATACGTTTTTTATCAACACAGGCTAAGAGTTTGGCATAGAAATTGCTGCAGCTGCTTTGAATTTTCCTTAACCCCTAGTCTTGCTCATATTATATTTTGATAGTTGCTTTTGTAAGACATTTTTGTTCTTAGCCCACAGCATAACGGCAATGCCTGGCATGTTCCAAGACACCTCTACATTAAGGTACACATGTAACTGTATGCTTATGTGCAACATAATTTAGCACGTGCATGTGAGTCAATTTATAAGAAATCTACTCAATCAAATGGCTCTGTGGCCTCTGTAATTCCTTAACAATGACTTAGACCGCGAAGCAAATTTTTTGTTTCGCTTTTTGTGCACACAATTTAATTAGTCGCAATGTTAGTGCAGCGAATAATATAGTTTGCGTTATATAAGCTTAGCAGCATGTTGCTGGAAAATTGTAAGCAACAAATTTCTTTCTAAATTTTTAGTAAAGAAACAACAAGCTTAGCGATTTAAAAATGATGTTGACGTGGGAACATGTTGCCAGACACATGTTTCCACAAATATGTTGCCAGACACATGTTGCTAAGTTTTTAGGTTTATTGAATGTGACTAAGCAACAAATTTCTTTGAAAAATTTTAGTAAAGAAACAACAAATTTTTCGAGGCACATGCTTATAAACATATGTTGCTAGACACATGTTGCTAAGATTTTCGATTTATTTTTTTGCGAAAATGTTTTTGTACATTATAAAATTTTTAATTTTTTACTTATATTATTTCAATTATCTTTTTCGCTAAGTGTTGCTAAATTTCAGTAGTACTTTCAACAACATATTGCTCAGTTCTTATGTTTGGTGTTTTACAATTGTTTTTAATCTTAAAAGCCTTACTTTTTTACGTTATATGCGGCTAAGTCCAATTTTCTTTGTCTTGACTTGCTGAATTTCAATAGTTCCTTCAGCAACATGTTACCAAGTTGTAAAACAAAATCTAGCAATACGTTTCAAAATTATAATCCTTCTCTGGTATCATAATGATAAGTTCCATTGATTCTTTTAGCATAATATCGCTGACCTGTAATACAGCTATTATCAACATGTTGTTAAGCAACATTATTTTTCAATACAATGTTGCTAAGCTGAAGTAATTTCTATTGAAACATGTTGCTGAGAATTTCTGAGCAACAAATTTTTTGTAAAGAAACAACAAACGTTTCGAAAATTTTTTAACAAAAAATAATGTTGATGTGGCAACATGTTCCTAGCCACATGTTTCTACACATATGTTGCTAGACACATGTTGCTAAGAAATAATAATTTTTCAACACAATGTCGCTCTTGTTGTAGAACTTCCTATTGCAACATGTTGCTGACTTCCAATACTGCGCTCCAATATTTTTGCTCTATGTTAATAAATTTGTCAGCTGTGATTTCGTCTGAAATATAGTTTATAAACAATAGAGATCACAACACATTTCCCAAATAACTTTGGAGTTATAATGCAGTACAAAATTTCGCTAACTGACGAATCATAATTTGGCCAATTGAAAATTTTTTTTTTCTCTCGTTGCAAATTAGACCTTAGAAGTTTTATATACAGGTGTTCCTTCGAATGATCCAAAAGTATAGACTTTAGGCAATGAGTTTTGAAGAAATAGCGGTTCCAAAATAAGTTTCGAATTAAAACTCTCAGGATTCCATATCTACAATGGTATAAAGAAACTGGAAGGAACGTTCTTCAAGATATACATATGTATATTATATAGGGTCTCCGATATTTTCTTAAGGGTGTTTCAAAGTTCGCAGCAAACCCTGTTCAGGATATAAAAAGGCATATAAATACATATATATGAACAAACAGTTAGCTATAGAACATTGCATTATGCAACATGCCACAACAGGCTACCAAAACACACACAAATTGTAGAATTTGTTGCATGGCACTTATATAAGTATGCCACGGCGTTATTAAAACTTGTTGCAACTACGTAGATTCCACACTGCCGAAAGAATGATGCTTGCCACAAGCATATATGCACCTAAGTTGCAACTGTTGCTGATTGCCGGCAAAATAAAGATGCACACCACCAATAAGTTTACGTAGAGGCGTGTGCACACATTTGCTCGTCTCTGATAGATTAATAGCTGCAACATGCGATAGCTCTGTGTGCTGCTGCTGCAAATGTTTCGTTTGTTGTTAGTGTTGTTGGAACATTCATTAAAAAATGATTGATTGACCATAAATTGAACTTTATCAATATGTTGATTTATTGAATTAGCATGCAGACACACCAGCACCCAAACACACACACACACACATAAAAGTAATGCTTGTATGAAGCGAAATGCGAAATGTTGCACAAACGACTAAATTTTCATGAAGCGTCTGTGAAGAGCAGTCGTTAGTGCTTTTACATATGCAAAACGGAAATTTTATATGTAGAGGATAAAAAGTAACGGTGCATGTCATATACCATAAACAACGTTCAGCAACATGTTGCTTGTAAACATGTATGTATGTATATGTAAATCTGGTAGCAAATGTTTGTCTTTTTATAAATTGTTTGTGTCTGCTTTTATTGTTGTTGTTTTCAGCAATTATGATCGATTACTACTTCAATTAATTTTCAGCTATGGCTTTCTTTTGCTGTCAACTGTGGAGTTCAGAGCAGTCAATTGAATTTAAGTGGAGTTATGCTACGAGTCGAGCTGTGTGGCAAGTTTTGCAAGCCTTTTTTAATGCCTTATATTCTTAGACATTTATAAAATGTGGGAACCTAAACTCAGGCCTTAAGTTTAAAAGCTCCTTTTATAGCAATCAAGGGTATAATAAGGTCTTTACACCGATTTGGATTGGTCAATTTGTATGGCAGCTATAGTTGTCTGATCTAAAAAAATTTCTTCGAAAATTGTAGCAATGCTTTGAATTATAGTCTCTGAAAAATTTCGTGAAGATTCATTGACAAATAAAGGACTTGAGTTTATATGGCAGCTATAGTCTATAGTAGTGCGATCTGAATAATTTCTTCGGGGATTATAGGGATGTTGTGGATAATAATCTCTGCCAAATTTCGTAAAGATACATCGACAAATAAACAAGTTTTCCATACAAGAACTTGAAGATCAGTGTTGTCGTGAGCTTTTCCCTATCTGCAGAGTTTGGATGAAGCTTTCACATAATGAATTATATAGTACAAAATACGTCTGACATGAGTCTCTTTAAAAAAGTTCGGTTAAGTTTTGGAATCCAACGGTTAAGGTTCGGTAAATAAGCTGATTTCTCGTGAAGCCAGGAAGATTTTCATTTTGACAGCTAGAGCCGCTTGCCGTTGTGATATCCAGAACTCCTAGGAGTGGATCAAAAGGACCGTCGCATATCGTCAAAACGATTAGAGCCTGTCACAAATTTTCTGAGGCGGCTAATGTAAATTTCAGCCAATTCGCCGAGTACATAAAAGTGTGACAACCGATATGTCTTATATATGATTAGTCTGGTGAAAGCTGAAGAATGGAGAAAAAAGTGCCTAGATGTGTCTAGATCTGGGATCGTATAGTTAGCTGTGTTTTCATTGCTTCCCCACTAGGAAGAGCCTAGCTTGTATACTTCATTTCAAACTACGAATTGCATTGAGATACTGAAGACAGTCATAATTAATAATTTATAGGTCTTGTCAATCAGAAATCGAGGTTTCGACTTTTTAAATTGCGGCACGGATAAGCTGTGAAGTAATGTTCCCATTTTGTCTTATATTCTAGAGTCCAATTACAATATTTCACACCGACCTAACAAGACCCCCATTAAAAATAATTTAAATGACATCATCAAACTAACAAGAAAATCCCACGAACTCCTGAATTTCTCTCAATGCAAAGAGCCAAGCGAAGCATTCCTCCAAAAACAATCATCATAAGAGCTTTAACTCATCTGCATAGATCTGTACAGAGCTCACCGCCAGCTCCTTGTGTGTTGGAGCAATCAATTTCACGATATCATTTTGTCTTCCACGAGTTGTTTCTATCATAGATCTTTACGGCAAATAAAAAGACATTGTCTGTATCTGCATTTCGTCATTTCAATTTTCAAAAGCCTTAAGCTTCTCCAACCGCATACCAACTTTTTATAAACGGCTTGTACTCAAACGTGGATAATCCAAGGCGGCGCCAACAAAGACGAATTTCAAGGTTTTTGCGCCAAAAGAAGCAAAAGTGGATTTTATGAATGTTGGAGGAGACCATCAAACATACATACAAACAACTATTTGTAGATACCGTAGACTAAGCGGTAAATACGCAAGACAATAGCTGCTACTACTCACTCCCGGAAATGCTAAATGTCTGCGATTTTTCAGCATCGCTGTGATTTTCAAATGCTTTTTGGCAGATTTCTACAATGGATTAAGGCGAATTCCCGAAAATCTATTATCCGACACACGCACACATACATATACATATGTCTACAATCTTCCCAATGGCTTGTTGTTACCGTCGTAAGCTTGTTGCTGTTGTTATTTTTGGCTGTTGCTGAGTTTAGTTTGTATAGTTGTTGTTGCGCGTGATGGCGGATAACTTTGGCAGCTGAGAACCAATAAAGCAAAGCATGAATTTATTACGTTCGCCGAAAGTTTGCCAGTCAAGCAAAGCTCTGCAGACACGTTCGATTCGCAGCCATTAATGCGCTTAGATTCTAAACTGCTGAAGGTAGATACCTACACGTTTACATATACAACATAATCCTCGTGTTGAATGCACGTGTATCTGCCACATCCGCGGCTTTAATTGGCTTTCATTGTTTTCGTAATCGCGACAGTCATTAATCAAATAACAACAAAACCAAAGAAGACAGATAAGATGAGTAAAAGCAACTAGTACGTACCAAGTTTCTTGCACGTTTGGAGCGCTTAATGGATGCTGATGAAAGCAGTTATGAGTTGCATTTGCGCATATTTATGAGCTGCCGATTAGGGTTTGCTGAATACTTCGCACATTCGGTGGCAATTGACATGCGGAAATGTTAGGGTTTAGAAGAGGAAGCTTGTAGGTAAGTACCTTAAAGTATGTGACTACAAGAAATGGCGCTTTAGGAGTACTACAAAGGAAAGAATATGGCTACTGAACTGAAAAAACGTAACCTGGGTGCGAAAAAATTAGCTTTAAATGGAGAAAAAGCTGCATGACGAGTCTAAAAGACTAAGAATATATTTTAACTGTTCAAATGGAAGGATTCTAGTGTTGAGAAAACTGAAACTGAGAGTTTGCGAGGTATGAAAAAACATTTGAAACTCGGATCTTTCAAGTTACGACGGTAGTCAATATACTGAACTTTTAGATAGGTTTAGAAGAGGGAGGTTAGGAATGCAATGAAGAATTAATATTAAACTTTAGAGCGATCAAATGAGCTTTAAATGGCGAACAGGCTATACGACGAATTTAGAATTTATTCTAGCAGTTAAATAATCGTTACATACAACGGAAACATTCGAAGATGGAGTTCATATATAGCATTATTAAGCCACATGTTGAGAAATACAAGGAAATTGAGAGTTCGTGAGGTATAAGAAAAACGTCGGTAGAAAAGAGAGGATCTACCTACTATTTGGACCTTTTGAATGTCAGCTGCGACGGTAGACGACATAGTGAACTCATAGATGGTGCCTACCTAACCTGTTATGTAACTGGCTGGTATGGAGCAACCAAAATATCATTCAACACTAAACCATGGTCAAGGGTTAAACTCAAACTGACCCAAATTAGTTGGCTTTGAATAGGCGATATATCGTAAGATTAAGTCGGATGGCACTGCAGCGAGAAAACGAGGTAAATTATTTGAGATCTAGATTTGATCTTCGGTATGCTCTAGAAAGAGTTTTAGAAGTAGTATGCTTGAAGGCAAATTGCGCATTTTTACATTAGTCGGTTCGACATAACCGGAACTAACCGGTATTTTTATACTACTAAGAATTGTTAACTCGACAACATTTCTAAAAGTTAATTGTGGAATCTTTTCTGCCGCCAAAACAAAAACTTAAGAGCATCCTTGGATGTTTTAAACAATACAAGATCATATCTGTTTAGTTCTTCGGTGAAAGCAGCATGTGTATCTAACCACGGCAAGGCTCATGACGTGAAATCAACTTGCCGGGAAATACTGGGCTGCAAGCCAAAGATTCTCAAATGAGTCATGAACTATATCATATGAAATCATGATCGTGGGACCGATTGTTGCGTATAGAGCGATAGCTTGGGCTTCGAAAGCATCGCATACTTCGGTAGGACTGCAACTATCGGAACTTCAAACCCTAGCCTGCATCGGGTGCAATGCTTCATATCGCTTCACTTAGTAATCAATCAAACAGCCAAACATACAATCTTTAAATGAAAAAAAATGAAGAAAGGTAATCTCGTACCAAAAAATGAAGGCCCTAAGTGATGAAACACTACTGCCTTTCTCCCAAGGAACAGCATTATCAAAAACATAAACTTAAAACCGAAGTTTAAAGTTACCCTTAGCGGTACGGCTGAATGGAATGAATCCACGCTTAACCTACTGCTAAGGGACAGTGCAATTAAGTGATATCCTTTATGTGGTATACCAACGGCTCGAAAACGTCGGAAAGACCAAACTCTTCATACCTATGGGACGTTTTTCGAGCATTTTCCAAGCAGAAGTCTTTGCTATAAGTTGGTGTGTAGAGATGAACCTTCAACGCAACTATCGCAATGAAAGTATCGCTATATTCAGCTATATTCGAGCTGCACTTAAAGTGATCTCAGCTTACAAGATTAAAAAAAGGGGTTTAGGCGGGAATGAACTGACTGGCGAGCTTTCCTGCTCTACAGTTACCACTAGAACTGTAGGACTGGAGCTTTGTTTTGCGGTTGGTATCAATACCGTAAAGGAGCTGTTCGGCAAGGAGGAAAGAGCAGGCAAAGAGAAGTAAGGGCAACAACTCCAAGATATGTTTCAGGCTAAGTTGCTAATAACTGGTTACAACCTTACCAGATTAAGAAGGTGATCAATCTCCCGATATACAAGTTCTGGATATGCAAGAAATTTTGCATGGCTTATAATGTTCTTGTTTTAACGGTTATCTAGACCCCGTTAGGGTGGTAAGGTTCAGTTAAGTTGTCATCGAGGTCATCCAACGGTAGGCTCAGGAAACGTGCAGTTTCAAAGGGATCGGACCGTAGCGAGAGTGGTGTCAGATGTGTATGGTTAGCCTGCCGGGCATTCAAAGAGGAGGTTAGAGTCATGTCGGGGTAGATTCTGAATAAGTCGGAGTTTAATCTGCTTCTGTATCCAGAACGAAGCTTCGCAAGTGTCATTCTCGATTCTCAACTCGACCGCTTCGCCTGTAATGGGTGGTGGTTCACTGAGAGCAAGTCGGTGAAGGTGTTTATGGCTACACTGTGAATGACAGTCAGTGCATGTCTGAAGTTAGTTGCAACCGAAGTCTGGTTGGGGTCTGGTCTTATGTTGTCGACCTAGTTGAGGAAGGACCTCTTGATGTTCTTAGGAGGTAGTTTTGCTTCAAGCGCAAAAACTGCTTGGGGAGGAGTTCATTATGATCCATAGCTGGGAGCATGCAGGCCTCACTGCAAAGATGTTCGATAGGAAATATCAAGAGGCATGTCGGAATAGTTTGGAATGTAATATTCTGATATGTCTGAAGCTTTTTCGCCTGGGTTTTGCTGCAACCAGGTGTCCATATTGATGCGGCGCAGTTAAGGAGCGGCCGGCCGTTTACCTTTTATGTTGCCAATAACCTTTATTTGTTTTTTTTTCCATGTGCTACCAGCTACCGACTTGAGGACCTTGTTACGGCTCTGTACTTTGGCAATAATCGCGGTCGTATGAGCAGCGAAGGAGCACAGGCTGTCGAGCGTCGCACCTAAAATGTTATGGCTATTGACAGTCGGAATCTTATTACGCCATAGACTGCAATATTAAGGTCAAGCCTGTACTACTTCGTCCAGTTTGTGAATATAGCAGTTAGCTGCCATACAAACTGATCAATCAAAATCTAGGCCTTGTATGGAAAACTTTTTTATATGTCAAGATATCTTCTCGAAACTAGGCACGGATTATTGTTTAAAGCAAAGCTATAATTCTCCAAGAAATCATTCAGATCGTGCCACTATAGCATATAGCTGCTATACAAACTGTGCAATAAAAATTAAATTTTTCCATGAAAAAAGTTTTAATATTTTTTCTTTTTTATTTCTGAGGCGTTGAAATAAGCTTACCTGTCACAAATATTAAACATTTTCACATTAAATTCATAAAATCTACACAACATCTAGCCAATCTCTAAACCAAGCGCTTCCCTCGAAACATCGCATGCAACGTGAACGTTTATTTTGTGATTTATCGGCGATTGCAATTTAAATAAATCAGCGATGCGCAATTATTGAAGCGAATGCACCCGGCAACTTGCATGCAAGCGGCGAATTTGATTGTGCCGCGCAATGGCATAACACATCACGTTAGATTGGTGTCGAGCCAAAGCGGCCCACGTAAGGCCCGAGGCAAAACAAAATCGCTGAACTCAACATTAAAGCGATTGTTCAAAAGCGCCTCAGCACCTGAGTGTTTGAGTGTTGCATTTAGCTGTCTGCTTAGCTTTGCGCATATATCATTTTCGCGCGTCATATTGTTGCATGTTGCAATTAAAATAAAAGCGAAAACGGCTGAGTCAATGACACAACGATTGCAGTGGCATGAATGAGAGGTGCAACATTAGAAGAAAAAGCGCATGTTGCATGTCAATGATGTATCCATGAAGGATGTGAGGGTTGGCTGATTGCTTGGTGCGGTGTGTTGAGTGCAGCAAAGGTTAGTTGACTGACTAGTTGCTGCGGCAGCGGCATTTACCCACGCATATGCCACACAGCAACGTGGCAAGCATAAATGCCAAGTGTTGTAGCAGTAACATGCATGTGTTGCACAAATAATACCATGAAATGTATGCTATAATGTTGCATGTATGCGCGTATGGGTGCAGTTGCAACACACTTGCGCACGAAAACAAAGTAATTGCATTAAATAAATATTTTAAAATGAAGTAAACACGAATTTTCGCAGCTTTTGGTATGTGCTATGCGCCAGTCATGTTGCAACAGCAACACGCACATTTTCTTGAATTTAAAATGAAATTCATCATCATCAGCGGCAGCATTTCCCTTTAACATTTTCTCAGCTCACTTTCATTGCAACGGCATTGTTGCAACACCATTGTTGCAAGATTGTTGCAACATTGTTGTTGCTTTTTTATTGCTTTAATGCATTGTTGCCTTTGCGTTGCTTGAAAAAATATTATTGTTGTTATTATTATTATGCCACGCAAACTGACAGCTGTAAATCGTTATTGTTGCCAGCGCCGGCGACTCATAAAAAATCTCAAATATTAAAAATAAGTTTAAACCAGCAGCAAGCACAACATGCGCTGCACTGCCGCTGATTTCGCGCGCAATTTGCCACTAAGGAAAGCAGTACGTGCTATGCGCGTTGCACTGTTGATGCCTCCGGCGCACGCGTGCAACACTTTTGCTTGCCACATTTCGCTCTCGATTGTATTGCCGTCATTTATTATTGTTATTTATGTTTGTATTTAAAAGCGCTTTTATTGTTGTTTGTATGCTTTGTTTCCCTACGCTGTCGGCATCTTCAATTGTTGCTGGTTTCCGTTGCCTCTTAGTGCCACTGATTATGATTTACATGCAACATGCGAATTAAACATTAGCAACAAGCCGCCATAGCGCGCGCTTTTAATGGTCGGCAAGTTATGATATGTGTGGTTTTAAAATGTTTGTCATTGTTGTTGCTGTTGCATGTGATTAATGCAGCGTTTTAAGGAGATTATTTGCTTGTAAATGGCGTAAAAGACTTGAAGCAAGACTTGGCAAGAACTTGACTTCAATCGTTCAGTTTATATGGCAGATGTATGCTAAAGTGGTCCGATCAAAAATTTCTTCGGAATTTTCTCATTGCTCAGACAATAACCCATGTACAATTTCGTGAAGATATCTTGTCAAATGAGAAAGTTTCCCCTGCAAGCATTTTATTTCAGTCGTTCAGTTCGTATGGCAGCCATATGATATAGGCATCCGATTCGAACAATTTCTTGTTTGGTTGTACCAATGCTTTGGGTGACAAGACATACCAAATTTCTTGAAGATACCTCTTCAAATAAAAGCGTTTCTCATACAAAGGCTTGATGCCAATTTTGCAGTTTGTATGGCAGCTATATGCTAAAGTGGTCCAATATCCGCGTCCCGACTTAGGAGCAGCTTTTTGAAGAAAAAAATATGTGCGCAAAATTTCAGATCGAAATCTCAAAAATTGAGCGAATAGTTGTCGTATGTACAGCTGATCATTAAGGATGCCAGCCGATTTTCAAAGTGGTCTGCAAGAAGTTTTGCTAGAAACATTCCAAGACAAATAAACTTCAAACATACTAAGATTACAACGTCTTGGATGAACTGGACAGATTTGTTGAATTGTGCTTTTTTGATCAATAAGGTCTCTTGATCCGTATCAAAGGGTTTGGTGTAACACAAAGACAGAAGTTTGTGATTTCTTTCTCGACATGTTCAAAGTTCAGTTATACTCGTCTTGGATGTCATATCTTCTGCCGATTTGACTGGACGGATTGGTTGAATTGTGCTTTTTTGATAAATGAGGGTCTCATTAGTCCTTACCAAAGGGTTTGGTGAACCACAAAGGGCCGAATTATGTGATTGTTTTCTTTTTCGAGATGTTCAAACTTCAGCTATATTGAAATTAACTCGTCTTGGTTCTCATACCTTCGATCCGTTTGACTGGACGGATTGGTTGAATTATGCTTCTTTGATAAATGGAGGCATCTTGATCCAACTCTTGAAGCCTATTGGTATCACAAAGAATCGCAGTTTCAATTGCAAGATTTTGATGCAATTTCCCTTGCACTAATTAGCCCTGAAATATATTTTAATCTAAGTAATCAGTGGCATTCTCGCCGAAACACCGTACGAAAATGGTTTGGCGTTAGTACTCAGCAATCTATAGTGTCCGATCGGACCGAACTCAAACTTGTCCAGGTTTTAATTTCAATATTTCAAGATGGCGTATTAAAGTAGCACGATATCTATGTGCTGTATAATGGCATTAATCCCATAAAAATATGCCAAGAAAGAGAGTGCTGTAACCAAACTCTAACTCAGGAGAAAAACTGTATAATATTAGCTTAACATCTCAACGTCAAATACTCAATCCTTTCAGAAGTTTAACAAAGAGGCAGGATTCGACTCTTAAATTCATTCAAGAGACTTCTATAGGCAAATTTTAGCTTTTTAGCCTCAAACGATCATACTCTGTACCGAAAAAATGTTCTGTCATCAAAGCTGATTACAACGCCTTCTTAAAAGTACATTTTTTCGGAACAGATTATGGTCGATTGAGGCTAAAATGAGGAAATCGTTATGCTGACCCCTCTAGTGCATCAAAAAATCTGCTTCCATAAAACTGTTGATGAGTTGATCCATCCGGAACATTCCTGGTCACCGGATAGTCATAATTGTGTTTGTCTAAGCAGTGCACGTTTCTATCCAACTGATCTCCGTTGAGTTGTTTACTTTCTCACTCGTGCAAAGTAAAATCGTTTTTGATTGTTAAACAAAGGTTTTATTAACGAATTCAGTTTGGACTTTTGGACGACTCGATGTGGAGCTATCTTAAGAAAATTTAGTGCATCAATTGCTTGCCTTAACAATTAGCTGGGTGAGCTCCTATGTGTTTCTTTGAGGTTAGGTTAAACGGATCAAGAAGATCGCACGTGCACTGCTATGTATAGTCCTTTGATAATTTCCACTCCCCCCCAGCTCGGTGGGATGTCCGAAGCTATGTGCACCAAGTGCTGAAGTCTTGATAGCCCAAACACGGGACAGTCAAGAAGGAAGTGTTGAGTTGTTTCCACCTCATCTTCTTCCATACAGCTTCGGCAGGCAGCGTCCGGTAGGATTCCCAACCTTACTGCGTGGACGCCAATAGGGCAATGGCCTGTTAAAAGCCCCACTACTTGGGAGAGGCTAATGTTTCCTTGAGACTCATTGCTGTTTTATTCATACATTTAACTCATTAAATTCACTACACAGAAAATGTATTTTTCTGCAGAATTGTGCAACATTTATTTCATTTCATTCTTCGAAAATATTCGGCATCTTTCAAAAGAAAACGGGATACCCAAAATAGCAAGCCATAAATCTTTAGCAACGTACAAACTAAATGAGTGCGCCATTAAAAGTGGCAACAACGGAGAAGATTCCAAATAACTCAAACTCAAAGCTATGCAAATACAAAAGTGTGTATGTGTGTGCAACCGAATTTACTCATCGCTGCGATTTTTGCAACAACCGAAATAAATATTTTCTAGCGAATAATCAACGAACATTTCGCAGAATATTTTGGCGTAAACAAAGAGCATGTCCATTGGTTATGCAAAGCTTTACGAATTCAACATACTTGCAACACAATATGTTGCACCGGTGCATTTCATTGAAGCAAAAGCGACGCAAATTGAAAATTTTAAGCTTTAAAATTGTTGTCTCGTCGTTAAAGAACAATCAATGTATGCCGAAAGCATGTACTATTTAAAGAGTTGGCATAATGGTACCTTGAATATATGTATGTACCTGATGATGACCATGATGGTACCTTGGATATATTATATGTATCAACTGTAGCATACACATATTTGTACCGAAACAAGTATTTGCATCAAGGGGAGCCTCACAGAGGTAGTTGTCATCAGATTCCTGAAGAAGAAGCAGTTTGCTCTGGGCATATGACCTTTGTTATACCAATATGCTACAGTAGTTAAGTCAAGGTAGAGTCTTATGGTACAAGTTGCAACATTTTCTATATGTCCACATGTGTTATGGCGAATCAACCCTGTTGCGCATATCTGGACTAGTAAAGAAAATACCTGTGTATCCGAATCCTACAGACAGCAGTTTAAAATCCCGGCTTCTTCATAAAATTTTCTGATTCGGTCTAAACTAACTGCGCTTTTAATATTTTCATGACGATTTTCATAACGATTGGGGAAAATCCATCTATTATTTCTGGATCACAACGAACTAAGTAGAGGAATAGTTCAATCTTTCGTAGAATAAATCAACTTAAATGATATTCTTTTGAGTATCGGCCTGATGTAGGTCAGATAAGGAAACAGTCTCAATCAGAATGATACGTATGTATCTACGAAAGTCAAAGTCGAATGGAAAGTCCAATCCAATTCAAAAGATCTTGAAACAACCTTACTGAATGCAGTGCTAACAGAGAATCCACTTCAAATGGAGCTGACTTAGTGCAGAGAAGAATGAAATATACTTTAATCGAGCAATTTCCTCTCTTTTCTAACATGGATGGAGCCATGTGTAGAAGTTCACGCGTGAGTGAGAAAAGTTCTCTGGACTCTGAGAAAAGTTCTCTGGATTCACTTGGGGGAGGCCAGAGACGTTTATTTTACATATGGCTCTAGCAGTTCAAGACTTCTAGTCTTAGACCAAATATCCTCTGGGTAGCCAAAAAACATCCGTTTGAAGGCGAACTAAAGTGAGAAGGCGAAACATGAGAGCACTAGACAGTTAACAGCTTTGTACTGGTTTTAAGAACTCTTATCACACTCTCCAAAAAGCGGGAAATAGAGCAAGTTTCAAGCATCTGTCACTTACTCTAATTTAATTTTGAAGAGTATGTATTTATAGTCCCAAAATATTGCATAGCAACCCGAAAACCTCAATTAAATTTGTCGAGGGGTTGATTTACTTGGTATGAAGGGAGAAAAATTTTTACTAGAATTTGATAGGTTCTTCCATAATACAATTTAGAAGGTATACAACCATATTAGAAAGTGGTATCTAAGCTCATTATTAGATACTCTTGTTAGGCCTCAGATTGACAGTGTTGGGGATGCTTGTTCAGAAAGCTTCCTATATTATTATGGGCCACGTTTTAGACCTTCGACGATATCTATTTTTCATGAGTGTTGTAGCCACAAGAAAAATTTAGAAGATAGGCAAGAATTCTAGAGCTTCCAACAAAAACTAGGCCAGTTAAAGTTAGAAAGGTAGGTGTATTATAAATTAATAGCAGCATAAGCTGGCAAAAGTCAGCCTCAAAGCTGGATTACATTTCCAAGTTATTCGCTTCACTAATGTGTGGCGCTCGACTACAATTTCTCAAGTGTTTAGAGAACAAAATCAAGGGAGTAAAGATTTTCCTAGAGGCAAACAATGCAGTCTTATATATAATTTAAGACCACTACCACACTTTCTCAGCCACAAGACCATGCGAAAATGCCAACGCCACAAAGTCACAATTTCGAGGGTCATTTTGTGTTCGTAAGACAATGAATGCAACTTGTATTGCGCATATTTTCCCTGCATACTATGTATGCAGATCCACCACAAAGAGTCACCAATTTCGAGTAGCTGTTGGTGTTGTTGCAAATAACATTTGTTTCATGCCACTTAAGTAGCTGCGAAGCACAGCAAAGCGATTGTGGCAAATAACTAAGGCGACTTGGTCGCAAACGATAGCGCAGACTATGCGAGTACACGACAATGAAAGTGACTGTGCCTCGCGCGCTGCAACTGAAGCAGACACTCTAAATGGCCCACGTGAAGATGCAGGCAAAGGCTGCGAAGGTCTAAATGTGAAAGTACTTAGTTAGCTAGTTAGCGAACGCTTGTGCAACATTGTGCAATGCATGGTTGCATATAAGCTAGTGAAACTGTTTGCTAGAGAACTTCTGGTTATTCACTCGGAAAATGGTAAAAATGGTGTACGTGAATAGAAAATAAAGAGGTTATTGCTCTGGCAATTTAAATAATGGTTACCGCTGATATTTTGTGGTACAAATGGAAATGGTAAATACCAATTCTACAAAAAGCTTTAGAAACTTAGAAAGTAACTGGATTTTATAATTGAATTCCTCTGAAGGGAACCACCGAAAAATTAAGCAACTGATTCTCAGAATGAAGCTTTATTTAAATTGTCAGTAGTCTACATTTCACATGAATTCGAACCGTGAGGTAAGAGAGAGGAACTAACCATCGAAAGATTGCCTTAGATTAGGTTATTGAACTATTTTATTTCGTGATGAGTCTTAATCCTTTGGGTCTCGACTTCTCATTTTTGATTTCACCAATTTTTCAGCAACACACTCGAAACTTAGGAAGTTTTCGTCCGATTATAACAGAACCGACCTTCGTAAGAATGTCCTTAGATGTGGTTACCGTTAGTTCTGATCTATTTCCGATGAGCCTTGATCCCACTACATCGCCTCTTTTAGATCTCGACTTTTAATTTTTGTTTCATCGGTTTTTCGGCAGCACACTCGGAACTTAAGAAGGTTTAGTCCGATCATAAGTGCACCGACCTTTGAAAGATCGTCCTTAGATGTGGTTACCGCTAGTGATCTATTTCGTGTTGAGCCTTGTTCCCACATCGTTGCATCTTTTGGCCTCGACTTTTCATTTTTGATTTCATCAGTTTTTCGGCAACACAGTCGAAACTTAGGAAGGTTTCGTCCGAACATTACTGAACCGACGTTCGGAAGACTGTCCTAATATGAGGTCACTATTAGTCTTGCTCTATTTCGTCGTGAGCCCTAATCCCACATCGTCGCCACTTTTGAGCCTGGGCTTCTCATTTTTGGTTTTTATACATTTTACGACCTTCGATAGACCGTTCTTATAATTGGTTACTGTTAGACTTTTTTCCAAATCATCAAGATAGTCCTCAGAATTGGTTACTGTTAGTGTTGAGATAGTCGATGATTCCTAATAGTACATCGACGTCATTGCGTAGTCCAACTTGTAATTACTAGCTTTCTTGGACCTCAGACAACAGCGTTATTATCAGCAACTGGGGAGAGATATCTGACGAAAATTTTTGTAAATTTTTCAATACTTTGGCAATTTTGTAAATTGGTAATACTAGGTAAACATATGTAGGTCCTCAGACTTGATGTCCAATATCTTAGGCAAGATTAGTTCATGGGAAGTCTTCGACAAAAAGATATCTTCAGTAGCAGAAAGCCTTCAGCAATGTATTTCCAAAGAATCGATCGTCTTCGAGACTTCGTTTGAGGTTAGGTCATGCTTTTTATGATAGTATACCTAGTTCGGTTCATTACACCTCTCATGCCAACGCTTCTATTAACATACACTACTTATATGAATACTCAAGATATTTCTCAACTCAGCTGCAACATTTCAATGCTCAAAAACATACCACAAATTCTTTACATTCAACACGTCAGCGGCGTTGCATACAACAAAGCTGTTTATCAACAATTAAACTTGACGCCAGCCGACAGGGAAATCGATGAGCCACATCTTGACAGCACACCTCGAAATATTTCTAGACAAAAAGTCGAATCAAATGCCCTGATTTGCAGTAGGCGGCGATACACGCAACACGTAATAAGAGGAAAAAATCAAAGACGAAGGCATAGAAAAACACAGATCACTCAACTTACAACATGTTTTAGAAAGAAAACAAACAACTACTTCTAAATGTACCGGCACTTGGTGCACAAGCGCACGCAAAGGCATACCAAAACGTGTGTGATCTTGTGTTGCATGTTTGGCTTGTTGTTTGCGGTTGCATTCTATGCATAACCGCCCTGCTCTACTCACCCCACTTCCACTTTGTTGTCTTTAATTGCATGCAGTCGAAAGAAAAATCACTTGTTCTGGCTACAAAATGATCATTGTCGATCTTGTCTAACTGTTTGCTGTAGCATTCATCAGCACAAGTGCCTCAACTCACATTTTGAACTAGTACAACAAATAACATGTGTGTTATATTTTCTTGTTGCAACCACACACACCTTCTTTAATTGGATCATTGCTGACGCCAGCCAAAGCAATTCATTGCTTGCATGTTGATCTTCAAGTGTTCCGGTGATCTTCGCTGGATATTTGGTTTTGAATTGTACTAAAATTGTATTTGTTTTTGGTTAAACGCGTAATTATTAATGAAGTGCGAAGAATATTACACGGCGTATAATTGTGGAATTTTCTTCTGAAAACCAAAATATGTGCTGAAGCAGATTGATTTAAGCAACAGCAAGTAATTTATAAGCTGTCGGCGTTTTTTGAAGAAAATAAGCAGCAAATTCTGTTGTTTACATTACGAAGTACTTCGCGCCAAGTAACGCTTCTTATGGTAGTCCGGCATCAATCAATGAGTAGATCAATCAGGTCTTTTTATGGTTGTTTGTTTCAAAAAGGTTAATCAGCTTCTTGTTTTTAAGGCAGACATACACTTTTCATACAATTTCCGGCTGATAAAGGAGCTTTCAGATAATATAGGTTCAGGTTTACTCGAGTTAAATCGACAAAATGATTGCAGTGAGGGAACACTGTAAATTCCTACGGCTCGGCTCTCTTAAGAACTCGCTTGCTTCAATTCGATATAACTAAATTGTAGTGAGTTGTCCACAGACATGGACTTTATTTTAGAGTTTTTCAGGTTTCATGGAACTACCTATGAAACCTGAAAAACTCTACAATAAAGTCCATGTCTGTGGACAACTCACTACAATTTAATTATATCTTACAACGCTTTCTTAAGGTTGACTTCTGGACAATATGGCATAGGCTCAGCTCCACTCTAGTTGAATCGTTATAATGAGCTCGTATGTGAGTGAACAAACAATAACGGCTACCTTAAAAACCCGCCAGCTCCATCAATTTGATCCAACTATAATGTGGGATCACTTATCCGAGGCTGTTGTTACCTTTTCATTGGTAGAGTTTTTTACGTCGCGGGTTCCAAACCCAGCGCACAACCCTAGTTTCGCCTTCTTAGTTTAGCTCGCCTTCAAACGGTTGTTCTTTGGCTACCCTGAGGTTACTTAGTCTAAGATCGGAAATCGTGAGCTGCTTGAGACATTTGTAAAAGAACCGTTTCTCTGTCAGTAGAGAAGAAAGTTCAACGCTGGGGTGGGGTGGTACAATTTATATCGTTCTTACGAATGCTTATGTCAGTGTTGCGACATCTTTATAATTTATTCAGATGTGCTGAAAGAACTCCTTGGCTTTTAGAACTAAGTTTAAAAAATTTCTGACATTTTCGAATTCAAAAGTAAATATTCATATAAACTAGAGCGGAGCTGATCTGGGAAATGATCTTTGTAAAACTTTCGAAATATCGTAGGAGTGAAAAACTTAAAATCTACAAATTTTGAGTCAACAGAAATATATCGAACGGCTTTTTAAGTGAAGAAGCTTGTTTTCTGAAATAACATTAAACCATGATAGGTTGTGTTAAGTTGATTGAAGTTTAATCGTCGATCATAAAAATGTGTTCTCACAATTGTGGTGCTTAGAACTTATAGACAAAGCGCTATGAGCCGATCACAAATTTATTGAGGCGGCCAATGTCAGGTATGTCTATGTCTGCTGCTTTACAGCATGAATGCTATTGGACAATGTCCAGTAAGAACTCCTACGAATGCTGCAAAATGAACTTTGCTAAAGGCAAGTACTTCAATAGATCGCTTACTTTCTACCCTAAGCCAGTAGGATCTTCCAGCAGCACAAGAGCTTTACAACGCATGCTAAGCGTACGCCAGATCCTTGTGTTCAGTTCTAAAGTACAAAACAACGATTTGAACAAAAAAGATGATAGGCCTAAAACTATTGGCACCGACAGTCTCCAGATTTTTGAAACATGACCTAACCTTACCTAGTTCGCCTAGAAACCTGACAAGGTAAGGTTAGATCAAATTAGTCTGATAGGCCAATAAGCCACGCATAGACTAGTTTTGGTGTTTTATGATATCAGATGGAGTTCAGTTACTAGGTCCAAGAGGAATAGTCATCCTTTAGGATGCCTGCGCCTGACGTGAATTTTAACAGACTCTGTGGCCTCACTAACGATACATCCAGTGTATTAAACTGTGTGCATACCAGATGCTTACAGCGTAATCTCGCCAATGCGGGAGAAGTGCACAAGATATGTTTCATTGTTTCTGGTGCCTTGCTCTAGACATTTCTTGACAAAGCTTGGTCTCAAATATTATACAATTTCGGCTACTTGCTGGTAGAGATACGCGTAGCTGTGACTGTTTTAGTGAAAAAGAAAGACGAACTGCTTGAGATGTTTGTTAAATTTATAGTTTCGTTCGTGCACAGTGCTCGTTTATAGTTCTCAACCGGTATATAAATTTTTTACTAGCCAATACTTAACTACCTACCTACATTTTAATGATGATCTGGTTACAGCTCTAAAAGTGCCATCAACTACTATCTAAATGGTACATATAGTTCCGGTTTTTATTATTTTAAACTTTTGAGAAATGTATTTAAGTGACTACGGAGTTTTTTTTTCGAAGACATCTATCCTATTTCGTTTAATGAACTTGATGTTATGATATTTGTTTCCAAAGAAATTTGTTAGAGCAGCTCTAGTCAAGCTAAATACATATATAACAAATTTTCAATAAATATTTACCAGGAAATGGTCTACCAAGCAGCTCAGAATTCCAATTAAAATTTACATGTATATACGTCTTCTGTTTAAAGCTAAGTTCATAACTTTAATAAGTCGTCAGAAACTACAACAAATGCTTACCTGAAATTAGAAAACAGAAATAAAAGAATTATTAAGATTAGTTCCATAAATTATCGATAAAACTTGCAAAATTGTTATAATCTCAGTTTAATATACTCATAAATTGGTATCAAAAACTCGGCTTAACTCTAGACTAACATAGGAAATTAAATTACAGCCTAGACAAATGAGCGTAACGGACTCGAATGGACGCTACAGATAGGTTGTGTGTGGCAAATCGTTGGATGCTGAACTAGAACAAGCACGGCAAACATACGTTGCCCATAAAATCACGACGATTTATGACGCGATGCCGACAAAGTGGCGAAGTTTTCAGCGGCATAATAAAGCGCAAACTAATTGCGTACAACCAGAAGCGGTAAATTTGGACGGCAACATGCTAAGCTCCATATATAAACAGATATACATATACTTATGGGTACCATATATAAAGCTAAATATATTATATGTAGTTCAAGCAGCCCGCCTTCAATCTGGACATGAGATGAACGCAAATGTGGCAGATTAAACGATCGTGCCGCAACACGCAACGGGCGGAAGAGTACATACTATACATACAAAGGAAGAGCATAGACAAGATCAGTGCAGAAATTAGAGCCAAAACGGTGTAGCCACAAACAAGTCGCGATCGGCAGAGCCATTGCTATCGATGCGCCAATATGAGAGAGCTTACGTGTGATCGCGTGGCTTTTAATGAACTTCCAGCGTTGAGGAAGAACGGAATTTGTAAAAGAAATTGTATTAAGCGATAAAATCGCAAAAGATCAACAAATTACAAAACGCAACAGGCCGAAGTTCATTGAAAGCCGAAACACACAGCAAAAAAATAAACACAAAAACGACTATAACTTGATTAATGTGGCAGTGGCATCAATCAGCTTTGAAAAAATGCAACAACAAATTACAACAACTGTGTACATTTATATGTATATTGAAGACCTCGCGAAAAAAGCAAATTAAATGAAGCTTACAAGCGACCGAACAAACGACTGAACAACGGGAAGAGCGTTACAAGAACCGCAATAGAGCTAATGTGGCGAAACGGAAAGATCGAATGACGGAACAAAAGAACAAAAAACACATGGAAAACACAAACAAGTAATAGAACTGCCTGAGCTTAGGCGAATACAAAAAGCAAAGAGCACAGCGCCGCCACCACCCGCGCACATCAGACCAAACGACACGTCAACGTAAGCGCACGAACATAAATTTCGTCTATGCTCGCCACGACACGCGTTCGCTGAGGTCAAATTGCAATGCAAAATAAATTGAAGAAGCTGAAAAAAATTGCTAGAAACTGTACGAAAGCATCGTTTTGATGATAGCTTGATAAGTCGTTGTCGTTTTGATATGTCATTGCAACCCTGTTGCTGTAAACTAAAAGCATGATAAGGATCTAGAGAATTTTAAGGAATTTACGCCATACTTAATTGAATTTGACCGCCTAGAAAAGTTATAATATATAAAATAATGTCAAAGATATAAAGATTCAGAATTTCTGAGCTTCTCTGCACTTTAATCTTGCTTTGAGAGCTCGATCTGTGAGCACTCCAACAGCATGGTGAGGTCTCGAGACCGTTCCTCCTATTAATGCTAAACCCTTTGGAAACCAATCTTTAAGTATTGCATTCAAAACCTTTGGATCTCTGTCCTGAGCTTATCTCGACTTTACTCTTACTTTGAGAGCTCAATCATCTAACTGATGATTAATAAATTAAAATCTGTGACCACTTCAAAAGTATGGTGATGTCTCGTACTTGACTTATTCTTGTTTTGAAAGCTCGAGCCTCTAACTCATAATAAATATCTGGATTCTGTGATCTGTTTAAAAGTATGGTTATGTCTCGTAATTGACTCTTCCGATATTGTTACGCTCTTTGTTTGTCAAACCCATTGCAAACCGAGCTCTAGGTTATTCCCCAGTTCGCTGGAATCAGCAAGTATCGCTTCCAAAATCTTTGGAACTTCTTAAACAATGGGATTAGAAGGCTGAATGAAGTCGATATCGTTTTAAAGTGTATTCAGTCCTCTAATGGCATCGTGTGCTGTCGCTAACATCCAACAATTTACAAATATGTCATAAACCATTTCTCCCGAACACAAAAATTGACGCTGAGGCGAATGTGGTCTTCGGTTGCGCTTTAGTACCGCTATCATTCGGCCGAGCAAGTTAGAAAGACTCACAATATGTCAATTTTGATTATCGTGAGAGGGTTTTAAAGTGAAATTTGCGATTCCAGGGTGAATTCATAGAACCCTTCGTTGTAGTTCGGATTTCCATACAGGTAAAATTGCAATGGATATTTATTTTCGTCCTCATTTGGTACGGAGCTCCTCACGACAGTTTTTAAGAGTGAATCTTTAAGATAAGAAAAAATAGTTACCTTACGTCTTCGTTTGCTACAGAATTCTATTATAGCTTTAAGGTTCTTATGACAATTTTGAAGACTGAATATTTAAAGTAAGATAGTATAGTATCTTCTCAAAGGCATTCCTCGTGTATCTACCTCCTCAGAATGTACCCAGACCCGATGACGTAAACAACATCACAGGTGAGTTTTTGCCGGGATGAAGATATCAGCACTTCAAAAATTAATACCGAAGATCGTGGAAATAGCATCTATTTACAATGGGACTCAGAATTTAAAATTTTTGGGCTATAAGCCCATGAGAATAGCAGCATATCAGCCGAAAATATATTTCTCGCACAAACTCAGGGACTTATCAGACTGCCATCATTTCAACTGGCACTACGAAGAACAAGAACCAACGCGACAAGCCGCCCACTAATGCCACTAGACTGTACAATCGCAGTTTGTGTCTAAACTACAGCGGAGGCGGACGAATGCAGAAATCAAAGAGGACAAAGAATGTATTTAGATGTTTTATTTTTGGGTTTTCACCAACACCACACAAGCAACACAACCGACCGATGTTGTTGTCAACAGCATGACCCCTGTTGATTGCATCAGTTTGCCACAAGAAATCAGTGTGCCACCCCAGCCATAGTTAGATGCATCTTAGAGCTGGCTAAGTTAACGAAGGCGAAATGGACTTTTACGGTGCACGAGAAAATCACGATTTCATGCCTCACTGCCATGATTGTGACTCTTAATGGTTTGTTGTGAGTTTGATTTCGCCTCTTTTTTTGCGCGCAGAATTTATTTATATAACCACGGCTACGCTGTTAGGGCTGCTTCCAAAGAATTAGATCAGCAAACTGTGTAGTTCAAGTTGGTCGGCTTGTAAGGAAGCGTATTTCCTATGTCGCTACGAGACGAGACAAGATTACACGAGCAAACGGTATCAGCGCGAACCATAAAAGGGGCCAAAGAGATGTACACATGTATAATGGAGGGAGGTAAGAGAGAGCGAGCTCTGCAGCGCATGGAACTACAAATAATAGAGGAAGAAGTTAGAAGAAACAAAACTTCTTGACACAGGCAATGGAAGTAGCTACAGCACTGTCCGTCCGTCCGTTCGTCTGTCTGTCGGTTGCTGCTGTTGATCTACGTTGAGCGCATGCGAGTAGCAAACAACGGTCAGAAGTGTGGCCAGTTACATGGCATGCAACATGGGCGCAGAGATTGTGTTCGCCCGTGTAACGAAGTTGCGCATCACAATGTTGCATATATGGTCAAAATTTGAATAAACCCAAAAAGCAGCGGATATGTATAGTATAGACGTATCTAGAAAAGAAGCAGAAAAGAACAGGGTGAATTAACAAAACGAAAAGCTGCTTGTTGCAACGCGACAAGCTTACAGGATTTTTCGTTTAGTTACAAGACATTGAAATGACTTTAACTACATTTTACCATATTCGTAAGCGTAGTCGGCAAGCGAATGTTTTATGGATTGCCTAGCAAGCGGCATAACGACGCGGATGTACGACGAATTACTTGTTACCTTTGGTTTGGCATAACGAGCTCCTGATGCGGTTTATGGGAGGATAAGTTTGTATAAGATTTTTTTCGATCCATATAGGAAAATAGTAAATTAGAGAAAGTTTCCATAGCTCACTGAGTAAGAATACAGAACTGAATAATTAAAGACCTCATTTTCATATAGAGCACCTAATCGAACCCGTTAGACCAATCTTTACTAGCCGAATCGAGCATAAAATTTGCGAGTCTAATCTTTTTTGAAGATAATTTCAGTAGCACTTATATAAAAATTAAATTGAAGAAAATATCAAAAAACAAAAGGATCGTCGTCAACTTACGACTTTAATGAATTGTTCTCCGAAGTTTTCGAAAATGGCCAGAGAAAAGCTGTGTGGCATGTAGCGCCATCTTGTTGACGAAGTAAAAGTTCAGTTCTTCCATTTTTGGCAACAAAAAGCATCATTCGCCATTCACCGTAGTTTTGAAAAAATACGGTCCAATTTCCATTAGCGTAGATAGATTCATGCGCTAACGGCTTGAGTTTTTTTTGCTTTTTACGTTTCAACCAGAAATGAGTTTTCAAAAAAAGCCTTTCATTATTAGATAGATTCATGCGCTAAGTTGAGATTTCTCTCATCGAATGTGGAAGAATACAGAACTGAATAATTAAAGATCTCATTTTCATATAGAGCATATAGCCCCTGGCAAATGTTGATGATATCAATATCTAATCCGACGACGCCGTTAGACCAACCTTTACTAGATTGAACAAAAAAATACTCATGGAGTCCAAAGCCAAGTAATATAAGCTTCTGTTTTTAGTAAAGAAGGTGTAGGAAAGACGGTATGACTTAGCTCAGCCTGCATTTGCAACCTTTTCATTATTAGATAGATCGTTGCTCCAACTTAAGATTTCTTTAATCGAGTATGGAAAAATACACGTCTGAAGAACGAAAGATTTCAGTTACTATTAGGCTGATAGCATCAATATCATCGGACAAAAATCACGCCGTTAGACCAAATATTTGTAGTATACAGTATGTATAAAAGTATCCAACGTATAATCTATCTGATCACATGGTCAGCACTAAAACGGAAGAGTCAAACCTTTTCTCAACTCCCGTAAAAAGCTATTTATAGTTTGACGTCATAGAAACCGTAGGCTTGGGGCAAAAAAACCTTTCTGATACTGCATCAAATATATCGGCAATCAATATTCAACAAGAAAACTTGGTAACTAACAAGGTCTTTGAAGTTGCTCATATCCCCATCAGGTTTGACCTAAACCGGGTGTCGGTCTTGGCCACGTCGTTAAGTTTTCGCCAGTCGTCCCCGCATTGCGCAACATCGGCACCAGATGGAGATTTTAGGTTTCGCCATGTCTGCATCCATTTGATCCTTCCATTTGAGTTAGGATCATGCCTTTCTTCGTCGGTAACCAGGTGCACGGAATCGAATATTTTGCGAGCCGAACTGTTTTCTTCCCTTCCATGTACATTTCGCGAAAGAGCTCATACCATAATCGAATCTGGTGTTCACCTTCGCCCACGCGCAAGAGGCCAAAAACTCTTCGCAGAACTTTTCTCAACGCCTGCTGATCGCTGAACGTCATCGTGGATGCTTTCGCATCAGATTTATTTGACAGAAATAACCGCTTATGAATACTTAACATTTTACATCTTAAAGATGGTGAAGAGCTAAATTTTGAGGTATTAAGGTAAAATAAGAAGCTGGACGAGCCTTATGACAGATTTTAACGCAACAACCTAAGCTCTTAGTTAGAGACACTGCATCAGGGACACTGCATCAATATCATATGAAGCTCTTTCAGCTGTTGTTGTTGTAACGGGTACCTAATTACCGTGAGAATGGTAAAGATTAAAGAAGTTGTCGTCGACGTTATCCAACTGTAGGCGTTTCCTTGGCCTGGTGCAGTTTTCAGGGGTTGGACCAAAGAGAGAAGGGTATATTCTGAATAAATAAGAGTTTAACCTGCTACAGTGTCCAGAACGAAGCTGCGCAAGGGTCACTCTCGTTTCTCGCGGCAACTCAAGCTCTTTGTCTGCAATAGGTGGTGGTTTGACTCCACAAAGCGATGATATTTCGGAGTTCTAACTCCGCTTAGATCGGTAAGTCTTAGTATAAGCTCTTTCAGCTCGTTTGTTTCGGTTCGTCTTTTACTTTTATTGGGATACCTCAGCTTTAGGAAAGAAAAAATATCATAAGTCAAACCTTTATTTTGGAATAAATATTGTTGGATAATTTTTCGAAGCTGAATTGTGTTAGAAATTCCTTGCAGATGAGCTGGAAGGTATCTTCAAGAATCCGTTTAACTTTTGTCGCGCTCATAAATTTTTGTTTAAAAAAAAACAAAATTCACTCAGCAACCACTTTTGAATTTAAAATTGGTGTCGGATTGTCAGCAACTAGTTCAATAAAACGCTTCAAATTATATTTAAAAAGCAAGGAGAAAGGTTCCTACCTTTTGAGCATCAACCAAGAAAGCCACGATAATCAGATATGCTTTCCCAAAATCTTCCGAATTGCTTGACAATCAGCATAGAAAGCTCATCAACCTAAACCAGCTGCAAATCTCTGTAATAATAAAGTAATAACTTGGCTAACAAAGCTGGTTTTTTAAAACATCTATTGTCTCTTTTTATATGTCTATTATGTCTCAATAGCTGTTTGCTCGTATTACTCAAATAAATGTGACGCTAAACGGCTTAAAACTCTGTCTGATTGCTTGTTTTTATAATTAAACACTTCAAGTTTTGTTAAATTGTTTAATTTCGACTTTTATTTTTCTAGAGCAGTCACTTTATTTTCAAAATATTTATATTTTTTTATATCTAGGAGAGATAAATGAAACCTGTTTCTAAGCGACAGCGTTTAAGAAAGCACGTTTCAACAAAAGCAATTAATGCTAATGCTCACATTCATATGCAAAAGTGTTTACAGCGTTCAATATGGAGCGTGTGGCGCGAAAATTATATAAAGGGTGGCCAGCGAGGGATAATAGCTTTAATATTTTTTTTTTTTAGCATCAGCTAAAGTGTTATCTTTTGCAGCTGTCGAAATGTTTAGTTAAATTTTCTTTGAGTACAAATCCCCGTTTCTCAGCGAAGAGAAAAATTTTTACGACAAACATGTTTAGGTATTAATTCAGGGTCTACATAGAGGTGATGATTGAGAAAAACAAGTCAGTCAGCAAAAGTCTCAAAAGTGTGGATAATGCTGGTCTCGGTACCGCCAAAATTGTTTCTACCGAAATTGAATTTTCAACCCGCAGAGACTTAATTGGAAGCATTGCTGAGTACAGACCATTTTTTAAGTTAACACAAACCATTAGGCCGAAAGAGACAAAAAGTCATTTTGCTACAAAAGAGGTCTAGCAGAGAGTCAGATCCCCATTTTTTAAGTTAACACAAACTATAAAACCGAAAAAAACAATAGGTAATTTTGCTACCAAAGAAGTCAGACCCCTTACTGCCGCATCATAAATGTTTTCTCACTGCAAAGACATACGCTATTGGCGGGCCACTAAACACTCTCCTCTAAAGAATCGTCGCCACTTTGCGAACATATTTCTTGCGTTATGACCTATGTATATGCCAATATCTATACCTCTCCTCCTCTAAGAGAAATTTTATACCAAATCTTAATATTTCGAAAGTAATAAGATCTTAACACAACATTGGAGCTTTAGTTCAATGGAACTGAAAAACGATGTCTCCCCTTCTTTAGAAACCCCTGATAAAGTTAGATTTTTTTGAGATTATTCTTCATCGGGTTATTACTCTAGGAGATTATTAGAAATTCGTCGAAATGAAATATGTCTTCGATGAAACGTACCGAGTCAAGGTAAAATAAATTACTTGTACCGAAATTGGATTTTCAACCCACAGAGACCAATGCGTCAGATTTCCTATCATTTCAATAAGACAACGGTAGATTCGGATCAAATGTAAATGGTGGAAAAAATGTGTTCCGCATCAGCATTATGTCATCACAGTTACTTGTAGGCTACTAAAAACTCTCCTAAGGGATTCGTTGCATTTCTTCAGGGTAGCTTTCCACATTTCTCGTGTTAAGAATACATGCCATTACCTGCTTCCAGGTCCCGTTTTTTCAGACGTGGTACTTTTTCTATGGAATTCTTTATATTCTTTCCGTTTTCCTTGTTTTGAAGTATGTATGTCAGTTGTTAATAGTCTCCATTCAGGAGCCGAAGAAGTGTGCAGCGTTTACTGATACAGCTTCGCCCGAAACTGTACGGTGTGCTGATACTAACCTCAGAACGGCTCTACGATACACTTTTTTAGAGCAAGACATTTAGTGTGGTCGCTGTTAAAAACTTCTGATTTTGCTGGGTCGATCCCCCGATGTTAACCATAAGTCTGCTAGGTAGGAAAGTTGCTTTATAAGCCTTTTCCGCAGCGAGTCGGATTTGTGTCCAGAAATTTCAGTAGTCTAATCTGACAGCCAGATAATTCACAACCTTCTGTGTTCCTAGCGTCTATGTTGTTGTCCCCATACCTATTATAGTCGGATTATGCTTCTTTTTAAATAATTCCTCCTCGGTGTTTTCAGTGGCAAGTTTATGAGTTCGCGTATCCAGCCACGTTTAGTCTCTAATCAACAATTGTTTTAACTTCCTGCTCGTAACTTCAGTGTGTTACGCAGTTATTATCGCGGATATGTATATCATCTGTTTAGTCAACTAGGCTACGGTATGTATCAACGGGCATTTCGAGATTTTATAAAACGTTGTAACTGACGTTTTTGAAGTCTGGGCCTGGGAATTGGGTCCCACGCAGCTCGCATGTGACCTTTATGTGTTCAGCAAAAATCTGTCTTGCTGTCCCGTTTTATACAGAGAGAATCTGTCTTTCAAGTAGTTCCTCATCATTAGGTTGAGTTATCTAGGTATTTTAAAGTTTTCTTTCACTGCTTCAATCGGTATTACCCACAGAAGCTTACAGTATAGATTGTGATTAATGTTACATATGTCGATCTCGAAAAAAATCTTGAATCATTTGAAATCTTAGAATATGTATGAGGTCTTTAATCTATACTAGTTAATAGCATAGAATTTTTGGATGGTAACGAGACCAGCTTCACACATACAAGCTTGGGTCGTCAAAATTTTTACCGGTTGTTCGAAGCTGTACAAGCCTTAATTCAAGAATCATTCATGACTAGCGAAAAATTTATTATATTTTTAATCTTCTGCCATACAGCTCCTAACTGATCACCCTTTGTTAACCAACTTAAGTGAATCTATGAATTATGTTCATAAATTTTCTAACCAGCTATTGGATTTAGGTGATTTACTAATTTTTATTACACACAACCTGAATAGTTAGCTTGGCGCTCTTATAAAACTTTACTACTGTCATATAAACGTCAATTTATGAGAGGCAATCACGCTGGGAACTTAGCAAGCCACTATTGGGCAAAACGAGCCATATATGTACTTGTGTAAAGAGGGCAGTAAAGAACTAACTAGCGGCAATTTGCACAGAAAAAAGTCACAAAAATTAAAAAAACAACAAACAGCCATCACTAATGATCAACAGTCGATGCTACAGTTAAAGCGCTCAGCTAATGTATGTAATGTAAGAGCGTTAGCAGAAACTGTATAATGAACTGTAAAGTATGAAGGTATTAAGTAGACAATGCAATATTCTAGCGTAAGCGGAAGACAGCGGGGAAACGGTTATTTGGCACACAATAGACATTCAATGGTTGGATTGTAGAACACATCAATCATTTTAAGAAGATAAAAATATTTATAGGTACGAGTATATATATGTATATACCCTCATTTAACTGTATTTGCATAATAAAAGAAACCTATTTAATAGTCGCAACGTTTCAGGCGTTTAACGTTGGCGCTTTTATGCGAAACTGACCAATAAACTTGGCTGGAAAAGCGACAGAGAGTCAGCTCTGGGCTACGAAAAATGGCATGGTAGTAAAAATATTTAATGTGCTAACTGTTTCTTAAGGTAAGTTTATGAATACATACACAATAAATTTTTTAAATATTATTTGCATAAAAGAGGTCAATATAAAGACGCTTGAAAAGCTATTAAGTATACCAGTAAGTACTTAAAAGAATTTACTATATTCATTATTTATGAAATTTAGCTTTTTTTCGGCCACATTCCAAGTCTCAGCAGTTGACTAGATATAAATCAAGCTGGGTTGTGTCGTAAAGAGTGGACACTCACACCACCAGTTTTTGGCGTCGCACTAAATCAAATTTTTTACAGACATACCACGCATATAATTATAAAAAAAGGTGCTAGAAGGTGAAAAGAACAGCATATGAGAAATAAGTAAGTAAAATATGCAGGATAATGAGTTATTAATGGGAAATAAAAGTTATGCAGCAAATTTGTGTTTGATGAAAAAAGCAGCAAATTTATGGTGTGTTAAATCGGGGGATATAAAGGAGGTGAAGTGCAAATTCTAGAAGGTGAAGAATTTTAAGTTATCAAATGAAACTATGTATATTGGAATATTGGATGTCAGCAAAACAGAAGAGAGATCAAAAGAGAAAGGCAGAGCAAATAAAAGTGAGATACTCTAAAAAAGCGAGATATCATAAAAAGCACCGAACCTTAGGTACTTAATATGTGTAAAAATTAGGAATATATTTCAAAAATGAACCTGAATAGAAACATAAAATATAAATAAAGAATGATCCATTTCGAGCTTTTTAAAGAAAACAACACAAGAACTTCAAACTTAATGGGGAATATTTATTATCATTCGAAAGAACATTCATTAGCATTTATTTTTGATAACTGTCGCCATTGACTTTTACGTTCTCATCGGCATCATTTTTGAAGAAATAAGGACCGATGATTCCACCGTCTCACAAACCCCACAAAACCATTGTGTTTTCTGAATGAAATGGCAACTCTTGAGTAGCTCCAGGTTGCTCTTCTTCCCGAATGTGAAAATTTTGCTTGTATACATACCCACTGAGCCAGAAATGGGTATCGTCGCTGAACAAAATTTGGCTCGAAAACGTGGGATCTTCTTAGAACACATTCTTAACAGAATGTGAATTTCCGTAGTGAAGTTGAACAATTTGTCTTTCCATGATGAAAATGGTACCTCTACTTGGATCAACTTGGATATAAAAATTCGACACCGGGTTGGATCTTGAGTTAAATTGCACAGAAAAGCGATGGAATCCCTGCCCTTAGAACCCTTTAGGTTAGGTTAGATTTTTCTTGGTTTATTTTGGATCAGGATATTAGTCATGGACATTATCAGTCATTACCTCTAAAATTCGATTTCAATACCAGAAAATTTCCTCCGGTAATCGAAGAACCAGGAAAAGCGCAAATAATCAAAAGGTTATTATTTCATCGATCTAACGCTGCTTGGATCTATAAGCAGTAGTGTTTTCAGCTTAGTATCACAAAATTGGGATCGTCAAGGGCGAAAAAAATATTGGAATGACAACTCCAGTCTACACAACAAGAGTTATAATATTATATAATTGGGGTTATATTATGCGATTAGCCCTATATTTTCGTCAATACCGGATCCGGAAGGAACAAATATTTTTCATCACCAATTGACAGGCAACTTATTCAGACCTATTTAAAACAAAAAATCCTGGATTTCAGAAGTCGCAACTAGAACCTTTTAAAACTCTTAAAAGATTGGACGTTAGGTTTTTTAAGGTTAGAAATCGTGTAGTTACTAGATTTCAGCATTCTCCACCAACATTTTAATGATCTCTGGATTGAACGCTTTAAATATCCTCTTCCCAATTTTCGAGCAGCACTGTTATGAGCTCATGGTGAACCGAGCTGGAATTAATACTACTAGTCAAGGAATACATGACCTAGTTAGCAATAGCTTCAAGCATATTTCTCTTTAGACTTGTGTGGATGCCTGGTCACAGCGAAATCGCCGGAAGCTGCAAAACTGATGGGCTGGCACGGGTAGGCACGCTTACTGCAGTCTCATCCGAGTGAAAACAAGTCAGTTTTCCAATGTCCTCTTACGTTCTAGACCTATAGACTTCCAGTGAGCTCAGCAAGCACTGGTCAACAACCAAAATCTGTGCGATTGCGCTTCTGGACCAAAGAGAATCATAAGATGTTCTCCGAAGTACATACTTGCAAAGTCAATCTCACCGCAATTGTAAATGTTCTGACACGCAATATGTCTAGGAATAAATATTTTGTCGGTCACTCTTTGCCAAAGCTGTGTGGAGGTAGGCGAGATAGAATCATCTTGTTATTTTTCCCTCAATTATCCGGCTTTTGCTAGACTGAGATTGAAATATGTTGGTACGCCTTTGGGGAACATAGAAAACTGACTGGTATTTATATTGACCGCTTGATTAAATTTGTGGAGAACTCAAATGCTTTGTCGATCTATGGGGTGAAATGCAAATTTGCCCAGGCGTTTAATTTCCAATCCCGCCAGTTCGATGGGATGTCCCACGTGTTTGAGTCTTGAGCCACCAAACTCGGTACAGTCATGAAGCTAGTGTTGAGTTATTTCCAGCTCCAGTTCGATGGGATGTCCCACGTATTTGAGTCTTGAGCCACCAAACTCGGTACAGTCACACACAGCTAGTGTTGAGTTATTTCCAGCTCATCTTCTTCCATACAGCTACATCAGATTGCGTCTAGTAGGATTCCCTGCCTTATTACGTTGGCACCAATGGCGCAATGGCCCCAGTAGTAGAACACCAGAGGATACGGAAGCTGTCCAAGTGAGATCCATGGGTTTTTTTTAACAACCCGACGACCTAATCTAACTTATTTTTAAGGAACCTGAATAAGTATAGATACTTCAAATGTCTCCACAGTCAGAATTTTTGACCTGAGCTCTCCAAGGTAAAAAAGTTGACTATATAATCTCCAGAAATAATACTGGGTTTAGCTATGAAAAGACAATTTTCTTGCATATGTATATTGGCGGATAATTGAAAAATGCATTAAAAATTTTCAACAAATCTGTGAGCTGCAAAAAAACTGTCGGCCTGAGGTCATGCCCCTAAAGATGTTCGTGCAAAGAAAAATGATTGCTATTGCAAAAAATGAAAGTAATAAAAAGTAAAATAATACATTTCCCTGTTAGTCAACGTCTTTGACGTGCAGCCAACAACAACTACAACAAAAATAATTACAGGCAAACCATTAACTGTCAGCTGAGACTAAGTGATATAATATTTTTGTACACAATCTGTCAGGCGCTTATGACGCGCATAATGACACCGACGACCCGTAGGACCCAACACAGCAACAGGCCATGTAAAAGCATAAACCACGAGTGGCGGAAATACTATGCACAACAGACAACTTGTGGCAGCAACCGCAAAAGTAACAACACAACACAAACAACCAACAGCAAACATTTCGGCTAACGATGCTACAACTGCAATGAAGTGTGGATCTCCACAAAACTAGAAAGCATAGGAGGTATTATGATGAAATCGACAAAAACCACCGACAATGTAGGCAACACAAACGAAGCAACCAAAATGTGTTGCAGACTCGTGCGAAGATTGCAGCGAAGCCAAGCGTACTTATAACAGGTTATACGAACACCATTTGAGAGAGCGACACACACAACTAATATATGGATATGCGGTCGAAGCTGGAGTTGGCAAAAACCGATAGCTCCCGCAACATTGTAGTCTGCGCTTTCTTATGCACGATTGTGTGTTGTTGTTGCTGCTGCTGGCGACCCGCCGGCAGCGCGTAAAACACGCAAAACCACTAACTAAGCTGTTAAATTAATAGTCAACATAATAAGTGGAATTTTATGACAGTCCGCCGAAGCGGCAACGCAACCAACATTTCCGTGGCATGCCACATGTATAGCCAAGTGTGTGTGCAGTTTGCGCAAATACGCAGTCACACCTTTTGACTTCGTACCTTGATGTGAGGTGTGCGACTTCGCAGGAAACTTGTGTTAGTTGTGCGGCCCTAGTTGCTGGCAGCGCGTGCAACATATGTATTTAAATTACTTGCCACAAACTTCACAAACTTCGATGCGCACTTCAGCTCATCGGTTGTGGATCTGTTTGTGTGTCGAAATTGCTTATAAACTTCGATGATAGTCCATTGTGAGTGGCTTGGGTGCGCAGACAGGCCAACTACCTAAGTACCTGGCTTTGTGTTCAGCGCGTTCGTAGGGCACCTAGGAAAAGTCGAAAAGTCATTAAATCGCGCAGCACATGCAAACACCCTCTTTAGCGGCAACTCGCCGCTCTTTGGTGTTCTTCTTAATGATGTTGCCGCTGCTGCTGCAAGGGTCTTCTAAATGGTTGCACTAACTTTGGCTGCCAAATGAGTTTCGAACTTTTTGTTGCCGCTTTCAAGTGTTTGCCATCGGTATTCATATGGCATACTTAGTGGCAATATTAATCGTCTTTCATAATTAAAGCGGCCCTTTCCTTACGTGTTGTCTGCGGCTGACAAGTGTTCGTGAGTGCCTATAAGTATCTAAATATATGTGTGGCAAGTAACTTATGCGCGTATCGTTCACATTTGTAGCAGTCTGCGCATACCTGTTGCCAATCCACATTAATTATCATCGGCTAATTGAGCTGATTGTAGTTTTACTAGTGCGCGGCATTGAAGTGTCACATGGCTTATGAAATGTTAATTGACAAATTGAAGCTTCTGGCGATGGCGCAATAAAAAGGGAAAGGATAATAGACACACATAGCTGAACTAAGAGCGCGCGGTTGTAGTGCTTGGAAACAGCTTATTGTTGTGGGTAAGTGAGAGAAGGTGTTTAAAAAATGTGTGCAACGATTAAGACCAAAATATTGTTCTTTAGATAGACTTCTTTGACATATGGCCTCTAAGTAAAATTCTGGGAAAGCTGAATCACGCAGCAGAAGTCATCGAAAAATAATGAGATTTATAACACTCACTCACAATAATATTCCATTTGGTTTATGATTCATAGTTGTAGAGAAAATGGTACTTTAGAAACCACCACCTTTAACAACCCTTAGCGTAAGGGTTGAGTCCTTTCAATATCTTCTAATTGAGCTAATTGGTGTATTCAGTATTTAAATTTCATTTCCTCTTACATCTGGTCCGTAAAGTTCTCTCTCGACGAACAAAGTTTAGATTCTACAAGTCACTCATCACTCCCGTCTTGCTATGTGGTGCAGAGACATGGACGATGGCAACATCTGTGAGTCGGCGTTACGAATTTCCGTATCCCAAACTATTTCTCCCTCTTTTTGACTTTTATTAGGGAACATTGCTCACAGTTAGGAAAATTTAGAGGTAATTAGAGCAATCTCTGTAAATAAAGGTTATATTCGGATCTTCAATATCAAAACCAAAAGATAACCAAATAATATCAGAACAGCAAAAGATATTTTCTTTGTTTACATCAAAACAAGGACATTGTTTGGATAGGTCAGTTTGTATAACAGCTATATGCTATAGTGATACGATCAGAATTTCTTCGGAGGTTATACTATTTCTGACAAATGAGCAGTTTTTTCGTCGTTAATATTCATATTCAGCTAATGAGAGATAAATCGGCGCTTCTGGACAAAATGGGTTTGCTCAATTAGAAAATAATCCACACATTTTAATTTCGAGAATCGCGGTTTATATTCAGTTTGTATGACAGCTAATGTATGCTAAAGTGTAATACACTTAAGCCGACGACAGTTTTTCAGTCCTCAAAACACTTTTCATAAGCACTTTTTGGGTTGAGCACATTCAGCAAATTTTGTTTTTTACCACTTCGACCGACTGAAAACGGGAGCGGCAAATTTAGTTTGGGGATCAAGAAAAAATCAGACGGACCCAAATCTGATGAATACGGTGGTTTATTGATGGTATTCATTTCGTTTTTGGCTTTAAATTCGGTCACAATCACAATAGAACTTCTTATTGACCGGCTGTCCCTCCGGAACAAATTCAGGAATATCGAAAAAACGATGATTATCACGTTGATTTTTGAGCGGCTTTGGTGTGGTTTCTTTGGTTTTGATTGTTGATTTTGATTTTGGTTGATGATTGTTGACTTGTTTGCATGTCAGACTCATAAACTTATGTCTCATCGGCGGTTATAATACTCTCCATGAATGTGGGACCGGAATTCGCACGATTAAACATGTGCAAAGAGATATATGTACGGTACTCTTTTTGAATGTTTTGTCGGGCCGAGACGAGAAAGAACGCGTTTCATACCCAAAATAGCTAAAATATTCATTCGAACGGACAAGCGGGAGCTCTCTTGCCATCTGTCTAACACTTGCCTAACGATTTTCAAGCACCATATCCTTCACTGTTTTAATATTTTCATCAGTTGAAAAGGTAGTCCAGAACGAGGAATAATATCTCGACCGTCTTTGAGGGCTTGGAGGCTTGTATTTTTGATAAGATTGAATCTTCCTTCCTTTTCCAATAATTGCAACGATTTAGTACACGAAAAGTGATTAGAAATACAAAATTTAAGATAAATTCTTTGTTCGATATTTTTATCCATTGTGAAATCGCGACGCAGTATTAAGGTGTACCGACTTAAACAGCTGCTGAAAACCAATTGGTCAACAGATCGCGCTCATATTTGGCATAGTAATTAAGAACAGTCCTACCAACTTAGCAAAATACATTTTTTTGAAATTTGCAATAACAAAGTGGTCTGTGAGCTGCTGGCTTCTACGACTTTGAGAAAGTCAAACAAGCAAACATTATATGCTGAGTTGTTTGGTTCATGTCTAGGGTGGCAAGATAAGACGCAACTCTTTTTGAAAAGTATCATTAAGTAGACTGGAAGCTTGAGGCTAAAATCTCTTTTTTCAGGTACAATCTTTGAATTTGACATTTACATCATTTTCTAGAGTAATACATATGTTTCTTCCCACAGAAGCTTGGTGCAAACATACTATACCAAGCGAAATTTTGCACTGAGTTTAATTATGAATCAGAGCGAGAAATGAAATGTACCATTACGAATGATGCCATATACTTTCTTCTCAAAACTTGTATTGATTAGAGGTTAGTTCTCTTTCACTGAACTCAAATATTAAAGGCAGGAGCTGTTACTAAGTGTCATTTTGTCATTAAATCGTTTATAAATGTTGTTGTCGCGCCAGCTAGAAGTGGTTTGAAATCGAATCTAAGCTTTCCGTTTTCAAAGCCAAGATGCTGAGTGGCTGATATGTTCTAGGTGTGCTATAACACAATTTTTAATCGCGCAATTTGTCTTACTTTATGCCACACAAATAATTGGTTGCGATTAATCGCTAAACGCTCAAGTCAGGCAACATAGATATGTACACAGATATTTATATCTATATACATATACATATATAATATATATGCATATTTTTTATATACTACACATATATTTTATGTACACATATATATACATATATTTACATATATAAATAAGCTTATTTATGCACAATTTCTCGCACGACATTTAATTGAAACGTTTTGATGAATTTCTTATCGCCAACATGACCCGACTCAGACACAAATAGACAACGCAATCGCGCTTGAGACAACAACAACCCGCGCAAGCACCGGTTCCACGGCTGTTTGATGTTGGTAAACAAGTAAACCAATTAATTCGCTACGACATTTTCTTGCGCCTTACAATTTGATTACTTATCAGCTTGAATAAATATTAATTTTAAATTTTGTTTTGCACTTTTTTGCAAGAGTTAAGCATTTTTAATTTTTTTTTCCAATATCGATATTTTTAAAATTTTTTTTAGTATCTTTACTTTGTGACTATAAGTGGCCACAGACAGATTTTATAACCTGTACTATACAGCATACATAGTTTAATTACTTATGTATATGCATATATATTTTTAGAGGCAGTATGTATGTGCATATGTACATGTATGTGTGGTATATGCATATGAATAACGCCTGAGAGATACTTTTTAATTAGACACTTTGAAAAATAACAAACAAAGTAGAACCGCTTGCAAGGCTTAAAAATTAATTAGATAAAAATTAAAAAAATAATAAAAATTACAAAAAAATTATTAGAAATATGTTTAAAAAATAAAAAATATGTCTCCAAATATATAAAAAAAAATTAAAAAATATGTTTCAAAAATATAAACAAAATAAATAAAATTAAAAAAATATTCCAAAAAAATGTTTAAAATAAAAAAAAAATTTCAAAAAAAATTTTAATTTAATAATATATAAAATTTCAATTTTTTTTTTTTAATTAAAAAAAAAACGTTTAAAAAATATTTAAAAATCACGAATAAAATAAAATTCAAAAATATTTTAAAAAATCTCAAAAAAATATTTAAAAAAAATTTAAAAAAATCAAAAAAATATTAAAAAAATAAAGAATATTTAAAAAATTCTCAAAAAAAATGTGTTAAAAAACACTAAAAAATTTCAAAAAATATTAAAAATATGTCCAAAAAATATGTTTCAAAAAACATAAACAAAACAAACAATTTTTTTTTAATTGAAAAATATTCCAAAAAATGTTTAAAATATAAAAAAATATTAAAAAAAAAATTAAAAAAATGCGTTCAAAAAAAGATTTAAAAAATCCCAATAAAATATAGTTCAAAAAATATTTTAAAAAATCTCAAAAAAAGATATATTTAAAAAATAAACAAATTGAAAACAACAATTTTCAAAAAAATTCTCAAAAATATATCTTTTACAAACATAAAAAATCTCAAAAAATATATGTTTGAAAATATATTAAAAAAAAATTTCCAAACCTCCAAATTCCAAAGAAATATTTAAAAAATGTCAAAAAAATTTGTTTCAAAAAATCTTAAAAAAATATGTTTAAAACAAAATACTTGTAATATAAAAACAAACAATCTCAAAAAAATATTTTAAAAAATATTAACAAATTTCAAAAAAAAAAATGTTTCAAACTAAATAATATAAAAAAAATCTCAACAAAATATCCTTAAAAAAATATTATAAAAAATTACAAGAAATATGTTTAAAAAATAAAAAATATGTCTCAAAATATAAAAAAAAAATTAAAAAAGTATCTTTTGAAAATATAAACAAAATTAAATAAAATTAAAAAAATATTCAAAAAAATGTTTAAAATATTTAAAAAAATATTAAAAATATATCAAAAATATGCTTAAAAAAATACAAGAAAATCGCTTGTTTATATGTGTTAAAAAAAGTTTCAAAAATATACATATGTTTCAAAAAATATTTTTAAAATATCTTAAAAAAATAAATAAAATTCTCATAAAAATATGTTTAATAACTATACAAAAAATTAAAACAAATATGATTCAAAATATATTAAAAAAATACCAAAAACAAAAAGGTTTAAAGCAAAATAATATAAAAAATTTAAAAAATATATGTTTAAAACATCAATATAAAGATAAAATCGAAAAAATATCTTTCAAAAAATATTAAAAAAATATGTTTAAAAAACTTAAAAAAATTTGTTTGAAAAAATAAAAAAAAATAAAAAAATTAAGAAAAACCATGTTGAAAAATCTGAAAAAAAAATTAAAAAATCACAGAAAATAATCTATAATAATATGTTTCGGAAGCTTAAAAAAAGAATCTAAAAAAATATGTTTCAAAAATATTAAAAAAATCTCAAATTTAAAATAAAAAAAAATCCAAAAATGTATGTTTAA
The DNA here is from genome assembly GCF_024586455.1 of Bactrocera neohumeralis. Classification (NCBI taxonomy): domain Eukaryota; kingdom Metazoa; phylum Arthropoda; class Insecta; order Diptera; family Tephritidae; genus Bactrocera; species Bactrocera neohumeralis. The sequence goes on along the minus strand of NC_065923.1, from coordinate 68,525,688 downwards.
AATAGTAACAAAAAAATCTCTAAGAAAACATGTTCTCAAGAAATTAATTGAACTTTGAAAAGTACTTCACAAGTGTTAATAACAAAAAAATTACAAGTATTCATTAAATTAAATGGTGCGAGACGCTGTTAAACGGCAAGCATGCCGACGGCGCTTAAAGCAAGTTCATGAAGCTTGGGAAACAAAAAAGGTACAAAATCTCATATTACAAGCAAAAATAAACAACAACAACAAAACTCAAAAAATTACCACCTAACCCCACTTTGCAGCACCGCATGAGACACCAACAACATCTAGCAATTAAAAACTACACGCTTGTAACTGTGTTTTGTTTTCGTTTTTTCTCTACTAGTAATTTATATAACTAAAAGCTTTTGGCAAAATTTATGTGCCACACTATTTTCGGCTAACATGCCACAAAAACATGTGTATAAACATATACAATTATTAACACGCAAGAAATTTGCTATCATATATAGCTAGCCGAGCGAACTTGTGGTAAGCTATGGCAGTTGTGGCAACTGTCACGCATGCGCCAAATTTTATTGAGCGAATACTGTCAACAACTCGGCCGATTGACTGGCGCTTTTGTGCTTACTGGAGACCGACAAACGCTAGTTGCCTTATAAGCGCCGGAGTGTTGAAAGGCAAAACGGAAAAAAATTATAAAATAAATTGCTTACAGAAATTGGCTGTTTGTATAGCCAATCAGCGTAAATAATATTGGGCAAACTTATTTATTAATAAAAAAATAAATAGCAGGGTTTATCAATTAGGTATATCGTACGTTTTGGATTGGAAAATATTAAAAATTACTTCTTCTATTCAAGGTACAGTATTTTTTCTATTATAGCCAGGTAACAGTAAGGCTGACGTAAAGCAAGAAAAACCGTTAACCCTTCAGTGTTGCATTTCGTATAAGAAATATGGCGAATACGATTCCCCAAACGATGACGATGGAATAGATGTTCCACTTCCCGACGATGAATAGCAATTAGCTACCCGAAGAACAATAAAGTGGCAGGGACCGTTGGATTACCGGCCGAGCTATTCAAACACGGCGTCGAAGAACTAATAAGGAGCCCGCATCAGCTTCTTTGTAAAATATGGTCGGACGAAAGTTTGACCGATGATTGGAATTTAAGTGTGCTCTGTCCGATCCACAAAAGAGGAGACTCCACAATCTGCGCCAACTACCGTGGGATAAGTCTCCTTAATACAGTATATAAGGTCTGCCAATGTCAATAAACTGATTGGACCTTATTAGTGTGGAAAATCCTAATCATGCTCCAAATCTATTAGACAATATATTAGAACCCTGTAAAAATCTTATCGATCCGCTCACTCACTGAGTTGAGGATTTAGATTGTATGCTTTTGATGATACGAACTTCTAATGTAAAATTTTTTATATACAGATCGGTCCGCTATTATTAATATACACAATTTCGTAGACTCTATCATAACAGTGGGATCAAGACATTTTCTGAAAATTTTCTTGATTATTTTTTGGGTTCGAAAATCACGCGATGCCCTATAGAAAAAAATTAAAAAAGAGTTATATACTTTTCAAAGCCAACGATTACCAAATCGCGGGATACGCTCTCGAAAACATATTATTAAAAAGATTTCTACACTCTTCCAGGCTCATGATTACGAAACTCTGATATTTCCTCTCGAAAAAAATATTCCGAAAAAGGTTTCTACACTTTTCTAAGCTCATTACTACAAAATCGCGAGATTTCCCCTAAAAAAAAAATATTCCTAAAAAGATTTCGACACTTTTCAAGGCCCATGATCACAAAAATCACTTGCTCTAAAACACCTCAGACAAAATTGTACGAAAATCAATTTACTTATACAAAAAACTTTTGTAATAAATTAACTGTTCTGTTGAAAAATAAACACAAAATCGCTTTTAATTTTTCACCACAACATTCACGAAGGCCTTCAATGACAGCTCGATTTCAAATCGGAGTCAAATGTCAATTTCGTATGATTTACAACGTCAAATGGCGGCTTGCAGTTGACAGATCGACAGCCGCCAACAGCAGGCAAGTTGACAGAACGGCGAGGAAAATGAGAAGCAAAACGAAAACAAAACAAAAATGAAATAAATGTCAAAAAATCAGGGTAATTAAAAATGACGTTTGTCGTGCTGCAACAACAAAACAAACAAATCAAATAATTACAAAAACAATACTTTGCTTTTAGCGTGCAATTGGCAGCCCAGCAACGTTTGCTGCGACAAATGTGTAAGTCAGATAAAAATCGTGTTTCCACTCAATATTTTTAACTCTTATTTAGCGATATATATAAATATATATTTTTTTTTGCAATAAACTTTCAACCACTTGTCTTGCCACAACGTTTGGGCGTTTGCTGGCAAATAATAGCAACTGCCGCGAAAACTGCAACAATTATGACAAACTTGGTACACTTGCAACAATTAATGTCTTAATTCATTTGTGGCATAATATGTTGTGTTGTTGCTGTTGTTTATATTGGTTTCGATATTGCTGGAGTTGTTGTGTAGCAAGTGCAAGTGATATACAGCCATTAACATGCAGCAACTCTCCAACAGTTTGTAAACGTGCGCCAATTTTGGGTGTTTACTTAGTGTCAGAAATAACAGTTAGCTGATTGGGAAATGTTTATTGGCGTGGAAACAGAAATTATTTGGTGTTGTGATGTTAAAAAAAAGCAAAAACAAGAAAAGCCGTTAACTGCGGTTGCGTCGAAGCTATAATACTCTTTACAAATAAATAAGTTTTCCATATAAGGAGTGGATTTTGATCAGTCAGTTTGTTTGGCAGCTATATGCTATAGTGGATCGAACGGAACAATTTACACGGATATTGTAGTGCTGATTTTGATAATAATTTGTGCCAAATTTAGTGAAGATACCTTTTCACATAAGAAAGTTTTCCATACAAAGGCATGAGTTTGACCGGTCAGTTTGTAAGTCAGCTAGATGATATAGTGGTTCAATGGGAACAATTTGTTCGAAGATTGTTCGATTTTATGAGAAAGTTAGACAAAATTATCACTTCCGCTACTAATATCTGATTTCTATAAGTACACGTATTTTCAGCTATTTAACATTGTCATGTCAGTATTTTTGACATTAATTTGAATTAAAATTTCTATGACATAAATATTTCTACAATTCTAATTTCTAATGCTAAACGTAAGAATTAATCCGTTAAGTAATTAAGTTGATTATAGAAATGTGTCCATTAGTATACCTTCTTTACTAAAAGCAGTTTTCACTATGTCAAATTCACTGACTGTCTTAATTCAACCATGCTATTAACAATTTATAATTTTTTTGAACTAAATTAGCAAATGTGTGAAGTTTCTGCTTGCTTCCATTTGAGTTAATAACTATCGTCATCGAAAATGCAATGTCAGTTTGGCGTCAGTGAATTTGACATAACAAAAAATAGTCATAAGATGAGACTTTTAATAGAATTTAATCAAAGAGCTATGAATATATAATTCTTATATTAAATAGAGTTTGAAAACTATTTCGATACCAGTGGCATCTGTGAGAGATCTTTATAAATCGAGTTTGACACAGATTTTGGCAATACTTTGACACTGCGACCACTTATCGGGTGGAATTTTAATTCTTCAGCTACAAATTTGATCCAGATATGAACAAAGTCAGATGATAAATGTGGTTTTGAATAATATTTTGTCTTTGGCGCCATAAATATTTATGATTCTTATAGAAAATAGAGCTTGAGAGGTATTTCGATACCAGTGCCATCTGTGAGAGATACTTATGAATCGACTTTGAGAATATACACAGATTTTAGCAATACTTTGACACTGAGACTACTTATCCGGTTTAATTTTATTTTATGATGTATTTAAATTTGATCCACATAAGAACTAAATCGGTTAAAAAATTTGAGTAATAATTAGTCTTTAGCGCCACTTGTCAGGTAAATTTTACTTCGGCATAATTAGTTTCATGCGGTAAATACATAATCCTCGCATAAAGTCGTGGAAAAAAGTTTCTCAAATTTTCAACAAATCATATAATTGCAACAAAAAATATATAAAATTATTTCCCGTACTTTTTTCACAATTATTCACATTAGAGCTCAGATTAACCCAACTTTACCACTACTAATAGCTTCACCACTACCATTAGTGCTCACACCGACATCGGTCTGTAATTATGAAAATGAATTATTTTTTGCAGCTGCTTTTGTGCATATTTGTTTGCATTTATTTCTCCATTTTATGAATTTTATGATAGCGATCATATTTTCGCAATTATTGGCGCATAGCTACCGCATTGAGCGAGTTTTCGAGTTTTTAACCTGTGTTGATTGTTGGTTTTTGATGTTTTTTTTTATTTGTTGCAATTTGACTTAAGCGCCAACATGTGTTGGCAATATGACAATATGAATAAAAAAATCACCGCCAGGCATTGCATATTTGTCATTTCGGTGGCAGCTAATTAAAGCAAAAACGAATGCGCGTGGTTTAACAAAACGTTGCTGCAATTTGAGCGCTGCCTAATAGACGACGCACACGCGCGCTGTCGGATGTGATGGATCAGATAATGGAGGGTTATGGAAGTTATGCAAAAAATTACAGAATTTATAATCTTTTATATAGTTTGAGGCAAGATGCTACTTTAAACAGTATTTTCAGATGTATTGTGCTTCGTTTTAAAAAACTAGAAATATTATTTAAAAAAAATTTAAATAAATTTAAATCAAATTAAATAGAAACAAAAAGAAACGTTAACTTCAACCGCACCGACGCAATAAAATCCTTCAGCGAAGCATTTCTTATAGCATAAAATGGTACACAAATATCTTTTTCTTGATTTCGAATGTTGAGTTTGTATGGCAGCTATATGCTATAGTGTTCCGATTTGAACAATTTTTTCGAAAATTGAACAGTTGTTTTGGAAAACAATCCACGCCAAATTTCGTGATCATATCTTGTTAAATAAAAAAGTTTTCCGTACAAGGACTTGACTTTGTGCGGTCAGGTTGTATGGCAGCTATATGCTATAGTAGTCCGACCTGAACAATTTCTTCGGAGATTACACTACTTCGTTGAAAAATATTCTAGGATAAAATTTGAGAATATAACACTTCAAGTAAACAAGTTGTTCATACAAACATTTGATTCCAATCGTTCAGTTTGTATGGCCACTATATGCTACAGTAGTCCGATCTGAACAATTTCTTCCGAGATTATACCGTTCCGTTGAAAAATAGTATGTGCTGAATATTAATAATACAACTCTTCAAATAAACAAGTTGTTCATAGAAGCATTTGATTCCAATCGTTCAGTTTGTATGGCAGCTATATGCTATAGTTAACCGATCTGAACAATTTCTCCGGAGATTACGCTATTCTTATGAAGAATTTTCTATGTTAAATTTTGAGAAGATATCTCTTCAAATAAACAAGTTGTTCATAGAAGCATTTGATTCCAATCGTTCAGTTTGTATGGCAACTATATGCTATATTGATTCAATCTGAACAATTTCTCCTCAGATTTCGGATACGTCTTGGATAATAATTTGTGCCAAATTTCTTCAAGATATCTCGTCAAATAAAAAAGTTTTGCATACAAGAACTTGTGTTCGATCAGTCAATTTGTATGGCAGCTATAGGTTATAGTTGTCCGATCTCAATAATTTGCTCCGAGTTTGTACTTTTGGCTAAGATAGCGATTCATGCCAAATTTTGTGAAGGTACCTTGCCTAATAAAAAAGTTTTCCATGCAAGGAATGGGTTTTGAGCGATCAAGGATCTTACAAAAATTTCAGATCGATAACTCAAAAACTGTGCTACTAGTTCGCCTATATAAAAACAGAAAACTCTCGTTGTGTCCTTGGCATATAAATGACTTTACATACGTGCATATATCTCTGTATATATGTGCATCTACAGTGGTTGATTTATCACTTGTCTGCAGTTCCACAATTACCAGACACATAAAAAGGACATTAATATTGTCAGGCGCCAGGCAACAAAACAAAAAAACAACAATTGTATAACTGTCCTCTCTCTACCCGCCTTCTTCCATACAATGTGACTTACACGGTTATTGGTATATATAGTACATATGTATATAGCTATGTGCTGTAACTCCAATTTATTTCCACTTTCAACCAACTCACAGCTTAGCGCTGTCGTGTGCCACGCTTTCATGCGCAAAAAAAAGCGAAAAAAGAGAATTATAATCAAATCGCAATCTGTCGCAATGATAACCTTACACATTTAATATCAATTTCCCCTCACCCGAAGGAAGGGGTTGAGCACGAATCCTATTGAAAGCAGCTTTGATTTGCATTTGTATGAAAATAATGGCGCGAATTTGCATATGAAATAATATAGAATGATAAAAGAATGAGGAAGTAGTGAAAAGATGTACAAAAATAAAGCTTTAAATTGATTTTGACAAAGACAACCCTCGTTTAGAGCGGATTGTGTTGCCACAAAGCGCATTAGTGGAAGTGTAAGCGTGTCAGCGAAGCGCGCATAATAGTGAAGAGGGTTGATTTAAGACGCGTACTGAGAAGGGATTTAAGAAATAAAGCGCTACGAATTTATGTGCTTGGCAGCGAGACGTATTTTGGAGGGGATATTGAGATTTTCGAGTGCAAAATATGAAATGTAGATGAATAGAGATGGAATGAGGTTGTGGACGTCACTTTAGAAACACGATTGAGTGGTCGATAGCTGTTTTAAAATAAGTATTTTGGGAATATAATTAGTTGAAAAAAATCTGTAGATAGCGTCGAAATATTAAAAACAAGCTACTAAAATATTCAAAATTTGAACGTGATTGGCTTCAAATCAAAGAGATTGAAGACGTCGTGTATTTCAATAAACTCTACCGATCCGATAAGCTTCCATAAATTTCTATGGGCAGAATGAGAGAGAAGAAAGTGAAAGAGTGGGGAAGAAAGAGAGACTGAGCAGGAAAGAGGAAAGAAATAGAGAGAGGAGACAAGAAATAGAGAAGGTTGACAGAGAGACAAAATGAGAGTGACAGATAGATAAAGGCAAGAAGAAACTGAAAGATTGAGGGAGAAAAAGAGATTAAGTAGGAAAGAGGAAAAAAAGAGTGAGGGAGAAGGAGAGATAATATATAGAGTCCAAATTGCGACCAAACCTTATAGCATTGCATCAACCCGACTTCTTGAATCTCATTTTGGCAACAACAACAATTTTTTGCCATGCAAAATTATATCAGTAGTTGGCAGTTTGTTCCACAAGAAGACAATATTGTTGTTACTAAGCTTTGCTGCGTTACTTATCACATTATTTACTTACTGATTTTAAGATAATTTTAATGAATATTGATTTGTGGCAACTGTGGCATATCAATTAGTATACCACAGACAGAAATTCTGCGATAATAATGCATATTAATTGAATGTTATATAATGAAATAAACTGAGATACATAATAACTTTATAACTAGACTTAGTCTACATGCTTATTAGGGTGGTACTTATAAAAAAGACATAAACAATTTTCTTTATCCTCAACTTAACTATTTTCAATCGAAAATATCATAACATTTATGTTTAATACTTTCGATTATATATTCTATTAGTATAAATTTTGTTTATAAGTTACAATAAATTTTCGTTTTTTCTTGTATCCATAAGAAATATATAATCCACAACTTCAGATTTCTCAAACACATCCAATATGAGCAGAACATTTTCTAAATAAAGTAAATTCGCTTATAACAGCATATTATATACAATTGTCACAGTATTTCTGCTGTCAAAGCTTTGATCTACGATATTTAAGAACCACCCTAATGTATGCTATGTTTCAATACTTGCATTTAATTCATCATTGAGCCGCCTCAATTTCGTTATTTGTGTACACAACAAATTGCCTAAGGCCTATAAACATATTTTTACAACCCTGCAGGGTTAGAGTTCATACCACATATCTACATATACATCTACAAATACATACTAAACAATAATTATAGTGTGCGTAGTGTCAGTTCACATATTACCCACTTATTAGTATATAAATAATTCCCCTCCCCTAGCTTTATTGGTTACCTCCTGGTGTGCTCTGTCAATATAAATTTTCGGCTCAATTCCTTAGCAAATATTATTCTGGGCTTATGGAGTCATGCGACTATTGGGTAATGAGAAAGTCAACTTCGTAATTTCCACCAGTGTGAATCCAACTATTTTATATGTGTCGGTATATATGCGTTAATGTGTTAGTTTACTTTCATAACAAAAGTTACATATTGTTGTTGTTTTGGTATATACTTCTCTATATATGTATACTTAAGTGTGTATATATTAGCCTCCCAATTAATTTGTTGGCTTAATTTGCCTGATTCTTAATTGAGTGATTGATCTGGAAGCAAATGATGGAGGAAGAAAGCGAGGGAGAGAAGGAGAATGAGCGGGAGTGAATAAAAAGCATATAGACGGTGTGAGAGAAAGATAATGCGAGAGAAAAATGGAAAGAGTATAAGAGATATTGAGTATCAGACGGAGTCATCCGGTTTCCATTCCCGCCAGTTCGGGCGGATGTCTGTAGGTATGCGCTCTCAAGTGTTAACTTCTCAAACGCGGGATAGTCAAGAATGAAGTGTTTTCGTGTTTCCACCTCATTCTCTTCCGCACAGCTTCTGCAAATGGCCTCTTGTAAGATTCCCAGCCTTACAGCATAGACTCCAATAGGCCAATGGCCTATTAAAAGCCGCACAACCGATTCCTTTAAGGATTAACTGCGGGACTGCGGGATTAACCATTTAGGAGGGCTAACGAGCTGCTAACCTATGATAAGTAGAAGCTCATAGTCTCACAGGTATTCAAGAGCTGATACAACGCAAGCGTTCCTAGTGAAACTCAAAGCCCATGATATAAGAGCAGAAGAAGAGAGCAAAAATTAGAGCAGTCAAGTTAAGTTTTCAATAACCAGTTCTCTAGGGTCTAGCATAGAGAGAGTTACCTTCCGAACTACATTTCTAAGATTAATTTCTGAAGAAGTACTATAGACAACGGACATATATGTATATACACAGAAGATCGCAAAAGACTTTTAGTAAAAAAATATACCATTATTGACAATATTTTGAAATAAAATCGAACTACTAGTATTACTGGTTGGAGAATAGACCTGATAAATCCATGTTTTGAGGGGTTAATTGTGTAAGGGATTAATCTGAAGCGTTCTTAGTCATGCATTAAACTTTGAGTACACTCCTCACAGGACTTAAGAAAGAGAAGTTTTAAACTCAGACTTTTGCATATTCGAACTGACATTAGAAAGCCTAGACCAAGAAATATTCACATTTGAAAAAGTTATGCAGTTTTCAAGCAATACTTCACCAATAACGAAATGGTTCAGAATTACAGGGCGTTAGATCACTGGGAACGAAAAAATAAGCATCTTGCACTTTTCATATTTTCCAATGTCATATTTTTGTCTCTGCCGTTTGGTGAAATTTCAACAGATTAATTATGAAAAATATTTGTTTCTAAGTGACTAGTTGGACTAGAACTGAGGGTCCAAGCCGATATGCTATACTTTTTCCTGTCCTCATGAGTAATATTTTATACAGTAAGGAAACATATGGAAGCGTTCAGGACTATACAAAACTACGAAAATGGAATATCAAGAAGCCGAAGTAGGTAAAATATGGAACAGCTAAATTTAGAACAAAGAAATAAAGAAAATGGTGATCATACATATTTTAGAGGCATACATGTAAGAATATATTGTATTTTTCTATATTTACATTTGACAAAAAATATGTTTTTTTTTTTTGCTTTCGTTGTCAATTTGCCACATTTTGTTAGATTTCCCCACTCTGCAGTGACTGCTGATGAGCAAATGAGCAACTTAACGACAGTCAGAATATTTTTCTTTCACCCAAACACAAACGAACACATACATACACATATACATATGCCTGTGGCAAGAAAATACATACAAAATTTTATTACTTTCGTCTCCTAGTAAAATGATTAGAAAATATTTGTGGCATATTGTGTTGTGTGTTAACATGCCGCAGGCTGGGTAACGTTGAGTCAACACGGCTGTTTTTGAGGCATTAATGTAAATATATATACATTTTATACTATATACAAATAGGCATAGGCACACACGAGCCACTGTGGTGCTGTCGAAAATATGAGGAAGAAAAACCCATTTTACTTTTGGTCGTAAAAAATTGTGGTTTTCTTTTTTGTGGACGCTTTGAAATGTTGCCGCGGGCAAAGTGAAAAACGGCAGTCAAGAAAAAATTACCAATCCATATACATATGTATGTATGTATGTAGTAAATAAATGAATACAGTAGCAAAGATATATAAATATCATTTTTTCTCGTAGATGTACATATGGTGCATACCATATATCCATCTATATTTAGCAAATGTAGGAAGAATACATACCTTACATGTGTATGGAATACAAATATTTAGTACAAATCATGGAGTCACAGCGGAAATGCCGCAAGACTCATTGGCATCACTGAATCTCGACAGAGAAGTTTGAGTTAAAGAGTAAAATATACACAGTGGACTTGAGTGAACGGAATTCACTTGATTTCCTCTGAAACAAATAGTCGAGCAGGAGAAAGATGTAACTTGGATAAGTATGAAGATTTTGCTCTAGGATGGTAGATGGATAGAAGTGCTGCCATCAAGGGTTTAATAAGCGCTGGGAGCATCATTTTGGTGCACTATCGTAGGACCTTATAGTCAGTGACTGAGCACAGAGGAAGTGGAAAATACATAGTTGGGGCAAATTTTGTTATAAGACAAATCCATTTTTAGCAAATGCTTTCCGAAAGACCAGTGTCTTGTATAGTATCTGTAAGTCTGAATAAATGTAAATCTATGTATGTAAATGTAAACTAAATGTAAATGTAACTGAATGTAAACTTCTTCTCCATTCAGGTCTAGAATCTCGAATGTGACTATGTGACTATTGAAATATAACTATGAGAATAAATGGTGTGATTTACTTAGATTTAACTGCTTCTAGTAGGCGCTGGGTCCATAATCTTTCCAACCTCCTAATTCCTTTATTATGATAGCAGAATTTGCTGCTGTTCGCATAAAGACGCTCCATAAGTTAAAATTGATCTACTGACGGCCGATTTTTCGTGTCACTGAGTCATTTGTTCTGTTAGAGCCGATCGTGCTAAAGTCTTCAAATCAAGTTAACCTTGTTGAGCTATCCAAAGTTCCCTTAACATCAACGGAAATACATTTAAACCTCGCTTGAAGTTGAAATTATTCTCAGCAATACTGTTCCGAAATGTCTCGAGTTAGACTACAGTTCAGCGCCACTCAATGACAGGAAAGGGTAATCTCATGAGGAATACTCATCTGCCGCTTTGAATATATCATTTAAATGTTTTCTGTGTTTTAAAAAAGATTTTAAATTCCGACTATGGCCGTTATATTTATAAAAATCTTTACTCACCAAAGCAAAAGCAAAATATCAAAGGAAATTTATGCGCAAATCAAATGAATTACTTCCTCATTAACTTTGCACAATTTACGACTTTGCTCATATTTACTACACAATTTTTATTATATTTTTGTTGCGGCCCGAATTTCCTTCACTCAGCAATATTGCTACCATTTTCGAGTCTAATTTACATTTGGAAATTTTGTCTGCCGCTTTCATAAACATTTTCTGTGTGCAGTATGTTTGCTTTGATTTTTCGTTTACAATTTACGCGTAAAAATAAATTGGAATATTTGCTTTCCTTCTACTTTTGGTATGGAGAAAACTGCTCTGATGTGGTTACCAAAATTTGCTTTTTACTGTGAAATAGCTAACAACAACCCAACTTGCAGGAGATTAATGAGCTTGTTGAGTTTATATATCTCCGAGTGGCAGAATATGTAAGATATAGGACCACATAGCTGAAATTAGAATCACTATTGGAGAGAATACTCTTTGAAACCACCAGTAATGTGTTAAGAAAGGGAGGGTTTTATATTCAGTTTTTTGCATATTCGGACTAAGAAAATTCGAATAGAAAGTCAATCAGTTTTTAGAAAGTTATAGACTTTGTATTATCGGTCATATTTTACCCAGATATACACATATTTGAAAAAATTATGCATTTTTCAAGCCACATTCCATCAATAACAAAATGGTGGAGAATTACAGCGGGTTAGATCACTGTGAACGAAAAAGTAAGCAGCTTGTAAATTTCTACATTGCAAATGTTATAAATACTGCTATTGTTTGCCCATGAAAATACCAGCCTTATCATCACTTAACAGTTCGTTAAAGTACCAGTTAACTTAACTGGTACTTCTTTGGTATTTTTCCTAAAATATAGTTAACTTAACTGGTACTTTCTTGGTATTTTTCCTAATTTTTCTTTACAACAAAATTTCGATTTTTCCTGCATATTTCTGACAACTCATTTAATTTGTGCTGTGAGTACGAAAAATATTTTTCAAGTAAAACTAAAATTGATAGCGAATTGATTTTTCTTTCTACAAATTTTTCTGTTGCCTCTCTGAAAAGCAGTTAATTTGAAGTTGAAGCAAAGGCAACAACATCCAGGAAGCAATTTCTATAAAGTGCAGAAAACTGTAGAAATTATTAAGGCGTGTGCCACAAAGTGTACGCTGTTGCAAGCAATAAATGGGAAATGGTATGAAAAAACTAAAAATTCAGAAAAAATATTTCTTGTTGACAAAAGTACATTATGCCGCTGAAGCTGGATAGACGAAAAGAAACAGGGAGAGTTGATAAAATAAAGAAAAGAAAATGTGGTGGAATGTAAGAAGGAATGCGTAAAAGAAAGTAGAGTTTGAAAGAGTATGGTGTAAGAGTTAAGTAACGGAAAATAAAATTGCGTGGCATGAGGCAAGGGTTTGTAAAGGATAGTATCAATAAAGGAAGACGATTTTTGGAGCAGTGGTTAAGTGAGTGGAACTTGAATTGGTCGAACGGTGAGGTATAAGTATATAATACTTGGGGTTGATATACATATGTATGTATTTTATTTTTATTTATTTCAACAGCTTTTTGTAACAGAAAACTATTACTTTAGTTAAAAGCCACTAACCGCAACTAAGCCACAATTTTTTTATGCAAAGTTATTCATGCTTCCTGGAAAAATGATATTTCTTTCTTTCTTAGCGCTCAATTTCCGCCGAAACAATGCTGCTGCTTGTGATTCGCCGCATTCACCCTTTTCTTAAGACAATATCCGCCGCTTGAAAGGCCTTTGAAGCCCACAAAAGGGCAATTGTAAAGGAAGACGGTCGCCGCTGCAGCTGACAGGCGCTTACAATATATATTTTTGCACGGATGTAGTACAAAATATTTATTGATTTGCACTTGTAAATGGATTTTATGCGAAATTTCCGGGCTGAAATCACTTTCGTGACAAGCGTAAGACAAACGCATCAATTGTGGGGCGGGCTGTGGCAAAGGCATGGACGCAAACGCCAGCTGCAAAACAACTGGGAAGAAGAAATCAAACAAATAGTCAGTGTACCGGAAAGCGAGGGGAGATTTTCAAATAAAATAAATGAAATAAAAAGAAAAAAAATTGTGCAGTAAGTGCCAATCGGCAATTTGTCTATGCTGACCGCCGCCCGCCACCCATCGATGACTAAGCGAGTGCCTTAGAAAACTAGCAAAATTTACGCTAGGGCTCTAAGAGGGCTGAGTTGAATTGTGAGGATATAGTTATTAACTCCAACCAGCGTGTGCCTGTGGCCTGAAACTACTTGATTGTTGTAAAGAAAAAGTAAGGAAAGATTTCGCCGGCACTTCGAAATCAGGGTGCATTTATATGGCACGTGCTGCTGCTGATGATGAGCGCTGTCTGCTCTAAAATAACTATACAAATTTATTGCCAGCTTCACTATATTTTGCATTTTCCGACACCCTACTCTTTCAGTGCTTTCAAACGCATGTTGATGAGTCACTGCATTTGCTGCCGCCGCGTCTTTTTTTTGCTATTTTCGGTACTCACATTAAAAAGGGGAGCGGAAAGGCGTCTAACGCATCATCATCATTATTCGCGCAGATAAAATTTTCCATTATTCTCAATCTTCAGTTAGGGAGCGCACTTGTCGTGTATTTTAAGGGTAGATAAATCATTTTCTTAGCTTTTCACTTAAATATTTCGATGAGAAACAACTTCGTTGCTACCCTCTGTAAGCAGTTTGGACTGTAGTGAGACCCCACAGGCGGAGTTGTGAGTTATGTGTACATATTTCTCTATTTTGGTTTTCATAACCTCAAATTGTGCGTCTACACGTTTCCTTCTCATAACCTCAAATTGTCTGCCTACACATTTCTATTTTTCAATTTCATCCACATGCCGGTTTTATTTCACTTTCTCCCTTTTTGCGTGGGAGTTATATTTTTTCTGCACACATGGCATAATTAGATTTCAATTTTATTGTCTCCTTGCCTCTCTTGCGCCCTCGGCAAAATTTCTTGTGAAGTGACGAGCGCCTGTCACTGCCTTCTAAATTTTATTGTTACAAATCTATTTGGTGCATTTCTCAAATGAAATTGTAAAGCAAATAGCCTAATGGATGGGATGATAGACACGTATTTTCGGGGTGGTGAAATTACGGGTGAAATGAGTCTTTTGATCTGAGGGTAAAATTTGAGAAAAATATTTGTTGATAATTAAGGAAAATTAATTCATTGTTTCCTAAATATTTGTGTATATCTGTTTTCGTCGTTCATATGTTTATTCTGCAGAACTCTCAGCGCTATATAAGCTCAAAAGAAAAGTTCTATTCTCATCAAGAATCAGATGAGAGTTACGAGTTTTCGAGATAAAGTTTCTATGAAAAATTTATGGTCCTTTGTGCATTGGCAACAACATCGATTGGACGACGACGTAGTATCTGCCGAGGAAGAAAGAGAACTCCACTCAGTTAGAAAGACCAGGTGGAGAAGGGCCTGGCTACATGTAGAATAATCACGGTCTTTAATTTAAAGAAATATAGACTTAAAGTCTGGAAGCGTCTTACTCTACATAAAATCAATTTGGATTATGATAGTGCCCGACCCATCATCATCTTTTTTAACGCTATAGCTCCTTGAAACTTTTTCCTGCTGCGCATGTGATCACCAGACTTCTCGGTCAGTTACGGTTCGCTTGCAATTTTGTATGCCAAAGTTATTCATGTCGTCCTCGCGTTCATTGATCCATCTTGAGCTCAATCAGCTTCCTCATGTCTCGAGTTCGCCAACAAATTTAGATCGTGGTCTTCCGCTTGCTTTAGTGGTGTATGCTTTGGCCTCCACAATTTTCTTTGAGTTTTTTTATTGCCCATTCTCGTTAGATGGCCGAACCATCTTATTTGATGAGCTTTGATAAAGCATATATCATTTTTGGATCATATAAGTTGAGCTCATGGTTCCACCTTATATCATTCGTCTTTATCTTTTATAGCTCAAAAGATTTTTCTTAGGGTCTCTCTTTCAAATATTAGCAGTCTGATTTTGGTCCTTTCAAATAGCGTCCAAGACTCTGCTCCGTATCACAATATTGGACTGAGATCGTATAGTGCCAGTTTAGATTAGCTATTGAGTAATTTTGACTCAAATAGTTTAATTAGGAACGCATATGATCTATTGCCGGTCTGTAGCGGTATACTCTTCAGAATTATATGGCTCTAGAAACAAAACTGCTGTCCTGAAGACTTTAAATAAAACTTGCTTTACTCAAGACTGATAGATTTTAGATGGTGTGGACTAATCGGCTGTACTTAAAGACCTCTCATTCTGCATTCCTCCGATCTTAAAATAACCGGCTTGAAAAATTCCAGTACCTATTAAAAAACTATAGTTTTGCTGATTGGTTCCTCAACTTTTTGTAGACTCCTATATGGTATTCGTCCAGAGTAGGACTTAAATTAGTCTTAAGTGTTTTTCGAATATGTAGTATATCCGTATACGCAATATTTCGCTTCAGAATGTTCGTATATAGTCTTTATTTAGCCTCTACTTTTCGAAATCATATACCTTTAAGCACTTAAGATCTGAAATGTTTTAAGGCTAAGGCCTTACCTTTCGAAACCATGTTACCTCCTAACATCCTAAACCTGAGATACTTCAGAGCTATAAAATAACTCTTATAGTATTTTATGGCAATAGCTTTGGTGTAAATTTTTCTAAAATAGTCACATTAAAGAGTTGGAAGACGGTAGTATTCTCCAAGAAGATGGTCTGCTAGGAGAGAATGGTGTTCTAACCACCGCTAAGGATTTGTTGAAGTAAGTAAATATGGTTTAAATCTGTGAAGTTCATTTTTTACCATAAAAAAATGAAGCCTTTCGACAATTAGCTCCCATACGAAGAACAGCAGCTGGGCGTCTTGAGGGGTCTCAGCGACCACCAATGCACACAAAGGGTTAATTTTTGGAAATATTAAACAGAACTGTAAATGTTTTCGTTTCCACTTCAAGGCGCAACAATTATCCATATATTTTTTCACACCCATTGCCGTCTCGACAAAATTTCACCCTAACCTTAAATGTATAAATTTAATGAAGTTAAAGGGTTACACTTCTCAGTACTCTCAAATATCACTTCTTAATACTTGCAATTATTATCAATTTTCGTTGCATGCAACAGCAATTTGCGCCTCATCAATCATACACAAAGAGACTGTTGCAATGAAGACGACGATATTAATGAGTGGCAACAACAAAGGCCAAATTGTGGCAAGCAGACTAAATAAACGGAGAGGCAAATTATATGACAATTGTTCAAGCCAAAGTAGGAAGGAGAAGAGCGAGAAGAGAGTGAAACAGTAGTGTAAGCGGCAAAGAAGTATGTGACGTGTGTTATTGCTATTATGTTGCAAGTTGCGTCAACGTTGCAAGTACGAGTAAAGTGAATGCGAAATGTAAGATGAAAATAAAGTAATAATGGAAATATATCAAACAAATATATTTTCGGCAAAAAATTGTTTTGAGCATAAAAAAATTGCAAAAACAACAACAAATTGCTGCACATTGTCTTTTAGCAACAATAAAATTTTCCAAGAAAAACTTAAAAAAATATGAAAAAATCTTTATATAACAACAAACTACTGCAAAGCCTTTCAAATATTTTAGAAATCACAACAACAACAACAACCTTGCCGAAATGTTGCAACAGCGGCTATGCAACAAGCATAACTGCAATAATGGCAAGTTTGTGTTTGAAATGAGGAAACTTTTTTAATAGCGCAAACTTGCCAACGCTTGACATGAGCTAGGCATAACAATAAAAACAACAACAGCAACAACAGTTTCCGCACAATTGCTGACGTTACGCCTTGCAGCAGCAGGCGTTGCAGACGCACGCGTGCGGCATGAACAAAATCTGAAGATGCTCTTAAGCATACACACACACACACACAGACGCCGTGGCACGCACGCAATAACAACAAGCACGCATAATAACTGTGCTTCGTCTCGCAAAGTGCTGCTGTCTGCCCTGCAACTTGCCCGACTTCCGCGCGCTGTTGGCAACGGCCTGCATTAGCAACGAGAAAATGTACTCTCTTTAGGCATTTGTGGCATGTGAAGACGTGCCACAACGCGCAAGAATTCGACAGAGCCAAGGCTGAAGATGCTGCAGCCAGCAGCTCAAGCTGAAGACCACGGCAGGTGGTGAGGTGATGTGAAGCGTTGGAAGACGTTGCAACACTTGCATATATGCGAGGCCATGGCTGCTGGTTCAATAACTGCTTGAGTGCTTCCAAGGCTGACTAACTGACTGGCTGGTTGGATGGCTGGTGCGCTGGTGCGCTGTTGCCAGCCAACGAAAACAGTTATATAAAGCTTGTAATAACAACAAACAACGCAAACAAATTTACTAATAACAACCGCAACTTTAATGCAGCAATGCAGGCAACTTACATGTGCCTCAGCATTAAGTAGTGTGCCTCAGCCGCGCTGCAGACGGTCTGCGGTTGGCTTTGGCACACTACTGGCTGTCTGAGCTCTCTACGTTTTGATAGCGGCGCTTGCTAGCGTTATGTGTTTGTTGTGGCACATTGTTGTAACGCTGAGCTCACGTCGCGCTGCTGCATGATAGCTTCGTCCAACTCCATATCAACTTCCTTGTCTGCCAGACAAACAATCTGTACGCTCTACCGCAGTTCCTTATAGTTCGTGTCTACTTCGAGCAACGCTTCCCGGCTCCAGCAGTCTCTGCGACGCCAACCGCAGCGCATGCAAACTGTGCGTAATTCCAGCAGCTGTTACAGGTGTCTACTGTGTTCTTTATGCTCTTGGCCGTCAGGCACCAAGGAATACAGAGCTCAGGCACGAGCTTATGGGATGTTACGTGAAATTTACTGCACTCCTCATTAGTAAGCGGTACTAAGTATATGCTTCCTATAAGTAAAGCTTTTAGGTAGAACTTAAGAACACAATAAATTGTCACGAGTCGGTTCCAGAAATGAAATATTTGGGAGATTCGAAAAAAGTTCGTCTCAACATTGTTCTTTGTGGATTGCCAGACTAGTATGTCTAGGTAAAATGGATATGCCAGAGTCATGCTTCCAATGGTTCACTATTTCCATTGGCTTTGAGTATCACACGTGTCATACCCTTACAAGGGAAGGTACCCCACACCGTCAAAACCTTCAAACTATGCGTGGTTCACTCAACTTTTGTGTGGTGACGTAGTTTTCTAATTGTCGGTTCAAAGCAACATTTTCAGCTACCAGCGCACTAAAAAAAGATACGATATAATTTCTCGAGTGGACCATATTGACCGCACATGACACCAAAAGCTCGAATGTTGCGTTCACGTAGTCGCAGTGAAGGTGAATGAGGGATTTCCAGGGATTTTCCAAAGGATATATCCGGACTCCAGCTAACTTGACTTTTGACAACACTGAAGTCAAGTTGCATTCATGCTGACCTAGTGGACCTGACTGGTCCAGTCCTTAAGATTTTCCAATGAATATTTTTGGCCTCTAGTGAACTAAATAAAGCTCAACGCTCAACTCGTCCTTATTTGCTGTATTGAATGTAATATTCATGCGGTCCGCGTGAACCTGAATGATTAGTTTCCCAAGATTTGTAGAGGACTCCAGCGAACTTAATAAAAGCATGAATTTAACCCTCGACTGTACAGACTGCAGATACTGGTAGCTCGAATACTGCATTCATGCGGTATGAATGGACTTTGATGATTGATTTCTCGAGATTTTCTAAGGAGCTAAATGAAGTCATGAATTCAACACTTGGTTCAACCCAATTGACAATATCGTATAGCGGAAGTTCGAACGCTGCATTCATGCGGTCCGAATGGACGTGGATGATAGATTTCCAAGGAATAATTTCGGCCTGCAAGCGAAATAAATAAAGGCATGAACTCAAGTCTTGACTTAACCGTTTTGATAGCGCCGAATATTCAAAGCTCGAATGCTGCATTCATGGGTTCCAAGCGGACTTGCATGATCCGTCCTTCGATTTCTCAAGGGTCGTTTAGATGAACACTCTGACTTGAACAGTAATTACATTGAAACTTGATTACACTTAAGAAATTTCAAGGTTATTTTCATGGAAAGTACATTTCATATCTCAAGATTGATTGAGGAGAGGTAAGGAGCAGCAATAAGACAACGAGGCTTATTTTCGGTTGTATGGAATATATTATGCATATTGGGGTAACAACAAACGCATCAAGGCTTTCTTTTCTTCACTCCTGCCCCACTCTTGTCAACATTAGAAAGTAACTTTTTCTACCACATGGAGGGGTTGAGAATCGCTAGACATTAAAAGCATAAGTATGATAAAATCAAAATATATATATACTATATGTTATCATGGACTAACATACAGAGGACTAATCAGTTTAAATTTAAATACCTCAAATATGCAAATGTGCCACATTTAATAAAAACTATTAAATTTTATGGTTTTGAAATTACTATCCACTCATATTTCATTCGACTTTCAATGCTCAGGAAACGTTTTTCGACCGCCAAAACCCATAAAAAATTTAGCCTATCGTCACATTTGATTAATTTTTATTGTTCACTCTTTAGCACCGCATTTCCGATGCCCACAGCGACGCCAATAAAAATATAAAAACCAGAAATATAAAATGCCTAAGCCGCAAATTGTTTTTGTAATCGCTGCGATGAGCGCTTTAATCGCATTGGCCTCCCAGTCGTGGGCTAATTAGTTGTGTATTTAATTAGAAAAAAATTGCGGGCAATAAAAACAAATTGACGACTATTGTGCTCTGTGTGTAGCTACATAAGTATATAGACAGTGCCGTTGGCTCTGTCGTGATGCCAGATGTGTAAAAAAATAAAACCGCTAATAAAATTATAAATATGTGTGAAATGCAGAGATTGGTTTACTGAATATTGAATAAAAAATTTAAACAATATAAGTATAAATAGAGATACGAATATCTATCTAAATCGACAAAATTTTAAATGAATTTATTATATGAAATTTTGAGCGAAAAGGGCTTTGTGATTAATGACGAGGTCGGATATAGCATGGCTGAGTACTCTCTGGACCCCTCTGGAACCAAATATTAATTATAATAATATTACTAAAATAGTCTGTAAAGCTTTTTATGAGCTTTAAATTTCGTTCTCCAGCGACAAAAAGCTTCCTTAATTCACTAGACCAGGCGAGCGACATTCCGCAAAGCTTTAAGCTTTTTATGAGCTTTTAACTTCGTTCTGTAGTGATGAAAAGGTCTTTTGATCAATTTAAGTAAGTACGCAACATCCCATAGAGCTTTAAGCTTCTTGGGTACCATTTTCAATCACATTAGCGAAAAGCTTAACCAATTTTACTACGCTTTCTTGATGTATTAATGCAAGTAAGCAAAATCCCACAGAGCTCAAAGCTTCTTGGCTACCATTATCAGACACACTGGCGAAAATCTTAACTAATTTTACTCCGCTCTCTTGATCTATTAAAGTAAGTAAGCAGCATCGCATAGAGCTTTAAGCTTGGCTACCGCTTTCAGACACATTAGCGAAAACCTTAATCAATTTGACTCTGCCCTCTGGATGTAATAAGTAAGCTACATCCCACAGAGCTTTAAGCTTCTTGGCTACCACTTTCAGATACATAAGCGAGAAGCTTAACCAAATTTACTCCTTTTCTTCTCTAATTCAGATGGGTAAAGAACTCCTGACATCTTTGAAACAGATTGAAGTACTGTGATATATCATATGATCAGTGAATGCCTCGATAGAGAGGAATGAAGAGTTCTGCACGATTTAAGACTAAAACTACATTTAATAAAAATAACGTCCCATATTTATTCAGGACGATGACCTCGAGATAGAAATTCGCATTTTTTGAGAGTAAAGAAAAAAAGTACTACTTTTTCTGAAATCTGGTCTTCACTTTGCGGGATTTAGATGTTCGATATACCTATAAATAAAAGCGAAAATGTTTTTTAGACGGCAAACCACCTGAGAATCTTAATGGCTCCGCTGTTTCCAGCACGCTTCGTCCAACCACTGCACCGCCAAGCATTTATCATCTTTCTTTTGTTATTATTTTCATTTCCTTTATTAACTTGTCAGACTCTTTCTTTTATTATTTGATCAAAGCCATCGCTGACTTTTGCTATTATTATCAACAAACATTATTGTTGTTGCACTCGCTATGTTGTGCTTGTGTGTGTGCGTGTGGCATTAACGCGTGCGTGTCGAAATATGCAAATTTACAAATTAACAATTCGTCATGCTCACGGCTCGGCGTGCTGCGCTCCCCACCTTAGCCTCAGCCTGTCAGCTGAAATATGCTTCAATTGCTGTCGCTGCTGCTGCGGCTTCATCAATATTTTCTGCGTGTTTTCATTTTCTACTTATTCCTTTTTTATTTCATTTTCTTGGCTTTATTACATTGTTTTTTATATTCTTTTTTCATTAGAAGCGGCGTATTAGAATGCGCCACACAGCGGTGATACACTGAAGAATTCCGCAGAATTCGTCAATGGCGTGGGGCTGATTGGGCGAGCAGATAAAATGCGCCTACAAATGTACGTAATGTACGTGGTGTCTAATGTTTTGCGTATAATTTTTGCAAGAAAAAAAATATATGTATATATCTCTATACATATATATACCTGTAGGTGTATATGCTTGTACCAGCAACTTAGAGTTCTTGCGAATTTTCGTATGCAGTCATTTGCCTTAGAAGTTGGTGAGGTCTTCTTGGTATTGTCAGACGCTTGTTGAATTTTAAGGCCTAGACTGCATATAGCTGCGTCTTCTTTGCCATATGCAACACTAGAAATTACTTTTAATATTTCCGGAATATTTGATTCCAAACTTTCATATTTTCTCTGCACAAATATTGCTCTAAATTAGCAAATTTTGCAGTTCAAGGAAAAAGTTAGTCAAAACTTTAAAATTTTAATAAATAATAAAATTTAACATGATTACTATTTGCTAAAAATTGCTCAATTTGCCAATTTAAATGGAGAAAATTTAAAAACTTTGGCATTTTTAGCAAAGTAATTACCAAAACATTGAAAATTAGAAGCATACTTTCAGGCGCTTAAGCAATTTGGTGCCGAAGAAGCAGAGTAGACATGCCGTAATAGCAAAAAATTACAAAATAACAGCAAAACCAGCCCAAAAACGGTAAAATACAAAAATATCTGCTGTGAGATTTTTTTGGAAGTTGGTAACGCTGTGCGAAAAATTATTTTTCGCCAACAATTACAGCTCTAAGCAAAGTAGGTAGTATTATTTCACATTTCAACTTACAAAAAATGTTTCATAAAATTAAATAGTTGCCAATAATATTCAATTATAAAAATAAATAAAAATGTGGCAACTCTATCAAAGTTTATACATCACCTTAGAATTTTTTTCTCGTTTTTAAAGAAAAAATTAAAATTGCAAAAATCGAGAGCTACGCCGCTATCATTGCTAAACTCTTTTGCGCAGTTGGCAACGCTATTCAAAAAACAGTTACAGTTTGGCAACCCTGTTTCAAAATGAAAATAATGAAAACAAAGACATTTTGGACACAAAATGTGAAATTATGCTGAAATAGGGCAAAGACATTTTGGAAATTTTCCCAAAAAATATGGCAACCATGCCTCGAAATAAAAATAATAAAAACACCTACATTTTGGACACAAATTGTTAAATGATGCTGAAACAGCTCAGTGAAATTTTTGAAATTTTCCAAAACATATGGCAACCCTGTTTCGAAATAAAAATAATGAAAACAAAAAAATTTTGGACACAAAATGTAAAATCATGCTGAAATAGGACAAATAATTTTTTTTTTTAATTTTTCCTAAAAAATATGGCAACTTTGTATTGAAATAGAAATGATTAAAACAAATAAATTTTGGACACAAAATGTTAAATCATGCTAAAATAGGACAAAGAAAAGGCTCTTATTTCTAAAAAAAATTAAGTGGCAACCCTGTTCGAAAAAAGTCATAAACAGTTTTTTTCGATAAGTTTTATACTTATTAAAAATTATTTGATACCTCCTCACACACTTAAACGCCGAATACTTAACAAAAAAAAAAATATATAGTGGCAACCCTGTTCAAAAAATAATAACAAGTTTTTTTCGACATGTTATAAAATTATTCATATGTATATTTTCATAAATGCCGAAAATGTTTTTCTTAAAAAATTAACTAGTTGACAACCCTATACCGAAATGAAAATATAAAAAAATGTGGCAACATTATTTAAGCTTATAAAATATTTTTTTGCGAATATCTAGCTGATAGTATATGGTTAAATAAAGGTTAAACCCAGAGCTTCATCGACATTTATTTTGCATGCAATCTTGGAGATACTAAACAAGCTTAGGGGCTCATAATACATACATATGTACCTGAAATCTAAAATTCCTGTTTTTATATCAAAATGTTATTATTTCAGAGTTTATAAGTTTCGAATTGAAACAGAAAATACTTGTTAGTGCGTTTATGAAAACATTTAGAGCACAGTGTTGCCTTCAATAATTTGTTTTATTCTAATTTGCTTCATTTTCCGCAAATATCCAACCGAATTTCTTGAGAAATACGAGTGGTAGAGAGAAATAGGCGTTTTGCTATGCATTTTAATGACATCAACTCTCTTCCACTCGTTCCGCTCACAAATTTGTATGTAGTAGTATTTTAAAAGAATTCCGTTTCCTAAACATTTTCAATTCAATGCAACCCGAAATTGGCAGGAAATTCATCATTTTAGCACTCGACAAAGCAAATGGTTGAAGAGTAAATTTTCCTTGGTTATTATTTTTGCTAGCTCTCGGCTGTATTCGCAAAGTTTTACTTTCAACCCTCGACAAAACAAACATTTTCGCAAATCAGTAGAGCCATTAAAATCTCTACGCGACCACTTGACGACACAGCATAAAGTCAGGTCTACCCCATTGAGACGGCAATAAAGCCAAATTATGTATTATGAGGGAGCAAATGCAGACATACTTTCATACTTTTGGCTATGTGTGTGTGTGTGAGCAACCCTGCAGCATAAACATTTTCGTCGGCATTGCCAAAAATTTAATTTGGAATGAAATAGAATCGCGCAGTCACTAACCCCAAAGGAAGCGGCTAGAGGAAGAGGAGCAACTGTGGGGGAGTGGGCGGTATTGTAGAGCAAATATAAGTTTTTGAGCGCAGCATTAAAGCAGGCACACTATGTATAACTTTATTTAGTATTTCTTTGTATAAATGTAGAGCTTTTGATGTCAAATCTCATTGCTTACCACATATACTTGCAACTTGCTTACAAGCGTTATTAAAACTCAGGCCTGTTGCAGTGAAATTTTGCAATTCTAGGCAACTCTCGTAAAATAGGCATTTCACTTTCATTACGCCTCTAACTGCTGGTTTGTGTGTGTGTGTGTTGAAGAAAATGTGAAATGTGAAAACTGAAATCTGATATTTGTTGTGCGAAAATTTCAGCAAAGTAGAGCAGGTAAATAGAATTAGAAGCTGTGAGGGAGTAGTGTGCAACACAACCTACTGTCGAAAAGTTTTATGGCACACACAGGCTGCTGACAAGCCAAAGTTTTAGGGGGTTGCTTTTCGTGCGCGCCGGAATGATGGCGAAGTGGTTCGACTCACAGCTGACGTCTGCTGATTTACGCCGCCAATTTGAAGGGTGTGTGTATTTGTGAGTGTATGGAAAGTTGTTATTTTATTTTTGGCAACTAATAAATGTTGGCGCTTTTAAACTTTTACGAGAGTTTGTCTACATTTAGGAATCTTGTGTCACATACGAGGAGCTGGAGCGACATTTTAAAGGTTAGGCATGAATTTTACAGCAATCTCTTTGATGTAAATGAAGCTACTGCTCGGCAGTTTACTGAGTACGAACGAGAAATAAGCTCTCTATACGAAGTAGCAGATCTTAAAGTGATAAGATTTCTATGCAGACTATGTATCGCATACTAGAACTCTATAGCTATAGACCACCATTCGAGAAAATATTAGCAAAATATATAGCATGCAGTTTCTCAAAAGTAAATGTTCGTCAGTATGTTTAACCCATCTTCGTGTCTCGAAGACTAAAAGCAGAAGCCTCACAGACAAACAATCGATGGGGATGGTTTAAAAAGCTTAAAAAGTCTCTTAGCCTAAGGCGTTGTGCTTGTGTTACAACTTAGATTTAAATCCACGATCTTACACCTTTTTTCTCCAAGGCTTGAATCGAAGTGGGTTGTCGGCATAGACTTTAGACTTTACATATACCTACAGGAAAAAGTCTAACGGTGTGATATCACCACGGTGACCAATCATAATAAGTCTTGAGTGGGAAGTCACGCCGTCTTGTTGAAACCAAATGTTGCCGAGATCACGAGCTGCAATAAATATAGACCGATGATTCCGCCGTCCCATAAACTACTCCGAACTGTTGATTTTTTCTGGATGAAATGGCAGCGCTTGAATCTCTTCAGGTCCAAAATGTGGCAATTTTGCTTGCTTACATACCCATTGAGCCACAAATGGGCTTCCTCGCTGAGTCAAATTTGGCTCAAAAACGTAGAATTGTGCGATGCCGCTTGAGAAGTCTGCTATATTTTCATCACTGCGTGCTGGACGTGGTCGAATAGTATCCAATAATGAATCAGTCTCAAGAAGTGTGAAGTTCTTGGGACTTGAATAAATAGACCTTTTGTACCACGTCAAAACAACTTAAAACTGTAAGACTTTCATTAACTGTAATGGTCATGTCTTTCTTAAGATTTTTACGAAATTTTCCTTTATTAACATCATACGTTCAATACCTAAAACTTATGAAATATATTTCACTCAAGCAAAACTAATGATCCCTTTACAGGTTTTTGAACATTCGCGATGTCCCTAGCGAATGTTCAATAACCATTCGTGGTTGCTGATGATGTTGTTGTTGTAACGGCAGGTTTCTGCCGAGTTGAGAGTCCTTGACCGAATAAAAATTCCGGTTCCGTTCCGGTAACGTAGACCCGACTGTCGTGGGAACGGTTGTTGATGTAATGGTTATCGGTTATCCCAACTTGGGTGGTAAGGTTCAGGTTGCTTGCTATCTAAGTCATCTAACGACAGACCCAGGAAACCTGCTGTTTCGACGGGATCGGATTATAGGGGGAAAGGTGTTAGATGAGTGGGGTTTGCTGGGACAAAAAGGTGATTAAAATTATCAGAGGATTCGTTGTATGTGATGACATCGAACAGTCACCTACCAGATTTCGGACGCAACTCAGTTCAGATCCGCACATTCATTCACAGTGACGCTTTAACGGCTTAATCGACTCAATCTCAGTGAATGACATACTTGGATTTAAAGCACCAGCCATTGCAGACGACGAGTTCGAGAAGGCGCGACTATAGCATGTTAAACACCTACTTATCCGGGATCGGCACCGACATACCATTGGTGATAACAATCTACTATATTGTCCACAGACTTCGAGTAGTTCTACAACTACTAAGTGTTTAGTCAACAACATGGATTAAGTCTTAAAAATTGGAAAGTCTCCAAGGGGTAATTGTGTATCGAGAAATCCATCTGCTACGACCTAAGCGATTTGGAGGTGTTCAAATAAAACCTTTCAAAATTTCGTAAGGAGGAAGTTTAAATCACCTCCAACTCCTACTCAAACTGTAGGATGACTCACTTTGACTGCGCATTTTCGCAAAGCCTTCAATTTACACCACGCTTGTCTACATTTAAATTCTGTCAACAATTAAACGTCGTGTGTATACAAAAAAATACAAAGAAACGTCCAGCTGTATTTAAACTAAAATAAGAAGTCATGAACTAAACGCAAAACGTGTCAAAATTATAAATTCCTAGCACGTACAGCGCGTACTTAAATGTTTATTTACTCGCAAAGTGTACGCAGTTCATGTGGACGGTTGTCTTACTTTTAATTTTTTTTTATTTTAAAGCGACTTCACATTCAACATAGCTTGTCTTTATGTATGGGAGAACTTGAAAGCTCCAACGGAGCTCCAACAGAGCCGCGACAAACCCGCTTCGCCTGTTGCGTTCGCTTTTCGCATGCGTAAGTGTGAAGTGTGCGATGGCGAGTCATGGTAATTACTATCCAAAAATATTTCCAAAATTAATGATATTTAAGCACATAATTATATACACATATCTTCAAAAAAATACGAAAAATTGCCGAAGCATAAACAAATGAGATTAAATGAACGCTAAATGCCGGCGTCGCCTGTGGAGTTGGGTGCTCGAGGCTACGGACGATAATGCCAATTGACGGCCGGCTTAAGAGATTTACAGGCAGCGCGTTGTCAAGTGATGAGCACTTAGCTAAACTAGTTTACCAGTATGTTGCTTCGTTTGCCGTGGCATATGTTCCTTCGCTAAGTATGCTAAATTCCAACCATCTCTGGATGGAGTTGTGATTTTCGGTTATTAGTGGCGGCAAGTCTGAAGAACTGTAGTTGTTGTTTAATGTGTTTCCAACCATTCTTCAGCTTTTTAACTACACTTTAAACAATAATCTTGGATTTAAATATTATGAAAATCATTTATCTCTTACACTTCTTTCGCTCTTTCGCTATTTACATGTTCGCCTAGAGTGTTTAGCAAATTGTGGCTCATTAATCGTAGCCTGTCATTACGTGCTGAGGAAATTGAAATTTTTCCTTTACCCAAAATTATAGTCGGCGTTTGTTCACAGGAAGAAATGTAATTGATTAATAGCCAGAGCCGAAGGCGAAATAAGAATGAAATAAACGAAAAAAGTTTGAATGAGAAGGAAATCTGAAGTATATCCTCTTTGACGATTTAGTGACATCTTATGAGAAATATTAAAGGAAGCAGACTCTTTGTATGAACAAAGCATGTGGAAACCTTTGGATGTAGCTGTCTCTAGAACTATTCATAAGTAGAAACTCATAAGAATTGGTGCTCGGCATCAAGCAAAACCCCAGAAGCACACCCTTCTTTACTGTATTTTAAATTGTACGTACGAAAGTGACCCAACGCTGTCTTTAGAACTTTACCAGAATTTTTTTTGGCTTCTTCCGGATACTAGAGTGGACAAAAACCCTTGAAACCATACACCTTCTTTGCATAATTTACATAGAGGCTTTCAAAACGATTGCTGAGGTTGTTGTAGCAGAAGAAAACGTCCCTACAATAATTCGTTGAAATGCTGCCGAATTGATTGTCCTTGGCCGAATAAAAATCCGGGTCCATTCCGGTAACGTCTAACTGCAGCAATGCGGAATGCCAAGCTACTTCTGAGAGGGTGAAAATTTGCAAGGCTTAAGGAAAAGATCAACATCCCCCGTGACAAATTCCGCCTCTTTGACGCGCTCTATACAGGGCACTAGAGGCTCAGGAAGAACTTGTCGTACATGTTCATAATCTCTTGCGCAAACTGCCGGTTCGGCGATAAAAAACTCCAGAACACTCATGCTAGGATAAGACCGGCCACTATCAAATTGTTCCAGCGTCTGTCATGTCCACTTCCCTGCGCTATATGTATCGTCGTTACTTATATCCAACAGGCTCGCATATGGTGCCAGTATGTTGTAACCTGTAACTAGGCCAGCCATCATTCTGTAATCTTTTTCGAAAGAGTAAAAAGCATGTGAGTTTTCAATTAAATTTGGATAAAAGACTACCGGTAAAAAATAGTGTCATAGATTTTCAAAATATTTGAATGATACGCCAGAGTAGGTCGCGTCTTAACTGCAGCAATAAAAATTTATTATTCTCGATAAAAATGGTATGCCAAAAATGTGGACAACAAAGGTTTCTAGGAGGACTTCGAATAAATAGATATTTTGACTGAAACAAGGCAGCGAATGGATCTCTTATGGATTACGAGAAGTAAACCATTAAAGTATCAAAAAGGTTCGTAGTAGAAATTTACCTGGTCGAAAATAATATTCTCGAGTTTCGAAATATTTAGAAGAGAGTTCCATAGAGCGATAATATGCGACTATTTTCAGTTAAAATAGTGCACCAAAATCGTGAACCAGAAAGGTCTCCAAGAGACTTTGGTGTTTGTATGCATATATACAAGAAGAATACAAAAAATAAGGCTCTGAACATATCTGTCAGAGATTACAAAAATGGGTCTATGAGATCTTGGGTTACAATAGTTTTGTGAGGACCTTATTTTTTTTGTTTTTTTTTTTTTGAAAGAGTTAGATAAAGTCGAATAATATATGCAAAATTTATGCGAGAACTTTTTGGAAAATTTTTTAACATCTAAATTCGTGATGGTAGTAGACTCTAAGCATATATCGCTAATGCTAGAATCATGAGTAAATAACTTTAGTACTCAAATTCAAATAAGTCAATAAAAACTAGTGAATACTTAGGCGATTGCTCGACTGTACCTCTAAATTATGTATTTCGTTCAAGTGTGTGTGGAATTCTCAACAGGTTTATATGGAAAAAATTATATATTTAAATAATTGTTTTATTTAAATTCAAGTCATGCGGTAAAAACCAATAAATACTTAAGCGATTGTTAGACTG
The DNA here is from genome assembly GCF_024586455.1 of Bactrocera neohumeralis. Lineage (NCBI taxonomy): Eukaryota > Metazoa > Arthropoda > Insecta > Diptera > Tephritidae > Bactrocera > Bactrocera neohumeralis. The sequence continues at coordinate 68,495,715 of NC_065923.1, read as the reverse complement.
AACCTCTTTATAATGTATTTCCTTCAAGCGTGTGTGGAATTCTCAATATGTTTATATGGAAAAAATTATAATAACATGCGTTACTCTTACAGAATTTTCTTCTAGAATATTATAATTTGAATAAAAAACATAAAACCATATTTATGTTCTGAACAAAGAACCGTTAATTAAAGTTATAACAATGCGTTGCTTAACACAGAATTTCCGTTCTTTAAAGGCTTTCTAACTCAGCCTGCTCCTTTTTACTTGTCACTCCATGCGAGCGCCTACTTCTACGCACTCGCGCTCTTCACATTTCTTTATACACACATTAACGCTGAACCTTAGTCAGTCTTTAGACCATATTAAGCTCATTTAAACCACATTAAACAATTTATAATGTGGTGGCGAGGAGCACAACGCGTTGCGGTAATTTAATGACTTTTGCCTTTTGGCCTACAAAACGCAGAGCGCAGAAAAAAACATACCATAAAACAAGAATAAAATCACAACAAAGCTTACAGCAACAAAAACAAAATCTTTGCAAAAAAGCAACGCGCCTAAGCAACAACAAAAAGAACTCCAGCCAGAACGGCTTACGGAAGGCGTAACCAGCGCAGAAAAAAATGTTAAATCTCTCATAAAAATAGACTCAGATTACACAACGCGCCCGACGCCAGTTTGAGCGAAAAATAAAAATACCGTAAAACGTAAAATTTTCATGGTGTAGAGCCGAAGGTATTAAATTACAGCAACAACGTGGCAACACGCTATAAAAATTCAAAGCTAGAACAAGAACAAAGAAATGGCAACCAACAAAAAAAAAAATTAAATTAAATTAAAAATGAAATAAAAACAGCAACAAAAATAAAATATTTTTTTCACCGCGCAAAAAATGCCTAGCGTGTAATCACTGCCGCCACCGCCGCCGCCAAAATGCTTCTATAATTATAATCAACATTACCATTTATTACAACTCGGCGCGCTGATAGCTGACTGGCTTTGGTTTCGGCTTCGGCTTTTGGGTTGGCCTTAAAGGCCAACGCATGCAAAGCTGGTCAATAAGCTATAAATGGTTTTCGTACACTCCTCTGTTGTTGTTGTTGTTGTAACTCAACTCAATGCCTCAATGGGTCTTTTGTCTATATTTGAGCATGCGAGTTCAACTCTTCAACAGCCGCACATACGTGTAGCCAGCACTAGGTACGCTCGTGGTCTTGGTAGGCTCGTGCAAGCACATTATTTATAATGACGGTCAAAAGATTACTTTTTTATGATAATTGAGTCGACGAGGTGATGGCAACAAATGTCAATATTTAATGACTCAATTGTTGCCATGATTGTTGGCGGAAATTTGAGCGTCCATATTATGCGGAGGTGGGAAGCCGCTGTGGTTTTCGACACTCACGGCGAAATGGCGTATGGTTATAAAAGTTTGAACGTAAACTGCTCTACACCAAAAGTTGAAACTTGAATAGTTCATCAAATTGATGTAATAAATTTAGGTCAAATTTGTAACTCTCTGTAGGATCTACCCCACCTACTTAACACCATAGATTACGCAGTTATGCGGACTTTAACACATTGTATGCCATTGTAGAATACTTCGCACACAATAGAAAGCGAAAAGGTCCAATAACCCGGCTTTAGGTCCCAACAGAGCGCTTGTCTCAGAGTTTAAACTCTATTTTATATTATTTTATCCGAATTCTGGTCTTAGAGAGAGAGAGAGAGATAAAGTTGGTGTCTGACGACGCTCCTAGGTCTTTAGATGTCCCATTGTGAAAATACCTGGTCTAAAATCCCTTCACTCTATTATGTCCTCTTCGCCGTGCTTTTGATGAAGTTCATCAATACAAGAAGTTTTATTTGTGCAACCCCGAAACATCGCCAAGAAACCCTCGACCAATAGTTTCGGTGCTATAAAAGGTCTAGCATTCGTCTATAAGAAGTTTTATAGTCTCCTCTGCTTTTATCTTCTGACAGCAGTCATTGTATGGTGTTCGTAGTTTGCTGGCATGTCAGTCAATTAAATAGTTAGCATTCCTAGACCCACCCATATTCCATTCTTACCACGTTAGCCACCTTATAACTAGGAATTGCCTCCACCGAGACTCAGCTATATTTATAACTTGACAAATTAATAAATATTTACATATAGCCACAGGTATACAAATTCCCTCTATCCCGGAGTCTAATTGTAGGGTGGTGCCTGCTCTGGCCATCTGCTTTATCTCCTTCAAAATAACAGGAATATCACTATGTTCTGGTACCAAAGCAAGCTCATCGCGAAGTAGAATGTTCGAATGTTTCACTATCTTTGATGACCCCCTACGGGACATTAGTGTTTTTGAAGCCGTCTGACTATCTGTATATATAAATATATTATATATTAAATATATTATATAGTGTGAGCACACTCTTTGTCTGATCAAAAAGACTTTCTCTAATTGCTGTAAAAAATATATATCGCTGCCGAGTCGCAAGAAATTCGGTTCATTTCTGAAGCGCATTGTTACTGCTGATGCAAAGTGGTTGTTCACGTCAAGCGCAAACAGTCGTGGTCGAACCATGGTAAGCCGGTACAAACGGTGTCGAACCCATGATTGACTGTGAGGAAGGGTTTGCTATGTGTTTGGTGAAATCGAGAGACATTCCTACACTCTTAATTCGAACTTTTACTTTGTACGATTTGACCGTCTGAGGGCAGAAATCGCTCAGAGACTGCCAGCTTTGACCAATAGGAAAGGATTTGTATTTCATCAGGACAACATGCGACCACACACATCGATAGATACCCACTAAAAGCTCCAGCAGCGGATTAGATAGGTCTTATAAGCTGGCAGAAAGTAATTGCTACTTGTTCCTGTATATGGTAAATGATTTTGCTGGTGAAAAACTCACTTCAAAAGAAGCTTATGAAAATCGGCTGGCACAGATTTTTGCCGATAGGGATGACGGTTTTTATGAGAATCAAAATGGGAGCAACGTAAGGAAGAAATATATTTGATTTAAATTAGATCGTACAGTGTTTCTGATTGGTACAAATTATTCAAAGAGGGTCGAGAACGCATTGACAACGAACCACGTCCAGGACGCCCATCAACATCAATTGATGATCAACGCGTCAATAATATAAAAGAATTCATGCTTGTGAGTCGACGATTCACAGTCAGAGATCTTACTGGCATCACTGGAATATCGGAAGGATCAGTGGAAACCATTTTAAAAGATCATTTGGGCCTTATGCTTACGGCCCGGAAAGAGATGTTTGATTGGTCGAAAAAACCACGTCCAAGCAGGTCAAAAATCAAGGTTAACTTGTCATTTTTCTTCGATTATCGAGGTATGGTGCACTCGGAACTCTTTACGATCGGCCATTTGATGTCTATTCCGGAAATTGTCTTTAACAACTGTTGCGAGGATTGGAAAAAACGTTGGCACAAGTATATTGGGGTCAGTGGGGATTACTTTGAGGGGGACGACATAGAGTTTGAAGAAGAACTTAAGAATTTTAAAATCATGAACAGAGTCTTACTATTTTTTGCCCATAGTATATAACACTCGCTTCAAATAAATAAATTGTATTTCTATACACAAGAGCAAACAACTGTTTGCTCACTTATGTAAGACCATCAAATGCGTAAAAAAACATTTCCGAAAATTACGCAGCACTTAATTTCGACACAAATAAAGCCATTTGGCAAATGATTTCCATAAATTTTTTCTTTACACAAAATGCTTTTCCATTTAATTTCGCGTTGCATGCCGCCAGTGTTGTTGCTTTTAGTTATTGCACGCTTTTCTATGCTTTTGTTGTGATTTTATTTTATGTAAATGCGAGCTTTCATACAAAATTGCCCTCATACTACCCGCCATCAACCCCGCGCAATAAAATTATTTGTGGTTATATAAGTAAATAGCATTTGTTGGTTGCACTCACCTTCAACTTTGGCCAATGCCAGCACCGAAATTGTCTGCAACGCCGGTATGGCCCAGGCGACCAAATGAAATAAATGCGATTTATTTTCGATCGCCTCGTGACCCCATTTGAGGCCGGCGGCTAAAAACCAGGCGAACGCCAAGCACGACCACCAAGCAAACGCGGCCATGCAACAAAAGTACAGCGCCATAAATAAAACCGTGCAAGCGGTGGTTTGGCGATGACCCTGCGGGTGCAAAAACAGAAAACACGAAACAGTTATATTGTATGTTTGTTTGTATTTGTGTTGTAATAAAAATGCTTTAATTATGGTAAGTGATGAAATATTATGCAAAAATGCTTATTGATAGTAAATATTTTGAGCGGCAATATTTTAGATATTAATCATTTGAGTGATTGGCTAATGGTCTTTGAGTTTCGTTGTAATGCAAAAGGGGCAAACAATTACATAACTGTAAAGTAATGGAAATTCAAAGCAGTGTTATATTAATTTGATTGAAAATTGTAATAAAAACTTTTGGAAAATATTTCTCATTTTTTCCCAATTCAATTTTAAAAATTTTACTATTTTATATAATTTTTTAATAAAATTGTTTTTCAGGATATTATGAGTATTTACTTTTTTATTTATGTATTTTTTTTAGTAAAATACTATAAATTCAAATTTCTATATAAAAAACAATATACGTATATAAATATTTTTTGAAATTTTTGTGCAACAGGTTTTAAAAAATATTTGTTAAAATTTTTTTTTTGACATTATATCAAAATTTTTTTAAATTGTATTTTATTATAAGTATTTATTTTTTAATTTATGAAAATTTTATTTAAAAAAATACTATAAAGTCACATTTTTTATATAAAAACAATACATATTTTTTTCGAAATTTTGTTTAAAAAGTTTTTGAAAAATATTTATTTTTTTAAATTTTTTTGAACATTTTCAAATTTCAAAATTTTTTTTTTATTTGATTCTTATATTTTTTAAAATTTATTTTATTATAAGTATTTATTTTTACCTTTTCAAATTTTATTTAAATAATTTTAAATTTCATAAATTTTTAAAACTTGATGCCAATCATTTTTTTATATTTTTTTACCTCATGCCAATCATTTTTTTATATTTTTTTACCTTTTTTCCATTTTTTTTATAATTTTTTATATAAAAACAATATATACATATACTTTTTGAATTTTTTTTTTAAGTTTTTGAAAAATATTTATTTTTAGAATTTTTTTTAACATTTTCAAATTTCAAATTTTTTTTATTTGATTCTAATATTTTTTTAAATATATTTTATTATAAGTATTTATTTTTAATTTTATTAAATTTTTTCAACATTTTTAAATTTCATAAATTTTTAAAACTTGATCTCAATCATTTTTTAATTTTTTTATACGTATTTTTTTACCTCGAAAGTCTTTTTTTATAATTTATTCATTAATTTTTTAACAAATTTTTGTGATTCTAAAACTTCTGAGAAAAACAATACAATTTATAATTATAAATTTTTATACATTTTTTTGTTAAAGAAATACTAAAAAAATTAAAAATTCAGCTTTTTGTAATGCTTTTTCTGAATCCAGATTCCAGGTTCCTTGTTCTTTTTCTGTCATATTTCGGCCATATTTGTTTTATCTTGCAGCTTCTTGTTGTACTCCCATTTGATCGTCCCTAGCAAGCATAGTACTGACTTCGGACTCCCAGCTTTGCCAACTCATCCACCTTTTCGTTGCTGAAAATGTTTCTGTGAACGGGAACCCAAATTTTGGAGGTGGAGCAAGTGAGCTTAAAGCCTGCAGTTGGTAACTACTTTTGAATTAATCTGTTGGTGACTACCTTCCTGCAGTTGTTGACTATGTTTTAATTAATCTGTGGTGTCGACGAAGCAAGCAAAGCCGCCTGGCTGTGCGTGTATATGATTGCTTTCTGTATCCTCCCGCAGTTTTTCAATAGAACTTCACAGGCCTTCTCTATATCTTGTACTTCAGCTTAAAAGATGCTGGCTGACTTTTGTAGGCGGATAGAAAACCTCCATTTCATTGGAGTATACTCAGTCCATTTTTGACCCATCGGTGTAGATAGAGATAGTATCCTATTCCCCTACTATACTTCTTCTCCATTCGCGTCTAGAGGTCCCCATCATAAAGTGTCCATTGAAATATAACATTGGCAGTATATAGTCTGATTTGCTTATGTTTATATTTCGCTTGTTTAGGATTACGATCTGTCCGTACTCTTCCCGGCTCCATCTTTCTTATTCCTTAATTCTAAAAGCAGAACTTACTGCCACTTTCAGGGTATACACGTCTATGGACAGCTGATGCAAGAGTATATTGAGCGAAACAGTCGGATAGGACTTGATAGCGACGATAACCTCTACACAGGCGGCTCTTTGTATCAATTTAGTTTCCTGATATTATATTGCGCGTTTAACGCTGGCCACCAAACCAGTGGAGTTAGAATTGGTCTAATGACGACCGTATACAAGTCCATCCACATGACTAATATGGTTGCTTTAAAGCCCCAGTTTCTGTTAAGCATTCTTTTGCAAGTGCAGTAGCTTGGGAAATCTGAATTGTGGTATTTTTGTTTTACTTGTGAAGAGCGTCAGTTCTGGTTTACTGGAGTACACACCTAATCCGTTATTCAGGGCTCATGAGTGTAACCTTTGTAGGGCTCTTGCCATCACACATCTCACTGATTGTCGAAAGGAATTTTCCTGATACCATCAACACTATATCGTCTGCATATACTACCGCTTTCATTCCTCCTTCATTGAGTTGAAGTAATATTCCATTCAGCGCCCCCACATATAAAAGCGGGGAGAGCAGTGCCTCTGCTTACATACAGAGTTCGTGTCGATGAGCCATTCGGTACTATAATCCTTTTGTTCATAAGCATCAATCGTGTCTATCTGCACACTATGTCGTCGAAGCCGCCTTATGTCAGGAAATCAATAATCGTGTTTATTTCTATATTGCCCTTGCTTATTGGTATATTCTAGGAGCCCCTTCTATGTCAAGAAAGACCGCCATTGCATACTGTGACTTTTCAATTACATTAATCCCATCGGCAGTAGGGCAGTTTCGGTTGACCTACCCTTTATATATGCATACGAGTATTATGCATTGAATAAGGAATTCAGGTTTGATTTTAGGTGTATATCCCTTAGCCTTACTGAAACCTACAGCATGAAGAGGGCGTTTATAGGTCTGAAGTCCTTTGCGTTGTCATGTGTTCTTCTGTCCGGTTTTAGTAAAACCTTTGACTCTTTTCCAGCTTTTCAGTATGTAGGATAGTTTAATCCTGGCCTTATATATATTTCATGTGTTAACTGTTTTTATTTAAAAATTTTAATTTAATTTTCATAATCTTTCTTTTGATTGGGTAAGTAGTTTTCAAAATATGATTTAAATAAAAAAAATATTGTATTTCTTTACTATAACCTGTTTTTATTATTTGTATTAACTCAACTGGTCTATGCGTGGCTTATTGGCCTACCACATTAACCTAACTTATTAACTCATTTAATTTAATTTTTTTTCGTCAAAAAAATTTTGCGACATAATATTTAATATTTTTTTTAATAAAAATTCAAAATTTTTTTAATCATAATCTTAAAAAATTTATACATAATTTTATTTTTATATTTTTCTTGCATTATATAATAAACCATTTTTACACTTCTTACTCACCTGCGTTATGGTCGACATCATCTGCAACCGCCCTAGACGCACCGGTGGCGGGAAGGGCTCACGACACGCCACCGAATCGCCCGCGCCCAAACCGGCCACATACGCGCAACCCACGACGAGATAGCAAACGGCGAGAAAAACAATGGCACGCTCCGGATAGCGAAAACGCGACGAGTCAATGAGAAAGGTCAGCACCTATACGCCGATGTGGGAGAAAAAGAGAAAAATTGTGAGAACAAAAGATTAATTGTATTATTAGATTTACATGCATGTTTTGTTATGCAATTAAAATAAACTAAGGTACATGAGCTTGGGTACTAATTCTAATAAACTAATTCATATTTGTTGGCAGTTAGACAAGTTAATGACTAACGACTACAGCTGTAGCGAATGAAATCTCAGTTGCGGAGTTGAAGTCACGCATGACTTGTAAAATATTTAATAATAATTGTAATATTTTTTTAGATTTTTGTTGTATTCTGCCTTAAGAGATCACAAGATAACAAGATTTATGATACAAAGCTGCTAATATTTTATGCTTTAGATAAGACTAAATTGCTTAGAATACATTAGTTAGAGTTAGTTAATTGAATAATCGGAAATAGTTAAATGATTAATCGGATTATATTCGTTTGTATTTGATTAAAATACAAAACGAATATGTTTGGTATATACTAAATCGAAAATTAGAATAAATTAGCTCTAAAGATCGTAAAAAATAAGTTTGCATTGGTTTGTTTCAGAAGTGATCAGATTAGATTAGTTTCGATTAAACCTCAATAGCTGCAATCAAAATATAGTAAATATATCAAAAATGATTTGATGAGTTTTAGCAATATTATAAGTTAGCTCAAAAACTATATCGGACTAAATCGATTCGGTTCCTCACCCTGTTAATATATAATGAAATGAATTTATAATTAATCAGTTTACTAAAGCTCTATATAGTATATGGCATAAAAGGCTAAACAAAATGTAACTGACTTAGCCTTTTTTAAACAATTCCATGAGTTACTTGAAAAGTATTTCGATATATTTTTCTAACATTCTTTTTCCGATAAGCAGACCTTGACCTTGACTGACTCAAGTACCAAAACTGTGCGACATTTTCAACGATATTATAGAGGGATACAGCAAAATTGAGTTGGGAATAACAGTGATATAATTTTTTTGACGAAGGATAATGGCGACGATACTCCATGTCACCTCAACTCGGTTTGCTGATATATATACCACGAACTTTAAACCAGGACCTTCCACCAATATGGAATTTTTAAAAATTTTACATACATGATAATATAGTCTGACACCAAAGACTCGTTGGAGCCAGTCTTCGAAATTATTTAATATTGAATATACAGGCCAGAGCGATTAGTTGAAGGAAAGGACTGCTTGTGAAGTGCAGCAGCTGGACATTTGAAGAGGATCGAACAAGGATAAGCCAAAATTCGCTCCTTCTTTAATTCTTTGCGTTGTCAGCGGAGAATTACACACTGGCGTTGGATATGTGGATGCCGAGGAGTCGTTGGATAAGAGGTACACTAAATATTTTCAACGATGAGTCAAAGCTAGGAAGGAAGTTTGGAGTGGATCTTAGCTTTAGGATACCAAGCATATGTAGTGTTTTTCAGACCTTTTCCGAAACGGTGAGGGATATGTAAATGCCGAGGAGTCGTTGGATAAGAGGTACACTAAGTATTGTTAACGATAAGTCAAAGCTAGGAAGGAAGTTTGGAGTGGATCTTAACTTTAGGATACCGAGCCTATGTTATGTTTTTCAGGCCTTTTTCGAAAAGGTGAGTATTCACTCTAACAGCACAGTGATAATACCAGTGTTGAGCTCGCTATCAAAGCGTTCAAAATTAGTCAAGTGTTGCCCATCCTCACTAGAAATAGCATCAATTAGACTCGTTTGGGTACCTGGTCAAAGCAGAATCGCTGGCAACTACATAGCCGACGAGTGGAATCTCCATTGGTATCTTCCGTTCTAGCACTGGATCAAGCGTGCGTTGGTCGCCGATCCACTCCTGCTTAATAGAGGAGATTTTCTGAACTACTTGCCATTTGCAAAGATCATCTATCAGTAATAAAAGTAGTAGTAAAGTAGGAGTTCTCACTGGACATTGTCACTGCGGTAAGAATAAAAATTTGAACGGACTAAAACTGCAAATTGTTTTTGGGGGTGGGTGAGGTGGAAACATCCAAACACTTTCTCCTTCAATTCCCAGCCTTTATAAGACTTAGGTTGAAACATCTCCGCAGTCTTACTTTTGTCGAACCAAGAGACATAGAAGCAGAAACTGACATTAGGCGACTTAACAAATTTGTGAGACTCCAAGCGCTTAGTCGATTTGAAGGGTCTTATGATCTATTATATACGAGTTTTAGGCAGCACAATGGACCGGCGTTCCAAGCTGTTCAAGTGAGGTCCTTGTTAGAATCAATCACATAACTTAACCTAATCTGACCTAAGTATTTCTGAATTAATGCGGAAGTAAAATGTACTAAACTCGCCAACATGAACACCGCATTTCTTATATAAAGAAACACCAAGAAACGTGAAGTTGCCGCAATTAACGGCTTTTTACCTTTACCTTAACAAAAATAGGCTCTAATTTATCGTCTCGTCTTCCTGTATATGCATATTTCCTGGCATCAAGTCTTAAATATTTTCTAAATTATGAACGTGAAATGACTTAGGAAACATAGATCATTATATTATACACTCCCAATCAACGTGGTGACATGCTCTTCAAGTTTTTTAATTAAGTTTGCAATTAGGAAATCTCGTTAAGTGTCGAATTTCACGCATACATACATAGACATAGGCTTCGGCTTGTAATTTTTTACGCCTCTCATTTCCAACTTACTGATATTACACGGCAGGCAGGTTCAACGGAGGACAACGCACCAGCCTCGCCAGCGAGTAGCGCCTTTACAAAAGCAGAAAATTGCATAGAAACACACACATATACATATATATTTTTATGAGTATGTGGCATAGGTGTGTGTAAGCTGCTTGTAAGCAAAGCTGTTGGCAGCGAGCGTTAGCAATCAGCGTTGCAGTCAGAGTTGTCATTCATAGTCATTTCACTGATTGGTGACGGAGTTGACATTTGTTGCATGCAACGCGCACACACTTCAACTCTACATAGTGTACGAAATTATATGCTTGCATGCCACTTTGTATGTTGAGGTGTTGCTGCTGAAGTTTCAGCTGCGGATAATGTATGTAAACATGTCGGTGTTTGTGGTTCAAATAGTTCCTCGTTCTTTGCCAGTTGTTGTTGCTGTGTTACAGGATTTCATGCCACAAGATAACATTATCCACATAATAATCAACGGTAGTTAATGATGTTGTTGCACCCTATGAAGTTGCCAACTTTGCATTTGTTGTCGCTGTCGCTTTTGTGTCGCCAACAGCGCTTATCTCGGAGTTGGCGACGCTGTCACCCATGGTGCAATGGTTTTGTGGGGATCACATCACCACTGTCGTAAAGTCGCTATTCTCTATCTGCGGTTGATAAATGCAAAGACACTATTTCGCTTGCGGTTTTACTGCAATTCGTTGCTGTAATGGTTTGCCATGGCAATGGTGTAACATTTCAGTTGATGACTTTTCTTAATTACAAAACTAACCTCAAAGTTGCTTGTGTTTTGTGTGAGAGTCAGTTTGGCTCCTTTCTTTGTAACAAAATATTTATGGAATCTAATGCGGAGGACAAGTGTCAAAAGGTGAAGGGAATGAAATATAGGCTTGGTCACATGATATATTAGTGCATGGAGATCAGTCAAGGGTCATTATCTTTATCAATTTTAGCTCACACATCTCTAGAACACCTTAAGAGCCGAGCCATGTTAAAGTCCTGGCTTCTGTTATCCAACTTAGGTCGTGTGTGATTATCCACTTACAGCCTATTCAGTTCGAAGTGTTCCCTTCAAATTAAAGATTTTACATTAGAACTTGTGAACCAGCTAAGGACCTATGACTATTACTAAGACAGTATGAACAATTCTACCAAATTTTCGTCTAACAAGCTATATCTACTAGCAGGTACAAGACCGTTCCCATGACAGTCGGGTCTACGTAACCAGAACGGACCCAGATTTTATATCCGGTCGAGGACTGTCAACTCGACAGAATTTTGCCGCTACAACAACAACAACACATACGAGACTATATCATCAAAACAGACACATCAAATGCAATACAGTAGCCGAAAATATACGGTTGATATGAAAGCAATTAGTTCGACTTCAACATGAACCAAACTTCGGACCTTTAAAGCAAATGCAAATGGAGGATCGAAGGAATGGATATTAGTGGAATAGTACTACCTGCTAAAGAGCGATATGTCTGGTAAGGAATTTCTTTTTATATAATTTTAAATTTCGTTTAGAAACCGAAGATAGCGAAAGTGGAACTGAAAATAAAAGAGCAATTAGTTCTACTCCGACAAGACTCAGACTTAAAACATATGTATATGAAGATTCTAATTAACGGCTATTAAAGGTTTAGTATAACCTGCTAAAGACCGGTATCTATTATTAGAAACTTCTGTTTAACATAACTTCAAATTTAGTTTCGGCCGAAAATCGAATTGATTATAGGACAGCAATTAGTTCAAACTCTGTCAGACTTCGGACCCTCAAAGCAAATGGAAAGAGAGGGTTCAAAGAACAGGTATTGAAACACTAATGCTACCCGCCGACGAGAAAAAGTTGACTAGAACTGCAATTAATTCCAACTTCGATAAGACTCAATCTGCGGACGCTTAAAGAAAATTAAGAAATAGGAAGACTTAATGTTACCCGCTGAAGTGAGAAAGTCGAACCCATTATAGGACAGTGATTATTTCGATTCAGACAACGGATCTTTAATGCATATGCAAAGGGAGGGTCCAAAAAACGGGTACTGAAGGTTTATTATAACTTGCTAAGGAATAAGAATCTTTTTTGTAGTACAATTTTAAAATTATTCTTCTTCTTCTTCAGGCAGTCTCATATTCGCCATAACTCAAGAAGGCGTTGCATGCGGGTATGGGGAGTACTTTGGAGTAACTATGACCCAGTTCACAAAATATAGAACTAATTAGCTCGATAAACTAGGGTTTCATCTTATCGCTGGCTATAAATTCACAAGCGGATGTCATAGAACATACAAGTATAAACATGATGGAAGGGTCTACTTGCATGGTTGCCTGCTTTTTACGGCAGAAAATATACCGGAAGTAATTTAGAGGAATACTGCCAGGTTGTCCGTTCCAGTCAAAATTCCATGTCCGTTCCGGTTACATAGACATGACTGTCATAGAAACGTTAAGCTTCCCTGCATATGTCTCACTTCAAGAGACAATAACTCTAAAGGAACATTAAAGAAAATAGATCTAAACTTGAAATTTCCTGAGGATGAATACTAGCATTGTGAAGGCTTAAATGTTCTCTCAAATCGATCACATGAGAAGAAATGCGGCATAACGGTCTTTTGGAAGTATAAAAATGGGAGTACAAGCCAGATCTAAGGTCATTCTGCTCACAGAATTTGTGTCTCAAACTTTCGTCTTCATATAAGGTTGTAGGAATATCACATATAATTATACAGAAAAGCACCTATGTCATGCGGTACGATCCGGCGTCAAGTCAACCAGCCACAAACTCAGGCGTCAGTTGGCTCAGCATTACCAGCGTGTTTCTGCTGTTGAAAGTGGAATGACTTGTATAATATTGTTGAGGCTGAAGTTGAAGGAGTGACTATTCATCAAACAAAGCAACAACAAGAGTATGAGCATCAACGGCAACAACACCAACTACATGCAACAACAACAGCATCCACTAACGAAGTGAAGTCATCAAATAAAGCTTTTGTTTGTGACTTATGCCCCTTGTTACTTGGTTTGTTGCACAGAAAAATGAACACATATCCAAGCACTTACATTACATACACATATACATATATATGTAGAAATATATATATATAACTATATTATATACACCTCTACATACAGCATTAATTCAAAGAAAATGACATCGTTAGTATGCGTAACTTCGAGCTTGTTAGTTGTTCATTTTTCAATTTGTTAGTTTGACAACACATTTGACTTTTGCAAGTGCATTCGGCTATACACACACAAACATACATATATGTATTTGTGAGTGTGGAGCACCACTGACAAGGATTAATGATGGCTTGGTTAGAATGGTCGCAGCAAACTATACCACTCACCAATTTTCGTTTGCTGAAGCGCCACTTGAGTCTTTTCAGTTTGCATTAATTTTTGTAATATTTGTTTTTGCAAGTTTGCTGGTAAAGTTGTCACAGTTGACATTTCGCTTTTTTGACAATTGATATGTTGTGATATATTTCTGACAACGGAACTGCACTAATTATGCGATTTTTCTTCCTTTCAGTTGCTTTTCGCGCGCGTCATTGCCAATTTTCACATGCAAATTGACAGCTGTCATTGTTGCAGCCATTCACCTATGACAGCTGTCATTTTTCATTTGTCTAAAAGTCAACAAATCACAATCACTTCATGCAAATTTTGATGTGAAATTTATATTATAGTTAGGTACAGTTGTGATTAGGGAAATTTCACAGTTGAGATATTACAAAATAATTAAAAAAAAAGCGATTTTGTGGAGGTTTAGTAACCTCATTTTTAGATTAGGAACATTTTATTCTAAAACTTGGCGATCTTCTGGGGTATTTCTGACGATTAAGATAAAAAAGACTTCAGTACTATTATAACAACTTTCATGACAGTCAACCCATTTAGAGGTTTTTGCATCAATTTACCATGACAACATATAATCTTCCTTCTTTAAATAGTAAAAACCGAATATTTCTGTGGTAGTCTTGAGTTACTTGAGTCAAACTCTGGAAAAATTTAAGTATTTGTGAATGAATACCATCAGGTATAGGATCATCGAGACCGGTATTTTTTATCATATCAAAAGCTTCGCAGAATTATTCATGGTAATACTATCACGATACTCAGAAGCACAATGGAAGCAATGTTGAATAGACCTGACGTATTTGGCAATACCTATGGACGTAAAAAACTCGCTGAAAAAGCCATCATTTTCGAAATAGAACTCAAGTTACTCGATCACATTTTTCTCCGCAAACACAGGTTCGTTTCGAAGGACGAAAATCTTTGTAGTTCTTCAAAGCCAATATAGTTTTTGAAGGAAATATGGCGTCAAATATAATTGAACTATTGCAGATATCACTAAAAATTATCCATTCTCTTTATCGAAATGGTCACTACCATGGAAACCAGTAAGTAAACTACAATTGCAGTAAGGAAATAGATAAGAGGCATTTAGAGATAACTCTTAGTATGTTATAAAACCAAAATCGCTTCACATGGGTTCTAGGTGGAACTGATAAAAAAAAGCTAGAGATACACGAAGCTTAGCCCATTTCAAACAAAGATAAACTAAACCCGTTGCTAAGGAGGACTATAAATGCTTATAAGCACCAAAATTTAGCTCTCCAAACTTTGTCAATATGGTGTATAGATTTGAAGAAAAAATTAAGTGTAAATGGAAGAAATTCGATAGAAGAATTCGATGTTCCTTCGTTGTATTCTTTCTTATTTCATTTTTCGCCAGCCGAACTTTGGGAATAAGGCATAATCGTTTGGTAGCCTGCGGGAACTCCTAAAGCTGCAATGCTGACCGATAAGAGGTTAAGATTAGGTTAAATCCGATCCGATCCATCCTAATAGAAACCACACATGCACAGCAAATAATGTTGGTCCTGTATTGTACCTAAAACTCCTTTTAAAATTAATAATTAAGACCCACAAAAATCGACAAAGCGCTTTAAGCCACTCGCAAATTTGTGAAGATGGCCAATAAAGTTTCGGCTTTGTCTTCTGGTTCTCCAAGGGTATGACTGCTGAGATGTTTCAACCTCAGTCAAGGTACCTGGATGCCTGCAATTTACGTCCGACTGTATTTTTATCTTTACAGAAAGAATATCTATTGGACAATGCCCAGTTAGAACTAATCTAATTGCGGCAAATTGAACTTAATAGCAAGCATTGCAGTAGATCTCCTACGTACTACTCGAGGTTCCAAGGATCTCGCAGTCGCACAGGAGCTGGTCGTCGACGTACACTTGTTCAATGTACGCGAGATCCATAGGTTCAGTGCTGGGACGCAAATTGTCAACGGACATCCAACTCGTTTATACTCCGATATGAGCGAGGTACGGATGATATCTCTAGCAAGCTCATCGGCTTGGCAGTTGCCAGAAAGAACAGACACTCAAACGGGTCTAATAATGAAGTAGCTTGATGCTATTTCTGGTAAGGACAGACTAGACTACCTTTGTGCGTACAGTAAGCCATCACAGCGCTAGTATTGCTGCTCTGCAGTCAAAGTGAATACTCACCTCCCTGAAATAAGCTGCAATTTGCAGCAGTACCTCAACTGACACCTTAATAGCAGACACTTCTGTTCGAAGAACTCAACAGTGGTCCGGAAGCCTAAGGCTAAGATTGACGGAGAGCTCCTCTCAGAAAAATCACCCTCCTAGCTTCGACCCATTTGTGAAAAAGCTTACTGCAGCTCTTTTCCAGCGACTTCTCCCCGTCCATACATTCCTCGTCGGGATGTGAGCAGAAAATCAGCCACCAGGGGTGGCCTCTGTGATAGAGTGATCCAAGTTTTCAGGGTTACATTTGAAGAAGGAGAGAGTATGAGAGCTTTAATAGGAAAAATTACTAAACTACTACGGTGTAAGTACTGAAAAGAGCACTGTTTGACTAGTTTTGAATTTTTTTACCACTTTTTAAAATTTTTACCAGCACACATGCCATTTTACTTCGCACAACTGTTTGATGGCTTATCGCAAAACGACTAAATGGTGTACAAATTCACGCCTCATGCTTCAATAGCAATGAAAGGCTGAAAATAATAGAAATAAAGCAGAAAAAGGTAAATGTAACGATTATACAATAATTTTTTATTTTTTTTTGCCATTTGTATGTTAATTTCGTATTTTCTGTTCTATTTCTTCCCGTCACTCCGTTTACCTACCACACGCCAACACATTTGTACTCCAACAGCCGATATGACAATTAAATTTAATTTATGTGCTGGCTTGGCGGCGGACATGCGTGCTCTCACCTATATATACATACATACATATATACAACCATATATATTATATACATATATACACAACAATATATCTCAAACAATGCGCGGGCGTTACCGGCATTAGTAAAAAATAAATCTATTAAACCTGTTCAGCCTGCCATTAGGCACTTTGGTTTCAAACAAAATAATTTCATTTCAGAAATATTACTGAATTCGCCCCTTTAATTGCAGACTGGCTGGTTGCCACCGCCTGTGGCAAGTAGTACATTAAACATAGAGTTTAACAATTTGGCCGCCACATAATTTAGCATTTTTCAAAAATTCTCAAAGTAAGCACGAAACCGAGTCATCGACGAATTCTCACACAAAAATGGCATAAAAAATGTTTGTTTATTTTCTTCGACTCCCCAGTGTACAGCGTCGGTATTTGAAAAAAAAGTTACGAGCAACAAATTGAAATGACAAAACAATGCAACAAACTGTTATGCCACAACTTGTGGCGTGTGTAGAATAACAAATTGATTTCTTTGTAAGCAACTCTTTGGGAGCCATGAAAATCGACCGAGCAACAATGGTGGCATGAGGCAAAATAGCTATTGTGCGAGTATATGAAGACGAGGAGGCATGTACTTACACAGATACTTAAATTTCAAGAGTTTAGTAGTACTTTTTTGTGAAGAAAGAAACAGTTTCATTTCTACAATGGACATAGGAAGAGAATTGTAAGACGATTTGTATAGAGCTTTATTTAAATCTCTGGTCGGTGAGTTTTACTAAAATGTATGAAAGTCCGAAGATCTAATCTTAAATTGTCGATTTTATGTTAGAACTTCCGAAAAAATGATGGTTTAATAAGACCGATCATTCCCTAACACTCAGTTACCGAAACTTAAAGAAAATTAGAATCAAAAATAATAAGTCTTAGTTGGTTAGAGATAATATACAAGAATATGCCGAAAAAAATCGTCGACTAATGATGATATATAGTACCATAGAAACTCAGTTCCCTAATTTTAATTAAGGTTTTTTCTTCTGGAGACTTACCGAGAAAATTAGAATCACAAATCAGTCTTTCAGAGTGAGTTGATTATTAAATTTAAAGAGAATATATCAGGCACTTACTCTGATCTGATATAAACCAGACGAAATTATGGGTTAAACATCGATAAAAAGATTCGAGGCATTGCAGAAATTGCCATCGAGACCCAAACTACTACGATAAATTACTTCGATAAATTTCCCACATAGCACTAAAGTCAAAACTAGATAACAACCGAATATATTTTAAGGATCAGATTACCATAAAAATCCCTTTAGAGAGATGGAGGAGTACAAGGAAACATTTTGGTGGAGTAAAAGTGGCGTGACTCCGCGAAGAAAATATTCGAGAAGTCCACTATAAGACTCGTTGCAATTGAAAGCTTTACAATAATAAATCCGAATTTAAGGCATTCTGATCTGGCTCTTCTCTTTAGACCTTAACTTAGCAGTTAGTTAAGTCGACTGTTACGGACTTTTGGACCCTTTGTTCGACACGGACTTTGGTTAGGATTTTGGTAAATAGTGATGGAATTGACAACAATTAACAATTCAATTTAGAAGTTTGGAAGAAAAAACTGTTTTGAAAAAGATTTATTTTTCCCCTGATGGATGGTTCAAAAAAAGAGAAAATAGAGTGAGCTAGAAAAGATAAAGAACAGCAAGAACTACAAAATCGATGAATGAGCGATACCACCAACTGTCATAACTGTTCTACGTGAGATAATAAGAAGCATGGAAAGAATTTAAAGCAAGCGGAGAAGAATTGATACAAAAAATGAGAAGAAAAATTGAAAAACTATAACAAAGAATTACAATTGAATGCAATACAAAAACAGTACCAATGGTAGAAACCCCCAGTAATCTTCCTTAACTGCCAAAAATGCAAATCATTTTTTGTATTAATATAATTCATGCAGCTAAAAGTCGCTGCTAAGCTATAATTTTATAAATTATCTCGACACAAATCGTTTTCGAGGTGTGTCTATCAACGCTCAACTGTCTTCGCTGGCATTGTTTCGGTCACCGCTCGCCTTAAAGCAAAAAAAAAGACGAAACGTTTGGCTTTGTTTGTTGGCTGTCAGTGGAAATTTAGTCGCATTAAAATGCTGTAAATTACAGTTTGAAGATTTTCCAAGCGGAAAGCCGTCGTCGCAACGATTTTCGAATGTGGGTAGGTGGCATTTCCGTGAATAATTATTTAGGGAGTGTTGAATTTTTAGCATAAATAGTAGCTATTAGTTGGGGAAGGTGTGTTAATTTGTTGTGGCAGTTATTATGAGATGTCAGCCGGTTGATAGGAGCGGAAGTTGTAAGCTGGATATATACATATGTTGGCCTCTATATCTCGGATTTGAGTAATGGCGATACGGTCTAGGTTTTATTATTCTGTTCACACCGATAACTGAGTGTAATTAATGGGATGAGACAAAGTGTGTTAAACTACACATAAGTATTAGTTATTTGATGAATAAAAATTAAAATATAATTAAAATTCATAACAGGTTTTTCTAATTCATAACAGCCGCTGCGTGCCATTTTTCCTGTACACATTAATATTTCTCTCTATTAAAATATTATTGCTGGTATATCACGAATCCACGAGGATAGTGCAGAATAATATTCTAAGGACCTTTGCTTTAACAATCTTTTATCGAATTACCTGAGGTAGATAGTGTTATCCTAACATTCAGTAGATAGAAAGCAGATACATTTGTCTTATCTGAACTATTCTTTTAACAGATATATCTTTTCCATTTCTTCAACTTTACTAACCAGTGCAGTTTTGTCGATGATTACTAGGTTTTACTTGTCCCAAAAAAATTATGTCGAATGTTTGATCGGACTTAAGAAGTCAAGCAGTGATTTCCACAAAGCCAAATTAATTTAAAAATGTAAGCTTTTTGTGTGAATCGCGACTAATTTATCTCTTTCTGCTTTTATCCAGTTCCGATGCACGCTACCGATTTTATCGAAGAACTCGTCTAGTTCAGATACCCCATTTTTACTCGCTTACTAGCGCTTAAAACCGCTGCATTCTCTTCTGCTCTCATCTTTAAAATAAAATTACTTCCTTGGAGAGTTGTGTCCACTTCACGAGCTTCGGTTGCTAGCCGGGCCCTGTTGTATGTTTGCCTGTTTGCATTCGCTGATTCAGGCTTAGGGGAAGCGGTTTCTTCCGTGCAGACAGTTTGCTGGATTTCTTAATTTATGCTCTGCTCTTGGCCTTGGTGGCCTGTGCTCAGCCTAATGTGAGATCTTAAAGGTAGATGCCATGTGGGGACCCCTCCTACAATGTTACTAAGTTTTTTCTTGCCCAATGGTAGATGGTGGTCTGTCTACCATCAACATTAGCCTAAAGTAACTTTTTTCTATTCCTTCTGTAGCTAGTGTTCCAAGATCCAAGGTGTTCCTCTAAGAACCATCCCTTAAAGCAATCCTCTGCTTATTGACTCCTTGCATAACTTAGCGTAGTGAGACTTAGTATAGGCGCTACGGAGAGGCTTATCTACCACTTTGCTATTCACTTGACACTTTCTGTTATGCCAAAAATTTCGGGCTGCAGGACTGAATTTTGATCCTTTAATTGTTTTGAAGCTACGTTCTCCAAGCCTTTAAGTTTTTTCCAACATTTTATAAAATAGTCTCCTCAACGAGGCTGTGAGTCTGATTTAAGCCACCAGAATATATTAATTTTTCATGATTAAGTTTTAAAAATTAAGTTTATAAATAATATACGCCAAAAATACCGTTTGTAACCGTTATGTCACAATATATTTATGTAGGCAATCCATCAATTTATAATAAATGCACAACTCTCGCTGCCCACGTCTTAGTTCTTTTATATACTATATATAATGCTTTGTAAGTCTGTATGTATGTTATATTCACCATTTTTTATATTTTTTTGATTTATACATATAATACATTCTTAAATATATGCAACTGTTTACACATATACATCTACATATCTGTTATACCCATACAAATGTTTTGTGGAACCAAAAAAATATATTTTGTTACATGATATAAATATTACCACCAACCGACGCCAAAAAACAGCCGCTCACACCACACACAGTGTTGCTTTTTATTCGCTGAGTTTGACAGTAAAACATATTTCAACGCCAGCGACAAAAATCTGTCAAAATAATGTAAGAAAAAACAGTAAAAGCAATGGCTGTCAGAGAATACAAATAGATAGACCCGAAGCGAATTAACATACCCACATGACTTGCATACGATTACATAATACAATATTTTAAGCTACAGTTGGCTTTTGAGATCGCTAAACTGGTGTTTAGGATTTTTTTTTTTAATATATTTGAGGACAGCTACGAAATTATTGAAAAGAAATGCTTTAAGCTTCTCGGAGAGTCTAAGCTACAAGGCAGTTTTAGTAATTTAATTTACCTAACCTCATTCATATCTCAATTTATAGAAAGGGTGCACTTTATAAAGGGACACCTTTTCTACATTGGTCGGGTGCGTATTGTGAGTCCGACACTCGGCCACAGTGCGACTCCACACTGAACTGAATTTTCAGCTCTACTTGCCTTTAGGTCTAAACTACAGCCATCGCAAATTTCCCCAAAGGGCCAAACTCAATGAGCAGATTGGAGCGAACTCCAAGAGCTAACTACTCCCCGTGGTAGATTTAAGTCTCCGGTCAGACCTTGTGACATTTTTCGCTTAAACTTCAAATGTATTTTCATTAGAAGGAATCACATTCAAAGTCTATAATATCAGTTCAAGTTGAGTATTAAAGCACTATTTCTGACAAGACTATTCTAAAATTTCAAGCCAAGCCAAATTATAGACATAGTGCATATTAGATTTTAGTTGGCTCTTACGACAGGCATACCCTACCGAGGGTAAATTCTAACCCTGCACGCTGGGTGGAATCCACTTGAACTGTTAGAGACGCCTGTTGTGATGCCTAGAACTCCTAAATACAAGTATAAAACTAAAATACAGTCCCATATCTACAAAGCGCCTTCGCCACGTTCGTAGAAAGTGTGGCAACCGAGATACTTCCGCCCTAAGCTGACGAAAGCTCGATGGTGGAGGAGAAAGTTTAAAAGCGTAGCCACATCATCTTCATCCC
This sequence comes from Bactrocera neohumeralis, assembly GCF_024586455.1. Classification (NCBI taxonomy): domain Eukaryota; kingdom Metazoa; phylum Arthropoda; class Insecta; order Diptera; family Tephritidae; genus Bactrocera; species Bactrocera neohumeralis. The sequence continues at coordinate 68,473,834 of NC_065923.1, read as the reverse complement.
TGCAACGTTGACAAGTTGAGACAGTCTCCAGTTAGGACACCTATCATTGCGGCCGTGTGAAACTTGTTAAGAGCTAGTAGTTCCATGGACCATTTATGTTCTACTCCGAGCCAGAAGGCCTTACAAGTCCTGGTTTACCTAAGGGTTGTGAACACTGCAGAGAGGTTAGAATTGATTAAGTCTGATTAGATTTTGACTTTAGTGGTCTCCACTTCAAAATATCAAATACCAGGAATGACTGAGATCTCGCAAACCAGTACTCATTTCATTGGTGTCATAACGTTATACAGTTAATTTCTAAAAGTTTGGAACAGATTACCGAAGATCGAAGAAGAATTGTACAAAGAGCTTGGAGGAACGAAAAAAAGTTCGAGGTAACGACAAGGAGTATAAAAACTTGTTAGTCTTCAGCAATTAAAGGCTTCTGATAAGTAAGACATTGAGTCTTTCCTTTGAAATACAGATACTTGTTTAGTATATCGAAGCATGTCTTCACTCAAACGAAATTGAATATTTATCCAAATTTAACAAATCAAAAGACCCAGCAAAGTTGTTGCCATACCCACACATTTTGTGAATGTACAAAGCAATTCATTGCTGGCATGCTGTTGACATTTGTACAGATTGCAGCTGCTGCGCAGATTTGCCTTTAGCTCAAGTTATTGAAAAAGCGAGACGTTGACAGGTAATATATCACACGAAGGATGTTTTTTTATTTTGTACACGAGTATTTGCAATATGCCGGTGTTTACAACTTTCCGACATCGCTCGCCTGTCTCACTTAAGCGTTGGCATTTCTTTTGCCATGTTTACTTGGCGCCATATTGCTTCCGTTGCCTGCTTCTTTTCCTTCTGCGAAACTGATATTGTCGGTGCACTGCCAGCTGGCAGGCATAGAAAGCTTCTAAACGAGAGCTGTACGGTACTCTAATATCTATATGCCAACTAGGGCACATACTCTTATCTGCTACGACTTCCCCAACAAGCAGCGAGTTCTGGTTGCACAATGATTTATGGTTTCTCACTAAACTACGAATCTTTCACCCGTATACTAGGCTTCTTGGCACGCGAAATCAATCATAATTTGCACTAATAACTAAATTAGTTTACGCCGTTTACTCATGCTAAGTACTTCCAATAAATTTGTTGATTTTACACTTACCGTAAATAGACAACTTGCCACACAGACAGCCGCCCACGAGCCAACCCAGTAGCGGAGTACAGTGCGTTCTTTTTCCGGGAAGAACATGGCATGACACGGTGCGCCACAGTCGCGTAATTCCTGTAAAAGAGAAAAAATTAAGTAGAAATCAATATTAGAATATTTATTTGGGTGTACAAGGTCCTCAAGGATAAAAAAATAACTTATAAAAAGGTATGTCGCAACCTCTAAACCTCTTACGGCAGTTACACTTTGAGTAAGTACCTAGAGTCCACTTAGAGCGAGTGCCTTGCTTAGGTTTTGAAAGAAGTGTGCTTATATTCTTATCTCTAAAAGACGTAAGACTTCTTGTTCATAAATGCCAACGGTCCCTCCCAAATTGAACAGTCTGAAGAAACACAGTAAACAAAAAAATAGTTTAAAATTTTATTTTATGTCCAGATTGTATCGAATACAGAAGGAGTCATACGATCTAGAGTTATCTGACGTCTAGGGTCAAATTTGCTCCCTTGATCTCGCTAAGGAATTGAAACACCGATTTACTGAAGCTTTTCAGAGAGTAACCAGTGCAAAAACTAAGGCTGAGGTAATAGACATTGTCATCTTCCATTAACCTGAGCTCTGTTTTCATCATTTTTGAGAGCTACAACTTTTTCTGAGCTTTGGTCTCAGACATCTCGGTTATATGCAGTTTCCTTCCAATTTTGTATGCCAAGCGTGTTTATGTCTTCATCAAGTTTGTCAATACATCTTGACCGCGGTCTTCTCTTGCTTTAATGCCATGGTCTCTATAATTTTCTTCTGCGTTCTCTTGTTGTCCATTCTCGTTGCATGACAGAGCCAACTTAGTCATTGTGTTTTGATAGAGTGTATAACAATTTAGATCTATTATTAGAGAAATTTTAAGGAATCATATCTGAATGAAAGTTTAGAGCGATATTCAACTTAGAGAAGATATTGATTGATTATCTATTCACCAGAGTCCAACACTGTTCCAAGATATATCCATGTCGGCGGGAATACTTTTAAACGCTTCTATTATTAGTAAAGAGGAACTGGTTACAAATGGATAAATTGATCTCGCGATCTCGGGACAGGGACAGATAGGGTTTTTTTTGGAACAGGTAGATAAGGATACGCTGTTTCAGGTTCCGAACATAACTAGAAAAATTAATTATAGGACAATACGTTGCAAAAATAGTAACCGATAATCCTTGGGCGAGAAGTTCTGAATCCCTTTGGAATCGGCTGGTTTGGGAAGGTAAGCAAAACAAGAAAGTAGACTTTAGTTTATAATGTGTGTATATGTTTGCAGATCCTGTATTGAGGAGAAGTTCGGCATATATAGAAGTATTAGTAAGAGGTGCGATGGAGTGAACTGAAATGAAACAGCTCACATTTGAATTGATGGAACTTAAGTATCCGAATTTCCACAGAGCTCTAGGTTATGCGCTGAGAATAAATACAAGTAAGAAGTATGTGGACCAAATATGTTTTGGAACACTAGCAGCTCAGCACATTCCACAAAGGCAGTGGAGATAATTGAAGCTAGAGGTAAATTAAAAACATTGTAGCGATCGTCACAAGATTCCTATTCTTTTTCATTCAGAAAATTGATAAGCTGAATTTGGTGGAATGCAAAGCATTAATGGAGAATGATGACACGCTGGAACATTACTTTTGCATATGTGTAGCGCTCAAGCAGTTGAGACAGGATATCTCACACGTCTCCCTATGTTCTAACTTAAGAGGCATTGAGCAGCTGGGGTGGAAAAATATCAGGTATTTTACTAAATCCACTAAGTTGCTGGATAACACTTAATTGGTTACCGTTCGGAAGACCAAAAGATGGCGCTGGGGTCTGACGCTCCAACGCCTTCCTTTTCAGTCAAGCATGTGGACCAAAATGACATCGGAAAATTCAGAAAGTCACTACATTCCTATTATAACGCGTTCACACTTCACACGTTCGCATAATTCCAGTCAATTTGTTGCTCTTTGCAGTAATACGATTTTATTTTACGTAAAATAGTTGCGAATATTCGATTTGTATGATGGTCCATTGCCAAGTGCCAAATGAGTCCATTATTTATTGAACCCTCTTACCTGCTTTCCACCCTCAGTCCTAAAGTATGAACATCAATTGCATGGATAACAACCACCACCCCGCAGTTCGTGTACGCCGCAGGGAGCCCATTTCAGTTACAGGTCCTTAATCCAATCCCATTTTATTGCAGAAATCTTTAAAATATATTTATGGAGTTTAACTGCAGCTATTTTAATATGCCATAAAATAGATTTAATATCAAACAAGCAAAAAATTTTAACAGCACCATGGGAAGCAAGCGAATTGCTGGCGCTAAGGAGGCAAGTCACTTTAAAGGAGAAGGGACAGCAAGATTGCCAGAAGATGAGCTCATTAAAAATTCAAAATTCATCGACGAGCAGCGACTTGAAAACGGAACATACACAAACAAGCGAGAGAACTTTGTTGCAACAAGCGACGGCCGGAGTGGCGGCTGGGCGGCAAAGTGGACTGGTAGAACAAGAGAAAAGCGGAATGGAATGATTGGTATAACCTACTCCCCTGGAGTGTGATTTAGAGTTAAATTAAGCATAGTTAAATATTAAAGATGGCAGCGCGTGAGCCCCTAAAGAACTAGAGTAGGCGTAGTGTAGCTGAGCTGGGCTGAGCACACCAAGCAGACGGGCGGACAGAAGTAAATTATAGCAGCAGTTATGTGCCCGCAGGCCATGCGGTTCTAAGCAGCTGCTCAAGCACGCAATTGCCACACGAGCACAACGAAGTTAAAGCGCAGTTCACGTGATGCGAAAGAAATATGCTCGTTATATACATATATATGTACTCAAGTATAGCATAACCTCAGGCGCTAAACCAATAGATGTTGAGTGAAATATGTATTTAATGCGCAGGGATTCTGGGAGTGAGTATAAGTACTTTGTGTTTTCTTATCATTAACATTATTTGTTATATTTTGCTTTTATTGCAATCTATCTTCCTGCTCTTAGGAGACCAAAAGTCGAGCGAGTGGTCGGCAACTTAAAGTGCGATTTTTGTGGCGCATAATTTATACGCAATTCAACGTTCATCTGCAACATTGTTTTGCGATTCAGAAAAAAATAAAATAACATAAAGAAAAGGTGGAAAAAAGTACTTAGCAAAAGATAGCAATGAAGAGCAGCAACAAAATGGGGCTCCAGCGGCACAATAACCTCTCTAAGCAGCCGAAAGCTGGCAGTGTTGGTCGACACAAACGCGCTTAAGCTCTTACGCGCAAAGGTATTGTTCCGCACAATGCGAGCCTGTGCCTTTGTGGCACGCGGTTATATACTGCCGCCACTTCTGCTGCTTCGCTGCCATTCCCCGGGGGACTTAAAAAATGTAGAAACGTGTCCATTGACGGTGTTATGCCAAAATGAATGAGAATGCACAATGAATGTGGCGTAATGAGTGCGTTGCATGTGGCAAGCTAACCAAAAAAAACAAAAACAACAAGCGGTAGAATGGCATGAAAGGCAGATGATTCAGCGGAGTTGCGAAGTAAATTGCGTAGCATAGCGCTGTTGCCAATTTTCGGCTGTTAGAAGCGGCATATTTGAAAGTTAATATTATTTCTATCTTCAGACTGAATAAAATATGGAATAATTCGAAAATTGTTGATCAAAAGAGACCAAACTACCAAGAATATTCATGGATTTTAACAAAGCAGAAGTTATGAGACAAAAGTTTCTCAAGTCACTTCAGGAAACCTCGAAGAAAGTTTCACAAAAAACTAGTACTTTACTTAAAAATTGGTTAAGGCACTAGAGTTCAATGACATGAATTCAAATCTTACTTAAAGTTTTAGCGTAACTATATTTTTATATTTTTTTCCATGAAAAGGACTCTGAAGTTAATTTTTAATCAAATAGTCTTGCCGAGGTTGTACAATATTTAGTTAGGAATTAATACTTAGAATCAGCTTCGTATGTTCCGAAGGATCTGTATAAAGATAACTCTGATTGACGTATGTAATGAATCATTTGGAAACTAGAGTTGAGGTAGACCATGGTTGTGACATAAAATACGTGAGGATCGTTCAAATGTTGGATAGTTAGACCAACTGAACCATAACTGTAATAAATGTCAAGCCTGGAAACGAGAATCAGTCGAAGAAGTAGATCGTCTTTTAATTCCATTCTTCGAGAGACCAGCAGAGTGATGACATCCAAAAGATTACAAGTTTTTCTTTTTATCTGATGGAATGAGGTGTTTGATGGAGCTTACTGGATGTCTAGTTCTAAAGGAGAAATTGATAATATTTAGCTGAAATTATGTAACAGCTTCTTTAAACGCTATCCTTTAGAGAGTAGCAGTGAGAGCAGAAACGACTTGGAACATAAGGTCATAAGGTAAAAAAATTAAAAAGGGTATAGAATTTTTTAATACCTTCTTCCAAGTGGGCTCGGCTAGCATGATTCAAGATAATTTCTATCCAAAATCACTCCAGATTGATCCAAGTTAATTTCTATCCAAAATCACTACAGATTTCGTAGGAATACTGCATATGCTTGCTCACTTTCCATCTATCTAACTAACCATATATGGCCGTCAAGAAAACTTACGAACTTAGATCATCTGGCATATTCTCTTCGTCAATATCTTTACAAGCACACATCTATAAATATTTCCAAAGCTTTGCTTCCATATGTGCGCTCAAGAATATATGCGTTTGTTGTACACCCCCTCTGGCCACCTATAAAGAATTATGTACAGGCGAACGCATCCATAACAGAATGCCAGTCATCACTGATGCCATAACGACCTGAAGGCCATCAACATTAAAACGTCAAGAGCGACCAAACAATAACAACTGCACTAACCATAAATATCGAGACTACAACAATAAGATAGTAACATGCATGCAACATTGCCAACAACAAAAAGGAAAACATAGCAAGAATATTCAAGGGAAATCTTTGATTGCTTGAAAACACCCGCTGGCGTTAAACTATCAAACCAGCCGAGGAGCCAAAGGAACAAAACGGCAAAGGCAGGCTGGTTGGACGGTGGGATTGCTGACTGGAGCTCTTTGGATAGCTGGCTGAAGCTCGTTGGTGCCGGCTTGGGAAAGCAGACGGTGCATAAGCTCGTTGTTGTCTAAGCTATTACCGAGCCGTTGTTGGTACTCAACCGGGCATTTAAGCAGATTTTAATTTATTGTAGATAAAAGTGCTGTCTGCTGTACTGCAGCCGCCAGCTGTAGATTGTTTGGCCAACACGCATACGCAGTAGAAGGCAGGCAGGCAAGAGTAGCACCCACTAATATGAGCTGCAGCAATGTATTGTGTGGCACACACAGTTTCAGTCTTATTTTTCGAACGAATTTCGGCCGCTGGCACGCTGGATGCTTTGTTGCTTGCTGCTGAAGTGCAGAGCCAGTACTCACATGAAGTGGGGCGGAATTCGTTGAATGTTCGAGTGGACTCGGTAAGAGTAGTGTGTGGAGCAGGTAGTTAGAGCTCAACCATTGCAGCTCGATGAGGTCATTGATGGTGGGCAGGGAATGCCTGGCAGCAGATAGTCAGATACTAGAGATAGCTTGCATGGATTGGAAGTTTGAATGGATGGTTGGTTGGATGAGTGGTTGAAGGAATGCGCTCGCTACAATGTAAAGCATTTAACTCAATGGCTCAAATACAAACAGTTTAAAAGTAGTGGTAGTTCACGAGTGCAGTAAGCGGTGGTTCGTTGAACAAAAAGAACCGAGGGACGCTGTGTTTTGCTCATAAATGTGTCTATTTTGTTGGCTGCTGGTATACAAACGCACACATGCAACACTGTCCAGCAAATGTCGAAAATTACGGTCGCATGACCAACACATGCCATACAACAAATGCCAAAGTCAGGGGTTGAAATGCTTGTCTATGCACAAACATACATGGGATGTCTAACACTTTCCTCAGCAATTCCATTGAGTCCAGCCACACTTGTTGTGCTTAGATAATTCTGTTGATATTTGCTGCTGGCTATGCAGTCAGTCTTCATATGTGTGTTGGAAAGTAATTTCAATGCGGATATGCGTTGGTCAGCTGTCTCGACTTACCCGAGGGCAAACTAACTCACTCGGTGGTTGAAAGTTGAAGTCGAAACGAAATTGTTGGATAATTTACGTGCCGCTTGCGGCTTGGTGGTGATTCTTATTATAGGTCTTTGTTGGAGAGGTCTCACATATGTGCATCCTCGTATATATGTATGAGCAAATGTACAAATTTACTATTTCCGAAAAGAAAAGCATTCCTGCTGTGTCTTATTTGTATTTCAATGTCACTGGCCACCCTAATTTGACCTTCTCGTGGCAAAGTATTGTGAACCAGCGTGTGATGAGCTAAGCTGGCCGAGGAGTGTAGAGGTTAAGGTGATAGTTTTGCAACATCTTTGGTGAATACTGCGGGGGAAATGAGGATTTAATTTATAGGCTACGTGCTAAAGTTGAGTGTTACTGGAAGATAAAGAAGGCTAAGGTAGCGTATACGATTATCAGTGTATTGCCACAATTTTATAGATACAAATGGACGGTCAGACAAACGGAGTTGGCTAAATCTACTGATCTCGGGACGCCAAACATTTATTTACAAATATTTTATAGGATCTCCGACTTTTCCTTTTAGGTAGCAAACTTAACAGAGAATATAGAGGTTATAAAAGTGTTAACTAAGGCTGTAAGACTCAAAGAAAAAACTTACTCTGGAAAACTTCCATTGAAGAAACAGTATATCTTACTTAGAATCGGACACACCGGTTTTCAGTAAAAAGTTTGATTTTCGAAAACACGTTTTCAAATGGATAAAATATATATTTCACGAGTGTCGATAGACTGAAAAAGGTTTCCGGCGATCAACAAAGGGCGTAGAACTATTTCAAAAAGCCATAATTTCTCCCAAAAGAACACTTAAAATGTACCGGCTTTTTTAATAAGAGCGCTTTTGCGTGGCCAGCACGGGCGACTAATTGACAGGGCCATTTCGTGAGATAAAACTTTCACCAATCTTGGTTTTCAATAAATCGATTGTAACATTCACTGTGTGGCGTCGTCCGGTTGGAACCACATATCATCGGCGATCATTGAGCGGTAGCGGTTCACATTCACAGTAACATGCCGGTCTTGATCATCAAGGAAGAAGTACGGTATATAAAACCAAAATACAAGCCTTAGTCAGAAACGTTTTCCGGCATTAAGGATAGGATCGTTGTGATCTCAAAAAGGAAGCAAAGAATAAATTTACGAAGCGTAAGGGTAAGTTCAAACGTGTATATATTAGGGCATATAGGCTTCGCAATCTTTTGCTGTGTGAAACTATTTTTTTCGGTCCAATACGTAGTTTCAGTAAAGTTTCTTATTGGAACCGATTTCATAGCGATTGGTCAGTACGTCGAAAACTCGGAACTGAGGACCCTTTGGGCTCATACTAAGCAAAACATAAGTTCTATGAAGTTCAAACAATCCGGAAAGAAATCTACGGTTCGTTGTCTTCTGCCGTGTTCGGCTATTTTGTCGATCCAATTCGTAGTTTCAGTAAAGTTTCGTTCTTATTAGAACCGGTCTCATAGCGATCCGTCTGCACGTCGCAAAAGCAACGGAAACTGATTAAAACCAAACCAAAGCCTTTTCTAAAAAACCTCTAAAAAATGGAAGCACAATACGATCCTGTGTCAAAAGTGAGAACCCACTGGCCTCAAAACAAGCTAAGCATAAGTTCCTTGAAGTTCAAATAATTCGAAAACTAATATAGGGAACCGCGAAGCTTCCGCTTTTTGCAGTTAATTATTTGGTTCACTTCATGGTTTTAGAAAGTTGCGTTCGTATTGGAATCGGATTGGTCAGTACATCATTAATTTTAAAAACAAAAGTAGTGCTGCACCTCACTTGGGACAGTAGTGATCTTTTACGTATATGAACAAATGAAATCACTGTTCGAGATCCCTATTGTTTGTAGTTATTTTCCGTCTTTCTTTAATGGAAGTCAGTCGGATATTGGACTTCACTACTTTTATATGAGTCTGAAAATTACTATTAAAATGTTTAGCTCATGCATTTTGTATCATCCAAGGGATCCATTCGACTTATTCAGTTTTGAAGAATTGTTAAGGTCATAAGTCACCAGGAAGAACAATTACAAGCAAGTTTCAGAGACTCCGCTCCTACGAATTCCAAAAACTTTTTTGTCACAACTCAAACACTCAGTATAAACCCTAAAAATTTTTAAAAACAATTCTTTCTTCCGCTCAACTTTTGTTGTCTAGGCCACGTGGCAATTAAATATGCTAATGAAAGCCACTTTTGACACTGACACAAAGTTATTTAGAACACGAAAAGGGTTGACCCTTTATTAGCAAATTAGGCGTTGCGTCCCTAAAAAATTATGTACCCTTAACAAACAAAACAACAACGAAGGCACGAAAAGCTACAAAAAGTAACAGCGTCTTTATTTTCATAAATAATGAGAAATCTGCCAGTTAAACAAAGGTCGGAAAAGGTCAACATGTAAGGGAATATTCTTCACCACAAAGCAGGAGGCATCGAGTATAGAAAGGACAAAGGGTCAAAACAGTGAACGCAGGAAGAAGCGTGCAACTAAATGGACATAAATAATCAGTAGAAAAGAAAGGATACGAATGAGTAGAATTCAAATGAGCACCGGAAAGTCAAACAAAAGCAAAGAATTGCTGGCATTTATTAAAAATTTAGGGAGGATTTTCATATTTATGAAGGAGATCAGTTATAATGTAAATTATGAAGCATTATGATTTTGCCACAAAGCCATGCAACAAGTGGATTTAAATATGTATGAGACGTGCGCAACGAATGACCGACGCACAGGAAAGAATAAATTTATTTTTTTGTGCTAAGAGAGAGAGAGAGAGAGTTTGAGAAGGGCAACACTTATTATTTCGATTTGCTTTGTGTGCGGAAAAAAGGCGGCGCAAATAATTACACTTGTCGACACTTGATTAAAGCGGCATCCCTGGCATTTAGGTGTTTCGTGTGCGCCAACGTTTCGTGTCTTCGATTGTGCGGTATTTGCGCAACGTCTACTCGGATACACAATTTCGCCCTTCCGTCATTATGCCTTTTCATGCATTATTATATCTTGTTGCCTTTACCCGCTTTCTTAATTTATTTGCTGCTTATTGTGTTCTATACTGGGCTTACGGCTCTTCTGGCTGACCGCATGAGTGTCTACAAATATATACAATATAATATATATAAATCTGCTGGCCAACACATAATTGCAGTGCCGCAAAATGTGGCAAAATACCAATACATACGGCTAAAGTATTTCCAATTTAGCCCAAAGCGACAACTTGCGTCCCGCTGGAAAGGATAGCGTAACGTTTTTAAAGTTACCTTTCCTCGCACTGTGAACCGCAATGTCAGCAAATGGGAAACATTGACAGGAAATGGCATTTCGTCTGTAATTTGCGGTTGCCTATATACTAAAATACAATAGCAAGGATAATATGAAATGTGTGCTTAGCGGTTGGGCAGGCGTTTTCGGTAAAGGAATGAAGGTTAAAACTTAAATGGAAGAGAGTTCGAAAGATTTTGCTGTTCGAAATTTAATAAAAAGCAGCTGCAAGTGCGGTTAAGTGTAAAGGCACATGTGCACTCAAAGTAATTGGTTGGGAAAAATAAATGCGGTCCTATTTACGTCTGGTATGCTGGTATTAACAGCAGTCAAATAAAGAGGGAAGACATTTAAGAACTTTAAAGAGTGCCTTGTTTTTATTTAATACTACAAAAATATACTGGATTTACCTATTCCTACTTTGTCAGTGCAAATAGACCCTTACCTCAGTTCCACAATATCTCTAGCCAAACTCTCTGGACTCGTATCAACATCTATAGTCCCAAATGCACTTTATTGATGAATTATAAATGCATGTATCTAATCCAGTAGGAATGAGAGCAAAGCGATTGAGTAAAAAGACCAAGCTTTGGAGCCTCGGAATGGGGAAGCGTATGAAAATGAGATATGTTACAAGAAAAGAGCCAACATTACGGAAACATTAATAATTTTTTAGATTTCTTTCAAGCAGACTGAAAACTTTTAAACTTTTACAAGGGTAAGGTGTTCCTTATGCTTGGCGACTGAGTTGAAGACCGAGCTTTTGTATCCTGAACTGGCAAAACAAATAAAAAAGTAAGATATGAGATGATAAGAGGAAAAATATTAAATTTCCAACAATTTTTCCGAGAAGACTGAGCAGTTTAGGGCTTCATATCAATAAAAATATGAGATAATAAGAGGCAAAACTAATAAATGTCGAGGCTTCATACCAATAAAGTGGACTTAATGCCTCCTAAAATAATGCAACACTTTACATCTTTGAGACTAATAAGATTTCAGACTAAATAATATGGATTTGTAGTGCAAAATATGAAGAAATGATAGAGTAAAAGTCTTAAAACTCACAGAAACCTGATGAGAATTGGAGATCTAATTGGCCCGCGAACGAAAATTTTTAACAGGGCTACATATACACAGAGACAATGTAAGAAAAAATAGTATTGCAATGAGTTTAAAAGGAAACTGCTGCAGAGAGAGTTCTTACTGGATGCGCCATGGTCGAGAGTTCCTAGGGTGGGTAAAAACGGAGCTTTTAGGTAGTTAAAACCAAATTACGCTGGGTACGCCATAGTCGAGTATTTTATACTCTCAACGAGGATGCTTATAATATCAAGATGAGAGACTCTATAAAATATCAAGTAACGTGCGAAAACTAGTTTTCTGGGAAAAGAGACTCTTATCTCAAAATATGTATACATAAATTATCAAAGTCATCTCTGTCCATCTGACCGTGTAAACACAGACTAATTTTTGAGATATCGCTCTGAAATTATGCACACGTCCGTTTCTTGCCAAGAAGCTGCTCATTTCTCGGAACCGCCCATATTCGACCACTATAGCATATAGCTGCCATACAAACTGAATGATCAAATTCAGGTCTCTGTATGGAAAACTTTTTTATTTGACGAGCTATCTTTACGAAATTTGGCTCGAATTATTGTTTAGGGCAACGTTACTATGCGTAAAAAATTGTTCAGATCGGACCACTATACTGGAAGTATATGGCCGCCATACAAACCGAATGATCAAACTAAAGTCCCTGTATGGAAAACTATTTTATTTGACCAGCTATCTTTATGAAATTCGGAATGGATTATTTTTTGGAGCAGTCGTACAATATCGGAGGAAATCTTTCAGATCGTACTACTATAGCATATAGCCGCTATACAAATTGACCAATCAAAATCAAGTCTTTATATGGAGAATTCTTTCATTGGACGAGATATCAAGTTCGACTATTGAATCTTTAGTATTTGTAAAGTGTATTCTAGCTTCGGCGCAACCAAAGTTAAATTTTTTTTTTGTTTTAACTCAAAATGTCCTGTTTTACTCCAATATAAGTCTCTTTTTTTTTGCCGCACTATTTGTCATTCTGTAGTGTTGATTATTTTTCCATTTTTCGCCTCATTGCCACTTTGGCACCCCACCTCTTTGTCATTAAAATTCAATTTCCATCATTCATAGCTTACAAAGCAGCACATTAAGCGCACAGCAGGAGAGTAAAGTGTGCTCGGCTCCTTCGTAGCGCGCAAAAATATTTCAATTTACTTAATGCAAAAAGAAGTGTTAGAAGAACAAGCGTGAGTATTAGAAGAAATTTATAAAATGTTGTGTCATATTTTAAATGAGAAGCAAAATCATGATATACAAAGGGAGTTCGCCTCAAGAAATTGCGAGGGACATATGTACAAGCGCTTTGAAGACAGCCTCGCTGACGATAATGGGTAGAAGAAAGAGCTAATATTTTAAAGAAATATAAAATGATTGCACTGAAAAAAATACACATAACTGACAAATGAAAACTGTTGCTCGCGTAGTGCAATCAGCAAGCGTCACAGCGCTGCTGACGTCGAGCTTTCGCTGCCTGGAAGCGCGTGCGCGCATTTTGATGTGCAACAGCAATTTATCTCGCGTCAAGCAATGTGACCGGGTTCAATGGCTGTTCAGTGATAGCGGCTTGTTTCTCATTTCCTTAACATACAAAAACAACAACAAAGGAAAAATAATACGAAATATAATAAATTTGCTGCTACTTTTTTCATATATTTGCTATTGTTGTTGTTATTGCTAGCCTAGCGAACTTAAGTCATTTCGCAAAGCGCTAATCTCTTCACTGAATATTTCACATTCTCCTTTGGCATACGCAAAAAATATCAAGCACAAGCCACGCCCACTTTTTCCACCAACACTCGAGCTTGCCGCAGCTAAAATATGCTTGTTGTTGTTTTTACCATGTTTTTGTTGCTTTTTTGTAGGCACACCGACGGCAGCGACAGCGATAAATGATGCGCGATACATCTACATGAAGCCACAACAACAACAAGAGTTAGCAACACAAAAACCATCGAGCAATATTTGCGGCAGCGTTCTGCGGGGGGAACAACCGTTGCGCAATCATTACAAATGTGCGCAAATTTATTTGCATTTTTTGCTCTTTGCGGCGACCGGAGCAGTTGCAGTGTGCAACAAAAGATTACAGAAGAATTCTTGTGCTTTTTCTGCTAGCTGCTTTGTCAGTTTCTCAAGCAGTTTGCGAAATTACAAAGTTCACAACTGATAATTTTGCGCACAGCAACAACAAAAGCAACGAAATAAATCAGCCGTTGATACATTGTTGCACACAGTGTGTGCAAAAAGTATCTCTCGTTCTCCCGTTTTCAGTCGACAAGCTTTAACAAAACAAGCAGAAACGTTAACTTCGGCTGCAGCGAAACTGTAATAACCTTCACAGGCGCAGAGTATAAAAGAGTATCTTGGCGAGAAAATGACGTCCGCAAAACTTCAGAAAAATATTTCAAACTTTGACGGACGATTCCTTATTGGTGTTACAAACTTCTTCCGAGTATAATTAGGAGAGAGAGTGCTAAAGTAAGGTGTTTACGACTGAAAAATTCAGTCTAAAAGTGAGGTTATATTCTTTTGGAATCATATCTTCAAAACTAATACCTTCCACATCAAATCTTAAATCAAATCAATCTCTCTTTCGTCAAACTTTATAGAACTAAAACTGGAATGCGGGCTGTTTTCAGGCAAAATTATTTCAAAATATATAATATAGGCAACCAGTTAAGGGTATGCGCACTTGAGAATTTCAAAGAATCGCTTTTACATTGTGACAAAAAAGCAGTTCAACAAAATGTATTTTGCTAAGTTGGTGAGACTGTCCTTAATTACCATGCCAAAGATGAGCGCGATCTATCAACCAGTTTGTTTACAGCAGCTGCTTAAGTCGGTACACCTCAGTAGCGCGTGGCGATTTTTACAATCGATAAATATGGTATACTTGTATTAAACAAAAAATTTTTTCTCAAATTTGGTATTTTTAACCAAATCTTGGTTGCGGAATCATTACGAATGTTGGAAAAAGCTTACGGTGATGCAGTTTTATTAAAAACATAAGCCTACGAATGGTACAAAGCTTACAAAGACGGGCGAGAGATCGTTGAAGATACATATGTCTCGTTTTGAACGACCTTCGACCTCGACCTTCGAAGTGATGAAAATATTAAATGTGAAGGATATGGTGTCTGAAAATCATCAGGAGAATATTAAAGAGATGGCAAGCGAGCTCGACACGTCGCGAGTCCGTTCAAAGGTTTTCGGTGGATATTTTAGGTATGAAACGCGTTCTAGCTCGACTCGTTCCAATATAGCTGATTTTTAATCATTTTTTAATTAATTTTTTAAAAAGAGTACTTTAAACAGTTCTCTTTGGAAATGCTTGATCGGCGAATTCCGATACCACTTTCATAGAGAGCATTATAACTACCGTTGAGACATGGTTTCATAAATTTTAAATGTAAAGAAGTCAACAATCATCGAAATGGAGGGAAAAAACGAGCCGAAATAAAAAAAATCAAGGTGCTGCTCATTGCTTTTTCGATTCATGAATTTGTTTAGGAGAAACAGACTTTCAATAAGGAGTTCTATTTGGCTGTAGTGAGGCGTTTGCGTGAGAACATCCGTCGAAAACGACCGAAATCGTGGAAGGAGAATTCGTGGATTTTACACGATGATAATGCACCATCGTATCGAGCCACGATTCTGACCGAACGCGACCCAAAACGCAATGAATACCATCTATGAACCACCGTTCTCACCAGATTTGGCTTCATGGCATTTTTTCTTGTTTCAATAGGTATATATTGTATATAACACATACACACTTGCTATACTATATAAAACATACAAATATACTATTTTATATTTATACTCTTACATATAATACAGCCAACGACCTTGTGAGAGAATCTAGCCAATTTTAAAAAAATCTAAAGTCGAACTATAAAAAAGTGGCCGATGGCGGAATAACCTAAAAATGTTCTATGAGAGGAGTTCATAGCACATTTTTGTGGAATATTTTACGCTTTAAAAATAACATTTGATCTGAAGATAGATGTACTGAGAACTGTTCGTTTTTCTTAAAGACCGAAACAGAGAAATATATGTATCAAATATGCATGAACTCCAAAAGATCTAAAAATTTTCATTTCCGTCTACTGAGATAGTTCCTTTTTGTCTAGGTAATCAACACTACGCTAAAGTAACATTGTGGTATGACCTGTGTTGCTAGTGTACCAAGACCTCAGTTGTTCTTCTGAAGTCCATTGCTTCAAAACAACCCTTGAAGGAACTGAATGGTCTAGACCAGCTCCCGAACGGACCAGCTCGTCTGCCTTTCATTTCTTTCAACCATATTCCTGTACCATTGGGTACCCAGATAATATTAATCTAATTACCAAGAACGCAGTGAGATTTAGTATTGGCGCTGCGAATAGCCATAATTTCAGCTTGGCTATCAACTAGAAGGCTTATGGATTTGCTGGTTAGAGTAGAAGCCCAATAGGCATTTTCTGTTATGCCCACACTGAGTTGTAGTCATTTAGTTTGAAGCTACTTCCTGTGTATGGATTATTACAGAAGAAGCCCGCTCTTGTTTTTATTACAGACTTTGATCCTTAAGTGAATATGTAAATTTGTCGTAGGAACTAAAGATCACAAAACTATTAGTCCATTATTCTCTACTGAGGAATAAAAATGTTGTATTTAAATCCTCAGCGACTTTATTTTCTCGGTCAGATTGCCAGTCCATTAAAAAGGTTGAGTATGATACCAAGCCTACCGTGATACTGAGTCTGGCTCCAATGACCTACAATCATATGCCTCATTTTTCATTTCAGTATGGATTGGCCGAATGACGAAGATAATCTCCAATCCCTTTGTTAATGCCATCCACCATACCATCGCAACTTCTGTTAGTATGGGAGGGATGACACTTTTGTATGGTCTATAGACCATGTGGGTCCTCTGCAGCAGCTAAAAATTTGAAGGGCTTTTTTATTTAGGAGAACTCCCAAAACAACTTCCCAGATATACCTTTAACAGCATGCAAGTTAAATTGAACAGTTTTTTATATGGAAAAGGCAAGCATCTGGAAGAAATATATGTCCAGAGGGTCCCCCTTGACTTCTTTATTTTAGTATGGACTATAAGCTATAGCTATCAGGACGTTTTCCATACAGCTGTTATGAAGACAGTGAAATATTGTATCCTAATAAATTTTTGGACAATTTTTTTTTAGGGAAGACAATATAAAACTGAATTTGTTCGACATTTTTATGGGAAAATGAAAAAGTCTGAACTCTCGCTTACTTAAAGAACTTCAGGAATGGAAATGAAGTTTGAGGGAGAGCACATTACCACAAATGTACACATTTTTACATGCGAATGATACCGAAAAGACTCACACAATTTTATGCAATATATGCTAAGATCTTTGAAAAGCAATGTATACAACTGAAATCTTCGATTTGTTCACCATTTTCAATACATTTTACTGCTTTTTACGTATTTATTTTTAGTCCACAATTACCACCCACTTCAGCACCTCCGCCTCATGTAGATCACTCGGCAACTTCAGCAATGCCGCCTACTGTAAGAATCACATCACCAAACCGGGGAGTGTCTGCTCTTACGATATTTCTAAGCCTTCCACAGTTTCAGAAAGTTTTTTCTGCCACTACTGGTATCAGCACTCTCTCCCCCGCTGGGCTGCTGCTGCTTTCTTCTTCTTTTAATGTTGGAATTGCGCACAGCATGCCATCGTCATGGCTAATCTACGCTTTAAGTGCTGTAAGTTGTATGTGTAATTTTTGTTGCAAGTTGCTGAAGCGAAATCAAGACGCGAAATTCTATTCAAAACACATTAACGCTCCGAAATAGTTTTGTGCCGTTGCAAGTATGGGTAAAGAAAGGTGGCATATGCAGCAGCAGAGGAGAAACGCGCGTTGCACTTGTTCGCAAAGTTTTTTATTGTAGTTGTTGCAACGTTTTTTTTATAGTTGCTATGCGTTGCCACAACGGCTTTTACCGGTTTCAACCGTTCACCTTACAGACACTCGTAAATATTTATTCTTGCTTGCTTGTAACTGTCGCTTATTGAGGCAGCGAAGGAGTCGCCTTAGTGACGCCGAAAATTAATGTTGCAACAAGCGACTTTCTTAGGCCGTCTTCGGTGGCGGAAGCAAAACGCGCAATACAACGCCACAACGGTAAACAAAGTGGCGGATTTTGCATATGCAACATGTTGCAACAACTAGTTTTGGAGTATACTGCGACGGCTGGTAATATATATAGCAGCTTCTCATAACTGTGTCAGCTCGCGTAGCAGCGACAGGTGGGAAATAACGAGTTGTGTTCTTATATATATACATACATACATGCACACATATATGTATACATTTATTTGGAGGAACACTCATGTACCTATATACATGTAAAATACATGCTGCAAGGCAAAAATTTGACGAATTAATTTTTGTTATATTTTTTGTTGCTATATCAAAGTTGCACTCTCTTTGATGTCTTCAAGTGACAAGTTGCAACAACGTTCAATAACAACATATATACATTGCTGTATATGCCACTTTGCCTTATGAGTTGCAACATGCAATTTAAAAACTAAAAAATTGCATCTTCAGTGCGCTGTTGTGTGCAACAAGCCTTTATTTGTTGTTGTCACAACAGTTTCTCAAGCACACTGACGCCGGCTGAATGACACTTGAATGCTGTGCATTTAATTTTACCAGCAAGTATGCCACGAATTCATAGACATGCTATTTAGCTGTCTGCGGCTGGCATGTTGCCACGCTGACTTGCAACAAATTGTGAAAATTTCAAATTGAAAATTTGTCTTTAATTGCAAAGCAGCAAAAATATCAAAAAAAATCAAAATAGTGTAACCAACAGCATGTTGCAACAACACGTGTTTTGCAACGTTGCCAATTTTCGCTTTTGTTTTGTCTATTTCACATTTTCAGCAACAAAAATATTTTATACAATTAATTTTCTGTTTAGTTTACTTCTAATTTGCTTGCAGCGCCCACCTAAAACCACCATCGTGGCACGCTGCCACATCAGCAAATACCGACTGTCCTGCGGCGTTCACTTCCGTACATGTTGCATGCTGCTATCACACAGTTGGTGGCATTTAATTTTCTTGCTTTCATACAAATCACATCAAGAACTAATTGTCTAAGAAAGTTTTGGCCGCTGCAACTGGCTTGCCACATGCTTACAAGTGCGCTTGTTGTGTCAACTTAACTGAAATTATATCAATAAATTTACAGTTCACGTCGACATAGCACCGGACAGGCGCATATACACTGGTAGAAATCAACTTCCTCACCGCTTTAAGCAACAGCACTTCCTCTCCCAAAGCCACGCTGCTTAGCGTGCAACACTTATGTGGCACGTATATTTGTATAATTGGCTCATGCAAGCTTAGAAATAAATTACAAATGTTTTGAGCTCCATTTTCTTGCAATCTTAGCATCCTTTAGCGCTATTTGCTGACAACTTTGTGCGCTTGCCTCACTGCAGTCGCTCGCCAATGATTTAGCATCAGGATTTATGTTGCTGATTTTACATACTTTTCGCCGGTGGTTTAACATTTTCACATTGAAAATTACAGCGGAAAATGATAAATGTGCTTCGTGTGCTAACTGGTTCTAATTTAATTCGCAATTTAGCTTCAAGTGCATCGCAATCAGGTTATGTTTTCTAATTGACTTTAAAATCAAACTGCGACTCCAGGAAATATATTTATGGATCTACAAAAATTTGACAAAATACTTCGTAATAATTATTATTTATAGCTAGCGAGCTTGTTTCAATCTTAACATAACTAGTTCTAACTGAAATTCTGTCGAGACTTTCCATCAGCTGCAGTTTTAGGCTACCTAGCCCGTGCAACGCCTTCTAAGCGGAAGTGGCTGCCAGAAAGGTAGCAGTAGATCTACTGCTCTGGAGCTCAGGTTCTTTCAGTGATGGTGACTGTTCACTCCGATGGTAGCGCGACATTAGCCTTGCCTAACCTGATCAAAATAAGCAATAGAGATAGTGTAAGAAAGCTTATAGCGTAAATAGAATAGAAGAAAAAAGATTGGTAGGGCAGAAAAACCTAGAAACCTGTAACTAGTTGAATAAGAATAATTGTCCGAATGATACAAATTCCAATTTTAACTAAGTCTGACACTATTACTCATAAAACCAATTTTATAAACCGATGGAGAATTTCTGGAAACATTTGAAGGTGAATGAAATTAATAACGTCGCTTCATATTTAAAGTGTACATTGATGTTTTTCGAAAAACGTCGAGACTTACAAGTACTAATTCAACTCCATACATATTAACTTGCACTATTTCAAACTCCAGAAAATTTTAATATAAAGCTAGCTTTATTAAGCTTCTGCACGTTCGTTTCGAACTGTTTAATCTTACACCAGATTAGACCTTTTAAGAAATTACTCCGTTTTTTTCTTTTGTGAATTTTAGAGAAGAATTTCCGAGGTATTCAAAGAGATCTCGTACAAAATAATTTTCGGCGCTTTCGATTTTTGTACGAAACTAAGCCCTAGTCTCCTTAATTTCTGTTTTACTACGCTGGAACTCCCTGCTTATAAATCAAAATCGAGGATAACAGATACCGACAAAGAGACAGCATTGGAAGAGGCTCGGCTGGCGACTTATGGTCTCTCCCAATGAAACAGAACTCTTAATTAGTTTACGCTCATACCCACAACAATAAATTGTGAAAAATCATGAACGTTGGAGATTCACTTGACAGAAGTTTCATGGACTGAATCTACATTTTAAATAAAATCACCTTCATTGGAATGAAGATTGCATGAATCCTTTTGGCAATACGAATTGTTCTCGCTCATGTGATATCTGCTCAAACAAACGCATTGCACATTCTTGAGTAAAATTATACAACTTCTCGCTTTATTATTTCTTGACGCCACGAAATTCGCCACGCAATGCGACTGTTTGAGAGAAGCGACGCATAAACCTCGCCACACTTATGCTAGATTGCCATTCAGAAGGCGTTAAAGTTTTATAAACGACAATTCAAATTGAAATACACTCCGAGGCACATACACACACATCTCACTATCACTTACTGAAAGAATGAATTGTATATATATACTAAAAGTGCTGATGCTTCAGAATACAAATACAGGGGTCTATATATAGTGTATAGAATGTGGAGCGGAAATCCATTTGAATCGACATTTATTTTCTCTAGAATTCGCAACGCGACATACAACGGCGCAACAAACTTTAGATAACTGCAACAGCGGTGTAGGGAAAGCGAAAAATGAAAACGAGTGGTTGAGGGAATACTCGTATACTACCATATGAGCGTATTGTATTGGAGAGCAGCCGATATCTTGGGGCGAGATTCATATAATATATAAAGTCGTATGTACTTATTTATTTCGTGGGTATTTGGTTGTATGAGTACCCTTTTAGGAATCGTAGTACTATTAAGTTTTCGCACTTTTTTGACTGCTAAGGTTTTTTAAGACTTTAACTGAGGATCTGTTTTGTGGAGTCCCAAGCTTCACCTTTTTTAAAGTTAAGTTTCCTGGTTACATTCTGACTATCAAAAGCCAGTGTGAATCTCGTAAAAGGACGTCCAGAATTTTAGAAAAAATGTATTCCTAAAGGTGATTTTCCGCTGGCGGGCTGTTCGTAAGTTTCGAACATATTTCTGATATGAAAAAGCTATGAAAATCGGACTAAATCATGCTTCAGAATTTCTATCTTTCATTCAATGGGAAGTATCCATTGAATCAAGAAGCTTTTACGTATATCTAATTGGCTTTAAGGGTAGTTCAGAAAGTACAAAAACTGTTTAGAACTTTAGTTCTTACTGAAACACGAGAAACGGCGAACAAAAGACAACAAACACTCCCGGTTTTCGTGGCTTAAAAACTACAAAAGTATATAGTATTTCCCTTAACTCCGGTTGGAGTGTGGAGCCGGAGGATTGTTATTCTGTTCCTCCTTAAGAATTGTTATTTTACAATATACAATGATCCTAAGAGCGATCGATACCGGCAGCTAAAACGATCCACATAACACAATCTGTCAGCCGGGGAGGTTGGATCGGGTTGTTCACATAATAGTGGCGGCTACAGCGGGCGTCTTGTCTTGCAAGTTCGTAGGCTTATTACCTTAACCCTACCAACAAACTAGAAAAGCTGAACTAATCACCAATTTTTCTGAAAGTATTGGATTACTGAAATCATTTCAAAGTTAATGCTTAAAGAAACCTAAGAGGCATGGAAATCAGTGTTTGTGTGGCAAACTTTTTCATTTGAAGAGATATTTTCTCGAAATTTGGAATAGATTATTGTCTAAGCCAATGGTGTAATCTGTAAAGAAATTGTTCAGATCGGATCACTTTAGCATATAGCTGTCATACAAACTGAACGGTCGAAAGTAAGTGTTTGTATGGAAAACTTTTTTATTTGACGAGATAACTTCTCGAAATTTGCTACGGATTATTATCTAAGACAATGCTGTAATTATCCGAAGAAATTGGTTAAATCGAACCACTATAGCATATAGCTGTCATACAAACTGAATGGTCGAAATTAAGTGTTTGTAAGGAAAACTTTTTCATTGGACGAGATATCTTCTCAAAATTTGGCAAGGATTATTGTCTAAGACAATGGTGTAATCTGTGAAGAAATGGTTCAGATCGGATTACACTAGTATACATATAGGCGTCATAAAAGCTGAACGTTCGAAATAAAGTTCTTGTAAGGAATGTTTTGTATTTGTGAAAGGCATCAACAGTGCAACCGATGTTGACATTATTTCTTGTTTCAATTTCTCTTACTTTTAGCGGAAAAAGTCCTGCTGGGTAGCTGAGTCATATATTACACACACGCTCATCTACTCCCATTGCTCCAACACACCCATCTAGCGAACAAACTAAGCCTAATAGACAG
Source organism: Bactrocera neohumeralis (assembly GCF_024586455.1). NCBI lineage: Eukaryota > Metazoa > Arthropoda > Insecta > Diptera > Tephritidae > Bactrocera > Bactrocera neohumeralis. The sequence continues at coordinate 68,451,230 of NC_065923.1, read as the reverse complement.
TAAAATAGCTGCATATGCAAGCAGAGTTTACATTCTAGGCTGCCACATATGTGGTCCATGTGTTAGTAAGTGCTTAACACTGGCATGTGGTGTGATTTAGAAAGCACTCGTCCTCGAAACAAACTACATATAGCCATATACTTATGCTAAATCCCTTTCGATAGCCTTCCAAAGTGCAAATAGTAGACCAAAAGGGTTGAAAGCAAACGTATATATATACACAAGATACACTTGTTTACTCTGATTTGCTTTATTCATATTACTATTGCTACATTTGTAGCTGCTAGCAGGCATTTGTCAATTTGCTGCTTGAAAAAAGTCAGCAGAAACCTACAATTCCGGCTTTTAGAAGCGTTCAAATACCCTCCTACCCACATACATATACGTCTATATGCTTACAGCTTCCATAAAACATTTCATTCGTAGCGCCCTCAGTGAAATTGCTGCACTTGTTTTCATTTATGAGCCCCACACATATATTTTTCATGCATACATATATCGTACCCCCCGTCAAGCGACCCAGCATCCTCGATTCGTTAGCTCGTACTCGTAGCATATAATTTTTAATCCTTTTTACTTGTTTTCCATTTGCTGTTTACAACGTGTCTTTGTTTTTTTTTTACTTTTCTCTTTCCATTTGTCTTGTTTTGTTACACTTTCCATCTACTCTCGTACCTCGCACTCTCCACAGGCCGCTTCGTGCGGCGACGCATCCTACATAGCATAGTTGACTAGCTGGCTTGCTGCCTGGCAATGGCAATTGTTTAATGGGTGTGTCAGCAGAATGGCAATGTGCCTCACAGGCAGACAGCCATTTATTGGTGCAGTCATCAATTTCGATGTAGGCCATTGATTTTTATGATTATTTGCTTAGTTGGAAATTTTCCGGGGCGCATATGCTGCAGTCGAACTCATAGACATAATTGAGATTTTGTTTTTTTTTTGTATTTACTCTCTGTTGCTTTGCATAGCCGGCGTGATGATTGAAGCGATGAGTTGCGAGTATTTATTGTGTCGCCAACGTTGAATTCTCTCCTATACAGCCAGCTTTTTCATTTGGTCGTATGGTGTATACCCGTATTAATGTCAAGCCTCTCTAGATTCTTGATAAATAGGCGTTTCAAGATATAATTTCATACTTCTGATATTTTTAACTCGAAGTCATTAAACTGTTTCAGTACTTAAACTAATGGATCAATGATTTTTTCGAATTAACCGGGAACCAAAGATGGATTACAGAAATAATTTTCACGGTCTTTGAAGAATGATAGGCTCTTTTTCGGGAAATAGGCTAAGACTTTCTTTCTTCTTTTCTAAAGGATATTAGAATGTATTATTCGATCCATGACTTCATTCTCGTGCGAATGTCAAGTTCTGTCAGAGGAAAGAAATAAAATGGGCTCGAGTTTAAATTAACATGATGTTCGGCAATTTGGCGGGTTTAAAGGGAAGTACCCGATCCTGAGTTTATGTCTTCGTCCGAATTTCAAGCCTAGACTGATGGAAGAAACAAAAGTAAACGAAAGTTCGGCAGGTTTAAAGGCAAGTACTCGATCCTGAGTTTATGCCTTCGTCCGATTGCCAGGCCCAGATGATCTTCGGCAGTTCGGCAGTTTTAAAGGGAAGTACTCGATCCTGAGTTTATGTCTTCCACTATTGCCACGTCCAGATGATCTTCGGCAGTTCGGCGGGTTTAAAGGGAAGTACCCGATCTGAGTTTATGTCTTCGTCCGAATGCCAGGCCCCGTCTGATGGAAGAAACAAAATCATAACCGGGAGTGGAATATCTGAATCTGAGATGATTTTCGGTAGTTCGATTTCGATATACTCTCCAATTCTTAATTTGAATCTGGCTTTTTAATACTTGAGGCACAATCAAAAAAATTAACCAAGATTGGACTCAATCTGAAGAAAGAATATAATGAAAACAGCATCAATATGCCTATTTGTATTGAACCTGGGCTTTCTATGATCTTTGCTTATGCCATGATTTCCTTTAAAGTTGTCTTCATGATGTCTTTCAAAACTCAACCGGAGATAGGACGAAGTTGACCCCTCAATAGATAAGTTAAATATTTTGAGTCTAGCAGTCTTTGATCACTTACTCATCCTAATCCACTAGCGATCAGCATCGTTATGTTTGCATACTTTGTTCTCCTAATTTATCCTCCGGAAGTACATCTAACCCGACCTCCTCACTGTTCAATAGTCGCGATTTCGCTTTTTGAAAGTTAGTCTTTCCTAATAGAACGCGATGTTTATCGCTCACAATAACATGTGGGCTTTATTGTCCCTTTAGTGGAGTTAGTAGACTCATTTAAAACTTAGAAATCCAGTGCGATGTGCAAAATGGATTCCCGGGTTTGACTACTCCAAACTTATCTTGCGGTCATTTCAGCTTACCGGTGTAGTATTTCTTACTTAGCCGCCCTATGTATTATACACTATGCCTCAGGAAGTAAAACCTCGTGGATATCGACAAATTTAAGCTCTCGATTTTCTTGACTTGGATCGCGTTCCTAACTCCGTTCAGCAGATTTTGGTGGTGTATTTATTTACATATATTGTCTATGCTGTGGACCTCCTTGATATGGTACGACCGGTCTTGGAATACGCTTTCTTGAGTTTCTCGCGCAAATTAAGCTCCACGCACTCGCACCTTTGGGATAATCACTTTGTACCTAAACCATCTAAGGTTTTTCAAAAAAGTTTGTTAGTTTCCATGAAGGAAGTACAAATCTTCGGGCAAAAGCGGCATTCAGAATTGGCTTATAGTCTCGGTTTGGTCTCTGTCTCTATTCAATAGATTTGGGAAGTGTCTTTCCCTATGACTTCTATACTGTGGAGCTCCTTAGCAAGGTATACTATTTAAGACCCTGTCCAAAAATGCGACTAGTTGGATTTTCGTAGAATTTTGGAATTTTTCTCGAGCAAAGTAAGCACCACGCACTCACTCCTTTAAGATTATCACTTTATAGCAAAACTACCGGAGGTATTCTAGAAATATTTTTCTTACTTGCAATGAGCGGAGTAAGATCCTTCGGTAGACTTAACAAAAATCTTACAAAAATCAAATGCTTCGAGACCAGCAGCCTGCAGAAATCGATCTGGCAATCTGATATAATTAAGTTTGGCTCACTTCACTTTGCGACTGTCTTCACCGATATCAGCCAGCCAATCTTTAAGTCAAACTTACGTAAGAACTATAACAAGTTTAGCCACACAGCGCTTTTTAAAAGCTTTCGGTGCTCATAAAATTAAGTTGCTATCATCAAATTAAAATTTCCTCTAACGAGATAACAACAAACACTAAAATTCTTTCATGAACTTGCAACAGTTACGGATATACAGACGGATGTACAATAAAATTGCGCAAATATTTAATTTCAAATTCAATGCATTTGTGGAAAAAGACTGGGAACTATTAAATTTTATAGCAACATTCCAATCACTACACTTTTACGATGACGACCAGCAATTAATGAAGGCCCTGCACGGCGACAAAGTGGGCATAAACAAGCCAACCAACCGTGCTAGGACCCCTTCAGACACAGACGCGGATTCAAAACGAAATCGAATAAAAATACAGTTCAATTTATTACTGTCATCGATTCGTACACGTACCGGGTAGTTAAGTTTTTATTTCTCGCCAGCACATCAACTACTCGAACGCGCACCTTGCGCCCCGGCCAGCGCACGAAACATAGAGGCAATACATAAAAATCCGTAGAGTGGCAGAATTTCAGCCGCAAAAAATAGAGACCAAGAAATTGTAGTCAAATTATATGGTGGCCGCTGGTGACTGCTGTTGTTGTTGCCTGCCAACATGTCCGCTTGTCCTACCAGCAGAGGCAACAAACTGTCCGCCTATCTGCCTGCCGCCTGTCCGTTCGTTTCGGCTAGTGGCGAAAAAGGAGACAACAAAAATTGTTAAAATTGTACGTTTCAGTTATTTTTCGGTGTATTTCCTACTCTCTTTTAACGGCCGTACTGTCACTGGCAGTCTTTTTCTTTTCTTTACTTTTATGCGACTTTTTGTAGGAGCTGTTGCATGTTGCACGGCTGTAGAGGAGGTGTCGTAGCAAGCGGATGTGCCTGCGCACAATGGCTTTAGGCATATTGTGGCAGTTCAAAAATACGGATTAACAAAAATAAAAGGAACAAATGAAAATTGCTCGCTGCCACTACTCAGCGATGCAACGTTTCAGTGGCAACCAGCAAGCGACATGTAATTCGGCGCTGTCAGGCGAAATAATTTGCAATGTGCGAAAGCGTGATTGACAGGCGCAGTTAAACGTTTTGAGTAGTAAAATGTATTTAGACGCGCCTCGAAAGACAAAAGTACAAATGAACAAACGAACAAAACAAAAAATTGCTAAAAATAAGTTTCTGCAATAAAAAATCACAACCCGCGTGTAAACTTGGCAACAGCGCTTGCATTTGCCGCCATGTTGCAACACTGCTATTGAGTGCGTTACACACGCAGTGCGGCACCAATATTTGCATAAGTCAAGCGCCTTCCGTTCGTCGCTTGCTTTGGCCGCATCGTATTACGAAAAATGATAAACATCTCGGCAAGCTGCAACAAATTGGCAGCCAACAACTTTTGCTAGCTGCCCCCGTCCGTTGCTTTTGAGGTTTCCTGTTTTGGTTTGCATTTAAATTTATTTTTTCTTTCGCAAAAACTTCAGCGTCGTGTTGATGTTGGACCCTCCGGTTGCGCTGTCCATACTTAATGAATCTGATATACCTCATTGTATTAATGGCAGCTTTTTCAACAATTTATGTGGAGCAGTTGGTCAGCTGCACAAGCTTTTTGGCGTCACTTTCGGTAATGCTAGACATGGAACTATTAAAGACAAATCGTAAAAAAGGAGTTTAGGGTACGTAAATCGCTCAGCAATGAAATATTTAAAAATATTTTAAAAGAGTTCTCAAATCTAAGCGTTAGTGCAGAGCTTCAAAATTGAAAGTATCAACGTTACGTCCTGAAGAGAAGTGCGTAGATCTTTTAAATTAAAGGACAATTAGTTAACTTGAAAGCATATCATGCATAAAAGTGACTTTGAAGGCAACTCATAATATAAATTAAAAAATTGTAAAACTTTTTCGGATTTAGGTATCTCAAAACTAGCACCTACCGAACACTAACCTCCGTTTACTAACCCTGAGCTCACTCAATATGCGCTTAAAGTGAGTCTAAGATTATCTGTCCTTACTATCAATACCATATATAGTTGCTTCATTGTCAGACTCGTTTGGGTGCCTGGTCTTAGCTGAAACACTGGAAATCTCAAAGCCGATGAACACGCAAGAGTGGGTACTTTTGTACCGATTACAACAGATTGGAAACGAAGAATTATGCGTTGTTCTTTTGCGTTCTGGCGCTGAAAATCGGGGTTCGCGCGATCTCAACAGCCGCTGGTCAACAACTGGTCCTTGTGCGACTGTAACATTCCTCTTGCCTAAAGTTAACGCATGACATCAACTAAACTACATGCATCAGACTCTTTTAGATGCCTGTTCAAAACAGAATCGCTGGAAACTGCAAAGCCGATGAACTGGGCACTGTTGTACCGATTATATCGGATTGGAAACAGTAAGTTTCTCAGCAGGCGCTGGTCAACAACTAGCCCCTGTGCGACTGTAAGATTATTCTTGACTAGAGTGAAACGCCGAAGATCAACTCAACTACATGCTCCCAACGAGATTCATTTTGCCGAAATCGTAGGAATTTTCACTGAACATTGTCCAAGATGCGTATTACATGCGGACAAAAAAAATTAAAAATTTTGTCGGACGCTTTCTGACGATGTTGTATGGAGAAAGGGATGTGGAAATATGTCCGTCCGTCTGTATATATACGAACTAGTCCCTCAGTTTTTAAGATATCGTTTTGAAATTTTGCAAACGTGATTTTCTCTTCAAGAAGCTGCTCATTTGTCGGAACGGCCGATATCGGACCACTATAACATATAGCTGCCATACAAACTGAACGATCGGAATCAAATGCTTGTATGGAAAACTTTCACATTTGACAAGATATATTCACGAAATTTGACATATGTTTTTTTCTAAGGCAACAATGTAATCTCCGAAAAAATTGATTATTTTCTAAGGCATCGGAATCACAATATAATCTCAATGCATCCAAAAAATTGTTCAAGATATAATCTCCGAAAAAATTGTTCATTTACTATAGCATATACCTTCCATACAAACTGAACACACAGTTACTAAAAGAAATGCACCTGTGAAGGGTATATTAGCTTCGGTGCAGCCGAAGTTAACGTTTTTTCTTGTTTTTTAAGTTTTCCAGTGCATTTTCTTCGAAGGTAGACCACCGAATTGAATATTAATCACAATTAAGAGCAAAATATTAGCATAATTTTTATATTTCATGGTCTCTCTGGTCAGAAGAATGGTTAAAAGAAGTAAAAAAAAACCCAGCTAATGCGAAAATCTTGACCCATACTTCCTTACAAAGTGCAAGAAAGAAGCCGTTAATGAGACCTGTAAATTCAGAGATTTTATTGTGGCACTAACGATACTTGCAACACATAATCAAAAACTGTCATTTCGAGGCATATACGCCGGCATAAAAACAAAAATGTGTAATGACTGTATGTCGGCGCTGAGGTATGAAAGGCAACACGAAGCATAATGACACTTAAGCTGCCGCCAATACGAATATGTAGGCCATAAAAGCCATGCTACAGCAGCGGCTTCAGACTATGTACCTTCAAAGCACGCCGAGTGGCAACATAAGGTTAAGCGAAAAGAAAACGAAAACAAAAAGCGAGTATTGTGCGATGTGGCATTGTGCAAATTGGAATGGCAGTGATGCAGATGATGCACGACACACATACAAACATCCTTACATACACACAAGTGGCTAAGTAGGTACGTTGCCTACTTTTAGCTGCCGGGAAGACCCACAGATGTGCGAAAACGATTTTCATGTAAATTGACACATTTTACTCTGATTAAATGGCGCACGGAAATAAAATAAAATGCAACAACAAGAAGAAAAAACGTTAACTTCGCTTGCATCAAAGCTAAAATACCATTCACACAAATAAAAAGTAAAGAACTTGATTTTGATGGCTCAGTTTGTATGGCAGCTATATGCTAGCGTCGCCCGATCTGCAAAATTTCTTCAGATGTTATAGCGTTGCATCAGCAAATAATCTGTATCAAATTTCCCGAAGATATTTTATGAAATAAAAAAGTTTTTTATACATGAACTTTGTGCTGATCGTACAGTTTATATGGCAGCTATAGGTTGAAGTGGTCCAATCTTAGCAATTTCTTCAGATATTATAGCCTTATATTAGGACATAATATGTGCCAAATTTTGGCAAGACATCTCGATTAATGAAAAAGTTCTTCATACAAGCACTTTATTCGGATCGTTCAGTTTGTATGACAGCTATAAGCAATAGTGGTTCGATCTGAACAATTTCTTTAGGGATTGAAGCGATGTCTTCCACAATATTCTATGTAAAATTTCCTGAAGATAACTTATCAAATAAAAAAGTTTTTCATATAAGGACTTGAGTTCGTTTGGACAATTTGTATGACAGCTATATGCTATAGTGATCCGATATCGGCGGCTCCGACAAATGAGCAGCTTATTGGTAAGAAAAGCGCGTGTGCAAACTTTCAGACTGATAACTCAAAAACTGAGGGTATAACTCGCACATACATCAGCCGAAAGACTTGACTAAATCGACCCGTCACGCTGATCATTTATATTTGTAGCATGTTCAGGGTATAAAAAAGCTGCATTCAACTTTTAGTGGCAAGCAAATACAATATTAGTGTGTTCTTACAGGGATACGTTGCGTCATTAAAGAAAGTAAAAACGTTTCAGAAAGGCGCGGCAACATTTTGTGGCACGCAGCGCACCGCGCGTTCATACGGAAAGCAGCGGCAAAAGGCAGAATGCCTCATGCATAAATTAATGAGAAAATAAGCAGACTAATATAATTTTTATGTGTATGTATGTATATATGGTGTCACCATAGTTGGCAGCGCGCTTAAAGGCCCACGAATGAATATTTAAATATCCACTTAATGACGTTGCATGACAGGGCAATTAAAACAGATTTTATGATAGGCCAATGAAAGCGCGCATAAAGCAACGAAATGCGCGATATATAATATTCGTGAAGCTGCCACTCACGCTGATGCCGAGTGGCTTCTGTACCAACTACGCGGCAGCTGACGGACGAACAGCTTCGTACGACCTATCACGCGTCGAAAGCTCAGTTACATTATTAATAATTTTTCATTTTTGCTTTTTCATCACTTTCTTTATAACGTCTATTGTTACTTTTTATAGCTCTGCCACACTCTGAGTCTCTAATTCTCGCTACTGTAGCTATCAGTTTTCATATTTCTAAACCGACACAACCGCTTTGTTTGTTTATTATCGCTATTATTTGTGTGTCGCTTTCGTTTGTTATTGATTGTCTTCGTTTATCTTTATTTCAATTTAAGCTCTTTGTTTTCGTTTTTAACTTTTCCCGGCCTCAATCGGTGACACTGTCGCCTTAATGACCTCCGATTGATGTCTACTTCGGCCTTTTCTCTGCGCTTTCGCACTTTTCAGTCATCTTCGGCTTTTTTTAATTACGAAGATTGACGTTTTATGTGTCACAGCGCAGACCTGACGAAGTAAGTGACGGCCGTGGGGATGAGTGGCCGATGATATTCACTTTAGCACAATGCATTTTAAGTCTGTTTATGCGTAAAGCTCGGTAATGAGTAGCGACACAAAGAAGGTAAATGAAAATTGAGGAAATTTTAATTAAGAAATTTTAAAAGCTACTGAGTCTCATAATTGAAGCGAAATTAGACATTTTGTGTCGTCTAATTTAAAGTTCCTCAATTTTAAAGCAATTTAAGCGAGAATAGATAGGCTTAGGCGAGATTATTCTGTGACAATACCAGTTATGCGACCTTAATACTCGTTATACTGAACTCATCTCCAAGCAGTTTCTGCAGGCATCTGCCTGAAGCGAAACCCCTTCCTAGGAGCATCAACAGATCCTTTCTCGACTATGCCGACGACATAAGACAATACGCCGACCAGACTTCGGACGCAACTAACTTCAGACAAGGACTGACTGTCAGTCACAGTGGAGCCATAAACACTTTTACCGACTCAGAGCATGGCGTACTTCAAGTCTAACTAACATCCATTGCAAACGAAGAGCTCGAGTTGCCGCGAGAATCGAGAGTGACCATTGCGGAGCTTCGTTCTGGATACTGTAGCAGGTTAAGCTTCTACTAATCCAGAATCGATTCTGACATATCAAATATATGTCCAGCATGCAAAGAGTCCCTGAATGACTCTAATCAGCTCTTTGCATATCCAGCTAACCCTACTCATCTGACACCCCTCTTCCTATGGTCCAACCTAGCGAAAACAGCACGTTTTCTGGGTTTACTGTTGGATGACCTCGACAACAACAGGATTTTGGCTGTGAACACTTTAAGAATCCATCCGATTTTGTAAAAACCTCCAGTATTCAAATAAGGAAATAATAGTTGACTGATGAAACGGTTGTTAAAATGCAGACCATACAGAATTCGAGTTGCATAAACTTGGCTTATTTGAAAGCTTTTCCAACCGTTAATACCACGGGCATTGAAACTTCACCGGAATGGAACTTTTTCTGCTAAAAAGATTGCGATACGTTGTGAGGCAAATTAAGCTTCGTCCATCCGAGAGAAGTTTACAAGAACCAGTTTGCCTATTTAATCTTAATTCTACAGTACTGATAGAATTAGTTCAACTAAAGACTGTTTAAGGAAGTTCGAAGGAGGTTGGGAGTCTAGAAATCAAGTACTTTGTAAGAAAATGAGTTTGGCAAACAGAAAATCAGATTTCTTAGGTTTTTCCACACATACATATAACTTCTAAACACTGTATGCCATATAAATTATAGCCATGTGACTCTTTGTGAATCGAGCCTCAGGGATTTCGCAGGAATTATATTTCATCTATGACGTCGGGAGACCTTTCGAGCTAGTCGTATTTCATTTTCATGATAATTGTACTGAAACTTGTATAACCTTTACTGTGGGATTTCTAATTTCATCCACCTTTTCCAAGGTATTGACAACATCACAAAAGGATCCATATAAGTCGTGCAACGTACTTCAGATCTAAATAACATAAAATAAATATCGAAGCAGTTACATCATTTTAATTAAAACGAACTGACAGCTACCCAATTCAGATTCAAAGACTCAATTTAAAAAGGTTTCCTAGAAGTAATCATACATGTTTGTCAACCAATATTTCGGGAAAGAGATCGCCATGGCTGGCTTAATACTATAAATAAATTCCAATAAGGGTTCTAATGCTCGACCACTTTTTGCAGCAACTGGACCGATTTTTAGGAATAAAGCGCAGAATATGTATCCTATTCCAGGCCGCTAATAGTCTTAGGCTTATTTGCGGAGACAATCGAACTCTCATAACCTCACACAAAATAGTCCAGTGGTATTAAAACGCACGATCATGGAGGCACGACATGACGCAGGCTCATAACGGGAGATAATGTGCTTTTACAAAAAGCTTATTTCAATGAGTAAATTGATTATTTCGTTGACTGAATGGCATGTAATGGTGGAACCAAAAGTCGTCCACATCAACATCCTGTAATTTGGGCACGAAAAAGGCATTAATCATGGCTCCACAGCGTTCCCCGTAACAGTAGCATTAGGGTGGGCGTCATTTTTGAAATACTATGTAACAATGATAACATCAAACCGTGACATTTTGAGCATGTAAGAGCTAGATTTTCAAAGTCTGCACATCAAAATCCTATCGCAAACTCTTAAAGCAAACGGATGAACTCTGCTCTATAGCAGCAATAGCTTTAAAGGGTTGATATTGGATCTCTTAGTAAACGTAGCTAAAACTCAAGAGCTTCTAGTATTCTAAAACTAATAATCCCATTAGTTTTTGGGTTTCCATGCTTCTGCTTCTGTTCTGCATTACACTAATGAAACGTACTTGGAACCCTAACCAAAAACAGTGTCTGTCGAAATTGTTACTTTGGAACAGGAAGCTTGTCAGAAAAGCACATTTTCTGGCTTCGTTAGCCATGGCACTGAATTACATAGATGGTAACGGTTTACCCCAGTTTGTAATGCGTCTAAGAATTTTCATTTCCAGATATTTAAAAAGAAAAAGTGAAGTTAGCTCGAACATAAAATCCTCTTAAAAAAGATCAGTTTGACTTTATTTTGGACGAATCCCGACGAACAAGATCAGCAATCATTTCGGAAACTTTTTAAGTGGTTGTAGAGAAAAAGATAATCATAGAATTTATGCTAGTCTTAAGACTCAAAAGAGTTCGTTCCAACGGAGATCATTTTAAACATAGTTACACAGTTTCACAAGTTTATACATTCTGAACTAATTTTAAATCTAGTTCAAAGAAAACATTTAGAACAAAGCTCCGACTGATATTAAATAACCATAAAAATAACCACTCTTTAACGTATGCTACCAAATAAGTGCCCTTTCAATAGCAATCATTTCATTTTCCACTTATTAATTTCCAAATGCCGTGCACTGTATGGTGTTAAATTGTTGTCTTTATCGCTGTCAACGACCGTGCAACATGCCAGCATACAGAACCGCATGCTTGCAACATGATAACACATCTATGTATAGATAGATATCTATGAAGTCTGGCAACAACACTTACAAATGCGATATTAATTTTTAATTTAATTAAAATTTCTGCAGCATTCAACCGCAAAACGGAGCGGTGGTGCCAAACGAAGGCAGGGCAGTTAAGAAAGGTGGCACAGCGACGAGTTAAAGGATGATAATAATCCACAGCGCACGCAGGAAGGAAGCTACTACTGTGAAATGTACATGCCACAAGCGCTGGAAGGCAATGTGGCAAGTGAAGCGCAGCAATATGTGGCAGACAAGAGCGCGTCTGCTGCCACACATGCCTGTAGTTGCATGTTGCACGAGCATATGCATTTTTTACGCGCTGGCAATATTTCTCGGATTTTATTTTTTTTTTTTTTTGCGCTGTTGCACGCAGGTGAGACTCAAAACGGTGGCTGAGTATGTGAAGAAAATGTTTTGATTGCACAGTTCGCACGTTCAATCATTCAAACATCCGACCAAACAACCAGCCAACGAGGCATGCAGCAACAAAACGAACGATGCGTGCAACAGCGCTACAGGTTGCATGCCACTTAATATACAAACATATACAATACTTGTATGTATGTAACAGGAATCATCAGCAGCAGCAGCAGGAGCCACAACAATTGCAGCGCCCTTTTAAATCAACAAGCATCATCTCAGTGGCGTGTTGTGCGCGTTGCATGTGTGCATTTTGTGGTCAACTTGCCACCGTCCATTTGCTTGTTGTCACACCACAAGTAGCTTGGCAAACGTGCAGCTGCATTACAACGAAATTGTTTTAAGGGCTTGAGGTTGCTTTGCTTGTGGCTGTTGTGGTTGCAACAAAATGTTGCAATGTACCTGTTGTTTATTGTCTGCTTGTTGTTGCAATAATAACTACAATATCGCCTGCTGTGCGACCACCATTGCGACAAAATGTAATCAGTGTAGCTGTAGGGCTTTGCAAACAACGGTAATACAGTGTTGGTTGCAAAAATATGTAAAATAATATCACACAGCGAGATAAGGTGAGAGTATTGGGTTTCAATAACTTCAAACTATTTTATTTAATATTTATTTATTTCATGTCTGAAAGACTTTAGAAGGTTATCTAATCAATTATTTATATATTTTGGTCAGCTTTTGATGATGCTATGTTTCGTAAATTATATTGGAATCAGTAGTTTTATAAAAACGCGGTGATAAAGTTGCTGAGAATTACAGAGCAACATCGATTAAATGAACGAAAAAACTGATTGAAGCGCATACGTTGCACTTAAATCGTGTGTACACGAATTTTTGTTCAATTCCTCGATCACTCATATTAGTAGTTTGTTTATTCATAAAACGTTTGAGAATTACAGACTCAAAGTAATGAAATGAAATAATTCACAGAAATAAGAGGAATTGAATTTAATAGTATTTAACTTGGATAACCACAAGTTAACAATTTCCTTCAACAACAGCGAGGGCAATGATAATTATGACCGGAGTAAACTTCAGTTCGTAGGCGTCCAACTTCAAAGCATATTTTCTTTGCAGAGTGGGCTACTTTCACGAATTTGGGTTTCTACATGCTTCGCTTTTTAGTTATTATTTGGAAGTCCATATAACTACATATAGAGTTATTCTTATAACCACTAAGTCTATGCGTCTACTTAAAGAATTATTCGTTACCTGCTCGTAGAAGTGATCTCCTAAACCCTACTTCTTTGCCTCATATATTAAAGAATGAAATCTTTACATACCTGTAACGAGAAAGAGAAAACAGTAGAATTAGTATAAGTAAGTCTAAGAATAGATTATGTAGTATAAATAAATGCAAACGCAAAAGGTAACTTCAGGCAGACCAAAATTATTGACAAAAGAGATGTAGCAAAGTGGGCCACTGCTAACCAGTAAGTACTTTAGGAATTATAGGAAAAAGGGAACTTATTAATATTGAAGGGATCATACCAGGGCACCTACTTTTAAGCTTCCACTTTCAGCAGATTCGAAACGTGCATTCGACTGAGTGCAGAGCATGCGGAGGATAATGAGACGCATCATCTTTGCGAGTGCCCAACCTTCAGACGGCTGGATTTCATGCACGGCTCCTAGTACAGACCAAAGGAGACATTGGGCAGCTTTGGTGGATAAAAATCGGTTTTAATCAAACCAATGAGCCCAATAATGGCTTATGTACGGCCGTCGGGTATCGGTCCGGTCTGGACGAGACGCTCCTGCGTCTCCTTTTTCAACCAACCAACTAAACAGACAGGCTACATAATTAGAGATACATAAAGATATTTAAGGTGATAAAAATGGTGGAGGGTCATTGTGACTGAAGACTGTCAGCTTTAGAGCGCCTTGAGTTTTGTCCGAACACAAATATCACTGTAGGAAAGCAGTCCTAACTTTTGTCTTAAAAGATTCCTGAAAGAACACTTGAACTTCACCCAACCGCAAGCACCAATGTAGGATTGCTTTAGAAGCTTTTGTATTAAGAGATCTCTGAGAGAAGAGTTTGCTATAAATTTCAAGAAGTAAAGACGAAAAAGTTGCAGGTCGATATAAGAGAGAGCAAGAAAGATGACTTGGAAGAGTTTTAGTAAGATTTTCTAAAGGATTGTAAGAAAAAAAGGTTTTTTTCCTTGAGAGAAATGAATTTTCCAAAGATGTTGATGACTTGGGGCAACCATCATAACTTCATGATCATAATAAAATATCGTCACAAGGCGAGTTGGAGTTCTAGACAATATTTCCTTCTTCGATAGGGCAATGGACTTATTAGAGCTTCTACAACTAGGAAGAGGCTAGTCTTACTGAGAGCAAAGAGCTCACTGGACCTCTTACGACCAATCTCGGACCAAAAGAAGCTTGCGACAGCACATCAGCGGAAGTAGGGCTAGCGCTGGACAAGTTTCTGCGAAACCCAGTTGTTCAGTAGTTGAACTATAGTCAACCCCTTGATAAATCTTATTACTTTATCCCAATCATCGAAGCTAACGGTTGATGAAATGGTCTGAAACAAAGCTTGAGAACTATAAAATGTAATATGATTCCTAATTGAACTTCCATGAAGCCAGCACTAAAGTAACTGTACTAAATATTCACCGGAAAGCACGCATAATAATCAATTACATTCCACGTTCCACACCCCTGTCAAAGCAAGCAAAATGAACTGCAAATGAATAGCGAAAAATCTATAGAAATTGGCAATAAGCATGCAACATGGATGTGGTATTGCAACGAACCGACCAACTCGAAGCCGGAGTTCGCTTAAACGCCGCGCCAAGTAAATAAAAGTCACCGATATTAAGAAAAATGTGTGCAACGAAGAGGCGACACTGAAAACGGCAACGACGCGGCTTAGAAAGCATTACAATTTATTAACTAAATGCAGGCGCGTATTAATAACAAAACGAGAGCGCATTCATTAACGGTCGGCTGGAGCGCGGACCACATGCGGACAGCAGGGCGTTGCATGCAACAAAAGTTGAAGATTGCCAAAGCAGGTGCTTGCAAGTGGCGAGAAGCTGCATTGAAACTTGAGCTGTGCGCCACAACTACAAAGTGTAGACGAAATATGCGTGTTGCACGTTTTGAATATTTCATGAATGCGCCAAAAAGCCGGGCAACGGCACACACACATACATGCAACGAGGAACAAGCAAGGAGGCCTACACAAATCATACATATGCATGTGACGTGCCCCACCAATTTAGGTATCAGCTAGTGATTTTAATGAGTGAAAAAATGCATGCCACATTGCATGCCACAAGCCGATATATACATAGATACACACATTTTTCATATTTTTTATGGCGAAGAATGCGCTTGGAAAGCGTTTTTCATTGGAAATGTTTAATGCCACAAAATGTGGCAAGTGCATATCAATTGAATTTTGTTGTTTGCGCTTTGAAAGGCATTTGAGAAGATATGTTTTCATTAATGGAGCGCCGAAACTCTTGGTGGCAACGCTGCAATACAGCTATGTGGTTGTGTGGCAATGTGGCATTATCTAGATGCGCGCATAACGATTTTTTAGTTCCCATTTAGTCCAGTTATTAATGTATGCAATAGTTTCCTCAGGAAAGCTGCACAGCTACGGCGCCGTTTGCTTGTGGCAAGTAAATCGGCCACCTGCTGGCGTGCTTGCGCAAATTGCTTCATTTAAATCTAGTTATGCTAGTTCCTCTTAATACAACATGCAGCAATACAATTTACAAGCGCCATAAAATTGTGCATTTTATTGCACAGCGTCTTACTTTAATGGCAACAGGCATAAGGGCTTGTGTTGCAAGTAAGTATGCGGCTTAAATGTGCAACATGCAATACTGAGTTGGAGTGTACAACACAGCGCAGTTTTAAAGTTGCAAGTTTGTGACAGTAATAAATATGTTTTGAAAGCAATTTGCATAACACACATGTACATGCCACAAATCCGACTAGCTCATTAATGCCGCATAGCATTTGTAAGCATTTTTTTCTATAACGAAACGCTATTGTCAGTTGAGCGCGCTCAAAAAATGATTTATTTTGTGTGTAGGGTGTCGCATAACTGCGCTTGTTGCATGCCACATGCATACATTTATATTGATATGTGCACATGTCATTTTGCGTGCGCATATGTCACAAACACTAAATCACGTTATCGCGTGATTTGTCACTTCAGACGCTCGCCATTTGCCACTCTGCTGCCGCAGCGCATTGCAATGTGGCAAGGCCAGGCGCGAGCATGTTAGGCCACTAGCGCGCGTTCTTCCTATTTATGTGTCGGATGAACAGCTAGGCGCGAAAATAACGCACCGACGGACACAAGTGTCAAACATGCAACCACGCGGACACACACACGCGCCACACTCGGCACGCATCGCCGCAAACAACCGCATTTTGACGCTGATGATCTATGGCATGCGAATGGCTTCCTTTCCCACTCGCTTTCTCGCATCCTTTAAACGCTTTTGCAGTTGTTTGTGCCTTTGCAAGTGCCACAAATATAATTAACTGTTAATTTAATTAGAATTGCATACCTGCCACACTAATTGCCACATACGCGTGCTCGCTCATATTTATCTTCATCATTTTACCTTTTTCTTATTTTTTGTATCACTCCTATCTGTCACCAAGCTTTTGCCTTCCGCTCCATTTCGTTCCACATATTTGCCGTGCCACAAAATCAAAAAATCAAGTTTTATGAAAAGTTGCTGAATTGCTGTTAGAAAGTGTGTTGGCAGCCAAAGAGCAGCGTACAACCTGCTTGACTGCTATTCTTGCTCATATTATGCTCTTATGACAGTGTCATCTTCTTTGCAGATCAGCGAAAGCCTTGCCGATTCATAAAGATCAGTAGTGAGTCAAATGCGGCATATAACGGGTGATCGACGTAGAGGTAATTTTTTGAATAGCTTTTTTTGAGAGATCAAGCGTGAATCGTGTCCTGCTGTAATGTTATTTTTTGTTCAAAATGTGTTCCGTGAGTCTACACGAAGACCGTGGAGAGTCGAATCGGCGCCATCCGCTGCACCTCGGACTGACGTATGGAACGACTTGACACACTTTACGTCGAGATCTTAACTTGAAAGCGTACAAAATACAGCTTGTGCAAGAACTGAAGACGCTCGACCTTACCAAGCGATATCGCTTCGCTCTATGGGCTCTTCAAAATTTCCAAGAAGATCCGACCTTTTCGAGCTAAATTTTGTTCAGCGACCCATTTCTGGCCAATAGGTATGTAAACAAGAAAATTTACTCATTTGGGACGATGAGCAAACTAAAGAGATTCAAGAGCTGTCAATTCATCCAGAAAAAACAGCGGATTGGTGTGGTTTGTGGACCGATGGAATCATCGATCCATATTTCTTCAAAATCGATGCCGGTGAAAACGCAACAGTCAATAGCAACCGTTATCGTGCCACCGATAACCGAATATTTGATGCCTGAACTTGAAGCTCATGCTCTCAGCGACATTTGGTTTCAACAAGACTGCGAAACTTTCCACACATCGGATTAATCAATGGATTTATTGAGAGAACACTTCGGTGAGCACATAATTTCACGTTTTGAGCCGGTCGATTGGCAACCAAAATCGTTTGAAATCACTCCGTTAGACTTTTATCCTGCGGGGACATGTTAAGTTTGAAGTCTGTGCGAACAATCCCGCTTTGATTCAGGCTTTGAAGCAAATTTCATTAGCATGTTACCAGTCGAAATGTTTGAATGTGTCATCGAAAATTGGACTCAACAGATGGACCATCTGAGACGTCAATTTCTTTCCGAGTATTAAGAAGAATAGTTGTAAAAGATTCCCCGTAACTGCGATAAAAAAGTTTATCCGCCTTGAGAGAAACAAAATAAATACTGAGCAGATGGAGAAGATGCAGATGTAAATCACTCACGTGAATATAACAGCATGTCTCCTAACGAGCAAGTATATAGTGAGGCCCCCTGATACTCAATGTTAAGGAGCATGATACACTTTTCTTTA
This sequence comes from Bactrocera neohumeralis, assembly GCF_024586455.1. Classification (NCBI taxonomy): domain Eukaryota; kingdom Metazoa; phylum Arthropoda; class Insecta; order Diptera; family Tephritidae; genus Bactrocera; species Bactrocera neohumeralis. Next base: position 68,433,087 of record NC_065923.1, on the reverse strand, counting down.
AGCAGTTTTTGCTTGAGTATTTCCGCAGAAATCATCCATCATCGACTCTTAGGAACATTAGAAGAGCATTCCTCCAACATGTCAGCGAAATAAAACAATATATCGACCAAATTTCAGACGCGACCAACTTCCGACGAGTACAGAACGCCGTTCACAGTGGAACACCTTTATTGATTCCCTCCCAGTAAATGGCTTATCACTTGCATGCAATGTGTCCTCGCATGAAACTAGTCACCTCTTTGTATGTCTAATGAAACCAACTCACTTAACATACCTGTCCCTATGGTCCGAGCCTGTAAAAACAGTTCGTTCCCTGGGTCTATTGTTTAGTGATTTCGATGACGACTAATTTATTTATTTTTCTCGAGCAGGGTCTAAATAACCATTACAGCAACAGCAACAGTATTAAATCCTCAACCTTCAGAAAAACTTAAGAACCATAAAAAGTGTTCCACAAGTTTAACACATCATTGCAAACTCTCTCTAAATTCATAAACTTCAATTGTAGTGGGATTTTCGTTTGGTCAATTCAGTTCATTTTGGTCCTTTCCGATACCAGATAGAGTTCAGTTCCTAGGTCCAAGAGGTGCAGTCATCCTTTAGTATGCCTGCTCTAGACGCGAATTTAAACAGACTCTGTGGCCTCACTATCGATAACTTCTCGAGTGTATCATACCATGGAGACCTCAGATGCTTACAGCATAGCCTTGCCAATGCGGAACAAGTGCTCAAGAGATGCTTCATTGTTCCCCTGGTGCCCTGCCTAGACATTCCCTGCAGTCTTCTCGATCTGGTTAGCACAGTCTGTATAAACTGAAATATTGGCACTACTACTCTACTCTCAAAGCTTTTTTAGCTACATTGGAAGTTTATGAGACAATAGACAGTCGGGAAAATAAAATACACACTATAGATGGTTTATGAGACTACCAAAGTTTTGCTTCTTTTTCAGACTTAAAACCGCTTCCGCTTACCCACGCAATATCTTCTACAAAAATCCACGTCCATTTTTCATTTTTTAAAACTGTACTCCGACTTTTATATGCAATCACATTAGTCAGGCAGTAAGTTTCAGTCAAAGCAAGGCTTTATAATTTCTCTGTCAAACGTAATATTTTACATGAAATCCGCTTTTCACCAGCCCACGCCTAAACCGCTTAACATCTTCCAGTTGCAGCAACGCTTAAGCCACTTCCACATGCGCTCTTTTGACTTCAACCTTCGCTTTGCACTTCATTCTATGCCGACTGCGTCGTGAAGTTGGCTGCCGTCGGGCTTTCATGTGCCTGCGTGTGCTTTTTGTCGCTGTCAAGCCGACAGATTCTGTCAATCAGGTTTTCCACTGCATTTTGATTGAAAGCAAAGCGTTTGAAGCGTTTCAATTTTGATTTATGCTGAACTTCTTATTGTGAAGCTGATGGTTTAGGTGCGTGTAACTTTCTGATATCGCATTTTGTTGTACTGGTTTTTACTTTTATTGCCTTTTTATGTTTCCACAATTATTTCTTATGATCTTTAAAGCGTTGTTTTTATGGTTGCCTGTAGCTATTTGTTAGCTGGAAATGAAATGTCAATTATTTTGTGATTAGCTAGTTAGAAATCGAGCGCTAATCAAATAAGGACCGAAGTGACGCCGTTATGCGGACGCACACAATTTGCTTGCGTCCAAATTGGATTGAGGCGCATGGAGGGAGCTTAAGTTGATTTGTTTTACGTTAAGCCGGCTGAGTCGGCGGTATGAGTACCACTTGGGTTGCTTCACTTGAAATATTTCTCGATGCGCGGGTAGCACCTTTTCTCTCTCTTATTTGAAACAGGCGTTTAAGTACCCATATGGTTGGGTAACTTGAAAAAAATTCCGCTTCTCGAGTAGCATTTTTTAACTTTTTTTTTAATATATGAGCATATTATTGTAGGCTCTGCTGACGTATTTGGTTCAATGCCTTTGCGGTATGCTTTTGTGTATAAATATTTTGCTTCCAACTTTTTATTTTTAATTATCATTATATCTATTTATTTTATTTTTTCAAACTGATTGCTAAGTAATTGAAATTCAGTGGTTGGCGTTTGCCTCATAAATTTATACATCAAGTATTGCTAATTGAAATTCAATACGAGATATGCGCGTATATTGACTTGAAGCAAACAATAACAGCCGATGAAGGAAGTTTCGAAAAACGAAAATATTTTGTGTAAAAACATGAATTGTCAATGTGAATGGCATTTAATGTGGAAATTGGCAGAAAATTGCCTTTTTTAAGAGAAAAAGAGGTTTTCAATTTAAACCGTTAGTTAAACAACCAATCAATAATAAAATAATCACATACGGAGAGGAACACATTCAATCAATCAATCAGCAGTAAAACGACCGACGGAGAGGAATACCGTTTCCACGACAGCTGCGTCTATGAATCCGGAACAGACCTAGGTTTTCATCGAGTTAAGGACTATCTATAAGGCAGGTTAAGTTAAGTTGGATGGCTGAACCCTCAGCATTGGAAGAGATCACTCCTTTGCGATGCCAAACGAAAACTTCTAAAGTTAAATAACAGCTATCGATAAACACGCAATAAACCTATCACAAAATTACTTACTTATATTTCGGCTATTTCAATTGGTTGTCTAAAAGTATAAGCTCCGTGGTGTTTCTGGCAAAATCGGAACATTCAAGAAGGCAGTGTTGAGATGATGCCATCTCATCTTCTTCCAAACAGCTAATGCTGCTGACAGTCAGTAAGATGTTCGGACAGTGTCCGGTTAGAACTTCTACAACCATTGGAAGGTGGACTTTACGGAGATCAAAAAGTCTACTAGACCGCTTACGATTTACGCTGGTCCACTAGAATATTGCGGTAGTCAACTAATGCTGGTCTGACGCCCAATAGTCCAGTAATAAACCACGAGAAGACAACGTAGCTCATATCTTTTCCTATTTCGCAGTTATTACGACTGTAGTACATGTCTTAGCAGGCTCATTAGCCTTACAATTTCATGCAATACCGCTGTGGCCAGGCACCCAAACTAGTTTAACCGTAAAATAACTCTTAGATATAAGTAGTTTAGACATTGCTTCACTAGACTTGAGCGCACAGTCAGCGAACTTAAGTCTAATATCGCTGCATTACTATCGGACTGGATAGTCACCACTGTGAAGAGGACTGCGGTCCGGAGCAATAGACCAAAGCTACTTCTATGACAGCCACCTGCGCTAGGAAGACGCTGTAGAGGTCATAATAACACGGCAGCATTTCTGAAAAATATTTGAGGAATATTTTCTGGCGCTACAACAACACCGGGACTGAAGTGTGAGTAGGAGAAGTTAGTAAATTCTCAAACCGGTCAAACTGTAGTACTACCTCACGTCAGGCTTCAACAGATCCGAATAATAATAATACATACCATAAGGTTCATCTTTCCGGAAATTTTTGAAGCCACGTATTCACTGGCTCAATTTCTCTTACTTTAATGTACCCAAATTGTCTGAACTGACCATAAATTTTTATTACTCCATCTTGTGGTGATTTTGTGGTCAGTTGGTCCTTGGCGATAGTTTTTCCAGTATATCGTACCGTGGCTCCCGCAAGTGGTTCAAACGTTGCCTTAACATTGCAAGTTAAGTGCACAAGAGATGCTCCTTTATTTTTCTGGTGTCTGGCTTTTGACATTTCCTGCAGTATTCTGCAACTGTCAGACCCCATACTGCAGACATCTCCCGCCACCAAATTGTGACGAATGAGTATTCCAATCAGTCTGTTCTATCGAGAGCCAGCAAGAACTTTTTGCTTTTCTTATTTCAAGCTTTACACATGACTTTCGTAGTTTTGAAACCCGGTAAGTCATTCCATCGCGCTTTGAGCTTCCCTGCCATGCCGTGGAAAACTTTATTTGTGGGATAACACAGCGTAACAGTCCACAAGCTTTAGGTGGAGACATATTTTTAAAATCAAAACTGTAAAGGAAGATAAAGTATTTGAAAAGCTAAGACAATTTCAACTAGACTTCGAATAAGTTGTTCTCAAAACAGCTGGTTTCGCAAACTGGCGGCAAGTCATTGATCTCAATATATATTTCTACTACTTTGTTAGAAACCACATATATATGTATGTATCATATATCGAAGCTTAACAATCGGTATCTGTTTCCTCAGCCGATAAATTATGTTTTCGTAATTTTTCAACAACAAGATCTCATTAGCTGCAACACACATTCCTCCATACATATCATATCTACAAGCAGCTAGATCCTCAATGTTACATATGCACTTGAAAGGGTCCCTTCACATTTATCCCACTCATGCAAGCAATCAACCAGTTCGCCAACTTCATTATAGCCTACACCGTCCTGCCGTTGCCCTACACCCTCAACGTACTGCCTGCGACGAAGCATATTTATATTCATCTTCGTTCGTTAAACATGGCTAAGCATAATTTATGGCTTCTTCATGCAACTACTCCGGCCAGTAGCTATCAATTCACAACGAAACTGGTTTCTCGTTTGGCACTTGAACGGCTTGAATGCGAAACACGATCGTAGGCAGGCTGGCAAGCAAAAGCCAGCCGACGTGTATCGTGTGTGGATCAATTGCAAGCCAAAATGCAATGTTGACGATGGCGTTGCTGATGATACGAGCACACATATGAGGCATATACGAATTTACGAGGTATATATGAATGTACGAGGCATATGCGAATGTACGAAGCACATACGAATGTCTGGTTGAAGAGACAACGCGCATGCGCAGTAGCTTTTCGCCAGAAACAGCTAGCACCCATGCATGGGTCACATGTAACCCTTTCAAAACGCTTACTACTTGCCGGCGCACTGAAGCGTGCGCCAAATAAGTGGCTAAGGTGGTCAGCAGCACTTATTTTACTTAGTAAATGTATGTAAATACATTTAAGTATTAATAAAATACGCCATGGAACACCTACTCCACTCCTGCTGCTACATATGTGGTTGGTGCGTCGGTAACCACCGAACCGACCGACCTGCTTGCTTTGTCTACACTTGCGCTTCCTTTGTGTGCGCTTCCCATTGTTGGGCGTTTGACTCGTTGATTGCTTGACTGCCACGTTTGTGGTTTTCGTTTCTCCAACCGCGCCGATCGTTCGTTCATTCCTCTTCTTTTAAGCATATGTTGCATGCAACGATCGCATGTCTACTACGCTGGCGGCTTAACGTCGTCGTCAGTCTTTATATAGTGCTTGTTGTCTTTTGGTGCTAGCAGCCTGTGCCGTCACCCGTTGCGCCGCCAAAGCCTCTGTTACAAATGTTGCCTTTAATTAAGGCCCTTTTGTCATTGGCAATTTATGAGCAACACATTCTTAGCAACTAGCTTTACATACTCATGTCTACTGTTTGTTGTACATAGGGATTACATAGTGGATCGCATGGGATCGGTGGCAAAATAACATGCAGCGCTGATGGTGGTAGGCGGCACGCAAATGAATAAATGAATGAATGCGCCGACGCATTCGCTAGGTGGCGATGCGTGTTGATCGTATTTGAGGATATTAATGGCTGTTGGTAGTTAAATATAATCGGACGCTAAGAATAGTTCGACAAATTTCATTAATAAAGGAATGCCGAAGATTCTCATTAATCAAGAAGTAGAAGTGTGGGCTAAGAATGTGCTGGATGTCTAACAATGGTCTAAGGCTAAGATAAGTTTGACAAATTTCACTAAAAAGGAATACCAAAGATTCTCATTGAGCGAAAGCATTACGAGCTTATGAAGAATGGAATTGTGACGATGCCTTGAGGCATAGCTAGATATTTAGTTATGAAGAATTTTATAAAATCCATACTTGAATTAAAACAACTGTCATAGTCTTTTTGCTTCTTTTTTCATAAAGACTGACCAATCTCTCGTTTCGCTCATTATAATAGATTAATTGAAAGTCCCCGGCCTACCATGGTATAACACATTTTTTGGCAAAATTCGTCTTTTTGTTCAATATAGTCCCCTTCAAGGGATTATAGCGACCGTTCAACTTTTCGATACCATTTTTGTGGAACGATTTGTCCTTTGCTTCAAATAGATCTTAATTTCGGCGATCACCTCTTCAAAACGACAAAAATTTCTTCCCAGCGAGCGTTCTTTTGAGATCTGAAAACAGGAAATATTCGCTAAGTGCCAAATCTGGAGGATACGGTGAATGCGGAAGCTATCCGAAGTCCAATTTATGGGTTGTGGTCATCGTTTTCAGTGACTTCTGACACTGTGTATTGTTTTGGTAAAGCGGCACTTTCTCTGTTCTCAAATGCGGCGATTTCGTTTTTCAAAGTCCATTAATACTACGTAATGTGTTGAGTCTTTCTTTTTTAAGGTAGTCAATAAAAATTATTCCAAGCTCATCCCAAAATACAGACGTCTTAACTTTGCAGACGGCTGTTGCGTTTTTTCGTTTTTCCACGCTTTGTGGCGGGTTAATCCTGTTCAGTCCACTCGGATGAGTGTCGATTGAACTCCGGTGTGAAATAATGGAGCTATTATTCATCCATTGTCACATATCGATGAAAAACTGTAGTTTTATTATGCGTGAAAATCTCCAAACAATGCTCCGAAGCATCAACTCGCCGTTATTTTTTTCTCACACCAAAATACTGGTGAGTGATGTGATCTTCACGTACAGTTGATATCTTTAGAGTGTTTGCTATCTCTAATAACTTCACGTTACGGTCATTCAAAATAATTTTGTGGACTTTTTTGGGGTTTTCGTTGGTAAGAACCTCTTTTGGGAGTCGACGGCGTTCACCGTTTTCGGTGCTCATTTCATTACGTCTAAAGTCAGTATACCAATCCTTGATGGTTGATTTTCGTAGAACAGTGTCCGGACACTCGTCATCAAATCAAATTTTTGCTTCAACTGTATTTTTTTCCTTGAAGAAATGGCTTATGTTGAAACTTCAAATATTTTAATTTTGTTCAGAAACTACTCATTAAACCTTAAGAGAAAGCAATATAACATTCAGATATACTTTATTTTTAACGAATCACTACCAAGGAGAGACCCTCAAGTAAGAAAATATTAATTTAATGAAGCCGAATGTTATCAAAAGTCATAGCGTATATTTGTCTTCTACATTAACTCACAACTACAAGCGATTGCCGCACCCTTTTTATCGCGCTATCCGCCAACGCATTCGCAGGCAATTTTCCCTATGTGACTACCTGTCCGTCGTTAAATTATCATAATCCATTTGATGTTTCCTACATTGCCAGCAACTTCCTTTGCGACGCGTCAACCAAACAGTCAACACACGCTGCGAGCTACAAGCTACAGCCCGCTGCCGGCTGCCAATGCGTAGTACTCGTACTCGTACGTGAAGAGTCTTCTCGGTCGCCGCCGCTTGATTACACATTTGAACGCCCGCATAGTGCGCAATTAACTTCCTGCCATTTAAGTTGTCACTCCGCTAGCATTTCCTTAACACACCGGACGAATGCACAAACACAAACGCAGCAACATATATGAGAAAGTGTTTTCTTACTTAAAAAGATTTTCTGCACTTTGCTATGACTGTTAGCTGCGCTTGTCAGCTATGGAAGACTGAGTGACTGTTAGATAAATGGCAAATGCGAGTCTACCAGACTCAATAGCAAAGTTATGATAAGTTGTAGGATGTGTTAAATATTAAAAATTTAATAGAGATGAAAGTGAAAAATTATGACTTCGGCTGCACGAAGCTATAATACCCTTCACATGTGCTTTTTGATAGCATAAAAGATTATAAAGAGATGTTCATCTTGATTTTGTTCGATTAGTTTGTATGGCAGCTATATGCTATAGTGGTCCGATCTGAACAATTTTTTCAGAGATTGTATTTTAGGCTTGGACAATAATCCATGCCACATTTCGTGAAGGTATTTTGTCAAATAGAAAAGTTTCTCATAGAGGGTTCTGAGTTTGATCGGTCAGTTTGTATGGCAGCTATATGCTATAGTGGTCCTATCTGAACAATTTTTTCAGAGATTGTATTTTAGGCTTGGACAATAATCCATGCCACATTTCGTGAAGGTATTTTGTCAAATAGAAAAGTTTCTCATAGAGGGTTCTGAGTTTGATCGGTCAGTTTGTATGGCAGCTATATGCTATAGTAGTTCGATTTGAACAATTTCTTGGTAGACTGCAGCTCTGCCTTGGTTAATAATTTATACAAAATTTCGTGAAGATATCTCGTCAAATAAAACAGTTTTTCCATACAAGGACTTGATTTTGATCGGTCAGTTTGTATGGCAGCTATAAGCTATAATGGTCTGATCTACAAGATCTCCTTCAAGATTGTACCTTTGCCTTTGACAATAATTCGTATAAAATTTCGTGAAGTTATCTCGTTAAATAAAAGAGTTTTCCATACAACTGCTTGATTTTGATCGATCAATTAGTATGACAGCTATATGCTATAATGGTCCGATATCGACGGTTCCCACAAATGAGCCGCTACTTGAGGAGAGAAGAATGTCTGTAAAATTTTAGATCGATATTTCAAAAACTAAGAGACTAATTGGCGTATATACAAACGGACCGACGGATAGAGAGGCGGACATGGCTAAACCTGCTCTGCACGTCACCTGTGCAGTTAGATATACATTTAAACATGAGGTATCCGGCTTTTCCTTCTTTCTGTTACAAACTTCGTCCAAGCATAATATACCTTGTTTAGGGTATAAAAATCCAAGCAAAAATTAATATTGTATTTTTTTGAAAAAACTAAATATTTCTTTTGTATTTTCTACAAAAGCGTTAACAGCTTTACAACCCGAAAAACATGGCTAATAAAATACAACAATATTTGCAACACCATAAAACAGCAAACAATATAACAAAAGCCATTATAGCTACAGCAACAACTACAACGACAGTGTCATGTGACAAAGTGGCCGAAGGCGACGACAAGCGCAGCAAGCGGCGCATTCGATTTCCAGAAGGCGAAGAAAAAAACATAAGTGACAAAATGTGCAACAACAACAATTTTCGACTTCACATGCTACTAACTAAAGCAATAACTGTTACGTTGCAAGTACATGCAAACATAAAATAACAGCGACAACAAAGTGTCAACATTGTTTTCGGCGTTAAGAGCTTGAAGCCAAAAAAAAGAAAAAAACAAAAAGAACAACAACAATCAAATAACACAAAAAAACATCCGCTTATTGCCACCGACAATCATAAAAAATGTCATAAAAAAGTTTTGTTTTCGCGCTGTCCCGTTAACGCACCCTTCGCCGATTTTGTTGTTATTTCATACTTGCCGCACGCGAGCGCCAAAAACTCCTTGCTAAGCTTTTTTTATGCGAAGCAAGCACTTTTGTTTTTCAACTTGCCCCGAAAACTTCGCAAACGCCATTTCTAGTTGACACCAATTCATTTGCTTCATTTTTTTCGGCGCCAAATTTGTGCCGTTATCGAGTTTCTCATTTATGCAGAAAGTTTTCGTTTTTCATTTGCGTCAAATTGTCCGAGCAAACTAGTCAACGCGGCTGACAAATGTCAAAATAGGACACAGCAGCAAATGTCAACGCACAGCAACTTTCGTGGCGCCACAGAGAAGAGCGCAAAATGCATTAGGCGCTGAAATTTTTGAGTGCGTGAGAGAGAGTGGGAGGTAAGGGGCAAACATAAGAGTCAAACTGCTGTTTTTGTCAATTCTTTGTCCACTGAAGGAGAAAATGTTTATAACTTCATAGCTTTTTCTACAATTTACAGGCACAGAAATTATCCTCCGCCTTTTATAAAATCGAAAAAGCAGACAAAACTAGTAGTAACAGAAAGTCAACGCAAGTTCACTAGTCCGAAATACCCATCTACCGAACTAAATATTGCACGAAAATCCGCCATAGCCGGTCCCAAGTCTGTGTTGTAAAAGATGGAGTGCTGTATTAGGCACACCGACCAGCTTCTAGTAAGCGGTGTAGGAAGTAGGAGGAAGATTACCCTCTAATAGATCCATCCACCTTAAGAATTAGACAAAAGTGCACGAAACCATAACTAGCGAAGATGTCAAAAAGAGGATTAACATTCCAGGTGGTTGTCCAGCTCCGGCTGTGACAAAAGCACAGATTCTGGAGGACCCAACCCCGCTCACATATGAACGGAAAAAATCGTCCGGGTCGCTAGACGCGTAGCGCGTAAACCGCGGATATTGGCTGCTAAGCCCAACCCTTAGTACAGCAGTGCCCACCAAGAAAATAAAAAACCTCAGCAGTCGGGTAAACGAGAGATGACCATTTGCTCAAAGAGAGCTAATCATCATGTTTCTTGCAAGGGACTGGCTGAGTGGGATTGTCATTTACCATTAGTTTCTGGAATCAGTAAGAATAAAAACACTAGTGACAGGGCGGAAGGGAATAGGGAGTCTTATGCAGAGGCAACCCGTCCCTTCATTTACGCCATAAAAAAACACTGCCAGATCCGTAGGGAGCATGTCGGCGGAACAACGGACCATGAGTGAAGCGGCATTCAGCGATGGTCTGATGAACCTAATATTGTCAACGAACTTGAGCGGGTCGGTATTTAAAGTCGATAAGGCTCACTTTGAAAGAGAAGTCTTCTGGTTGGCCATCAATTCCGGGGAAGGCGTTGCAGCCATCCGTTTCATTGTGGACAAGCTGTCGAAGCTATGGGACAACTCTAAGCTGCAGTTCACTGCTTTTAATGGCTTTCAAGCATTATAGAAAAACTTCGATAAGCTGACAAAAACTTTAGACTTATATGGTTCGAAATGTGGTTTACTATAGATCAGCTGTCAAAACAGAAGGATATAAACTGCCCACTGGGGTCCTAATAGTCACTATACTTCTTCCTGTCAACACCTTCTTAGTTTTATATACAATTTCATTCACACTCATCTGTAATTCTCAACAAGTTTATATAACTAAATTTACTTTATAAAAGTTGCGTTTTTATGCATGTAAATCGAACTAATAACTATGAAACAGCTTCATCAAACAGCTCATCGTCATGAAAACCAAAAGGACTGATTTTAACTTACAATATTATAGGTTAGAAACATTTTCAAAATTTTACGCGACATATTTGCAACGTTTTCAAATCACATAACAAGCCAGTTTTTATATTTTTTGCTATTTAATTAACGACTCATTTTCATTTCACGCCTTTTTGCACTTTATGATTTCAAAACTTATCTTCTCATTTATAATTTTTGAACTCAAAAACCAAAACAAAGTATGAAATCCATTTAGCAGCCAGACATTAATTACTTGTTGCACTCAAACTGTCATTGCGGTGTGCCGTTAACGGTATTGGGGAAAAATATATGATTATTGGTTTCTCGCAGCTATCAGTTACACATAAAAAATTTACGCACATTAACAAAATCACCGCGCTAATGTCGGGCAATCACTCACAGCTGGTGGCTGATGGTGGTTGATGCTGGCTGCCGGCTGGTGGCGGTGGCGCACCAACGATTGGCGACAGTGAGCGCACAATTTGGGTAAGCCGGCGATAATGTGTCCAATGAAACTTTCAAAGTTTATCGCACACATTGCGGCCAGTTTAACTTGTCGCGCGAAATTGATTAAAAAAGGTTGCGGAAAAAAATAATAATAATTTTGAACAGCTAAATTATTGCAAAATATGAATTGTGAAAAATATTTACGTAAATACGTATGCTGTCATAGCAATAGAGACACTTCAATTTCACTCACTGATAACAGTAAAGACAGCAATTTATTTGTCAACTTACGCGCCGCGGGGCAGTTGTTGTTGTTAAATGCCATGCGACACGCCTTTTAAGCGCACTCTGCGTAGCGTGTGAGCCTTAGTTAATTAAGCAGTCGAGCGGCGAAGGCTGCTCCCATTCCCACTTGACATTTCTAACATCGCTCGTGCGCGCTTTGGTATTTACGACAGACAGACACACGTTCAAATCTAAAGCATTTTGTAAATTAGTTACTGACTTGCATAATTGTGTAAAAAAATATTATTTTTTCGCTTTTAAGATTTTCCGCATCAGCTATGCTGTCACTTTGTCAGCCGCGTTTGTGACAATCCGCAAACAATTGACACATGAAAATGACAGTTTCACTATTTTTCGCAATAAAATGAGTGTGCGGAGAGTTGACAGTTGTAATCAGAGAGACTACAGACGGGTGAAGAGTAAGGTTTAGCAAAGCAATTAAATGGATTAAGAGAATCGTAAATGGAATGAAGTTTAAGCGAAGTATGAAATCATTACAGTCGAGAAATTTCATGGAAAACGGTTCACTTTATAAACAATGAAACAGTAAAGGGCAATATTAACTCTACTGATACATTCGATCCATAATTATAACAGTATAGTAGTTTATTATGCTAGAGGATGGAGTCATGCGTTGGAGTTCACGCAAGTGAGGAAAGTTCTCTGAGCGCCATTCACTTGGGAGTGGCCAGAAACGATTATTTTATATATGACTCAAGCGGCTTACGATTTCCCGTCGTAGACCAAGCATCTTCTGGTTTGCCAAATAACATTCCTTTTAAGGCAAAACATTCCTCCTTAAGGTTGTCCGCTAGGTTAACAAATGCTGGGTTTAACTTGGTATCCATTAAATGGGATAAAACATGACTAAAAGTACTATAATTGAACTATAAAAGGGAAACAGTAAAGATTAACTACAAAGTTGAAACAATAGAGTTATATCGCTAAGGTAAACCGGCAATAAAAAGCTTAACCACTCCTGTATTTCCTCCAGAACGGTTGTAAATATATTTGAGAATCCTTCTAAAACTAACAACACCTCGCTTGTTTAGCTTAGATTAGATAGATAGGCGAGGAATGCACCGCGACCTTAGGTCTATTATGCCATCTCCTAAATCACAAAGACTCACCTAGCCCCAGCCTTTTGTTAAAATCCAATATACTGCTGGGTGCTAGCGAAGAGATGTGATATCTATTTGGAAACATGGATCCAAGGGCAGTCTTGTTTAGCTTAGAGTTTTTGAACATATTCAAGCCATTAAAATTGGAAATCACTGAATGTTTTCGAAGGATCAGTATCTATAAATGTGACCACTCTGCATTATATTAAATGAAATCATTCCGTTATGAAAGGCCTATACAAAAACAAATTACCTAAGCATATGTTTTAAACCTTTTGATAAAAACGTAGTAACCCCAGAGGAGAGATATGTAAACTCATTCCGAAGCATGCTGACAGTCGTTAACCTGTTCGACCGATTTTATAGGAAAGACATAACTTTTGACCCCAAATACATTAGTTACTTCCACATTTTTATACCCTGAATAGAGCACATTAAGTGCGACACAAAGCTTGTAACCGCACAAAGAAATGTTGAAGGTCTTGTTGTATATACCCAAACTAATCCCACAGTTTTTGAGATATCGACATGGAACTTTACAAATATCTTTTTTACTCATAGGAGCAGCTCATTTGACGGAACCGCCGATATCGGATAACTAAAGCATATACTATATGTAGCTACCATATAAACTGAATGATCAGAATGAATATCTTGCATAGAATACTTCTTATTAGGCGAGATATCTTTACGAAATTCAGCATAGACTATTTTTCATGTCTATTCTAGATTCTCTCAAAAATTTATTCAGATCGAATCAATATAGCTTATAGCTACAATACAAACTGAACGATCGGAATAAAGTGCTTATATGACAAGCATTTTCATTTGACGAGATATCTTCTCGAAATGTTACATGGATTATTCTCTAAGCCAGCAATATATTATCCGAATATATTGTGCAGATCGGATCACTATAGCATTTAACTGATCCATCAATAGCATGACACCATTTTTTACACCCCTTTCTGCAATAAAAATGCAGCTGTGAAGGGTATAATGGCTATGGTGTAGCCGAAGTTAAAGCTTTTTCTTATTGGATAATTTTTTGAATTATATCATTTAAGTTTTCGTGGACAACAGTAAACATAAAACTCTATATTCAAGCACCAGAGTTCGAAAAACTATAAACTTTACTTAATTGATTTTTAATTAATATTAAAACAAAATTTATTTTCACGAAAAACTTCAAATAAATTGCGAATTAATATTAAGAAAAATTACCATAATTCACGCGTGTGGCAGCATTTTAGGTGCAGCAGCAAACGCTTACCGTTACACCGCGCTGTCTCTAAAAATTATTTTGCAATAAATGTTTTTTACGCCAAATTGTCATTAAAGCCTTGTAATTAAACATTTTACATGCATTTTCGACACATGCACACAATGCAAAATACAACAACAAAACCAAGCATATAATCTCCTAAAAAATAGTAAAAACCGCCAAACGAGTACATACATATGTATGCGCAGAGTAGTAAGCGGGCAGGCCGTCGCATAAACGCGTGAGTGCCATTAATAACTGACATTTTGGCGCCCACATGCAGCGTGCAGTAAAAAAAAGAAAAAAACCAACACAATACAACAACGTAAGCCGTAAAATTGAGGCAGTTGCAAAAAACTACGAAAAAAAAATAAAAACTCTAAAATTTCGACTGGACTTGCACGCTACCCGCCGCTTTTTCTATGTGTCAGTTTGTAGTGTTGGCGATTTGGCGTACAAGATAAATAGCGTAAGTTTTTATTGCCGTGCAGTATCGTTAGAAGTACATTGTCGAATGGGCGGAGCTTGAGAGCTCATGGAAGTGGCTATAAATGTGGTACTTTGTGTCGCAGATGCTGCCCTTGATAAGAGTGATATTTTGTAATAGTGAGGAAACAGACAATTTTAAGACTCGCAGACTCATTATTTTTTGAAAAAAAAAAAATAATAGATCCAACTAGTATGATAGGACTATTATTTTTTTTTTATTGGCATAGACTGTTTTTTCCAACGGAGTGGAGCTCTTCCTCATCCTCAGCTTTCCCGGCGGGTACTGCGTCGAATACTTTCAGAGCTGGAGTTTTTTTATCCATTCGGACGACATGACATAGCCAGCGTAGGCACTCTCTCCTAATTCACTGAACTATGTCAATGGCGTCGTATATCTCATACAGTTCATCGTTCCATCGAATGCGATATTCGTTGCGGCCAACTCGCAAAGGAATATAAATGTTCCGCAGAGACTTTCTCTCGAAAACTCAGAACGCCAGCTCATCAAATGTTGTCATCGTCCATGACTCTGCACCATATAGCAGGACGGGAATGAGGAGTGACTTGTAGAGTTTGGCCTTGTTCGTCGAGAAGGGACTTTATTTCAATTTTCTACTCAGTCGGAAGTCCTGTTGGCAAGAGTTATTCTGTTGGATTTCAAAAACGTTATTCTTTGTGTTGGAATTCTGGTTCCAAAATGACGTTGTTGTTGGTTTTGATGCTGGTTCCAATCCAAAAAACTTAGATCATTGGACATTAATCATAGAAGATCTGGCAAAACATTAACAGAAACCTAAAAGCTATTTTATTTGAAACAAAAATTGATGATATATTCTCTCTATAATTTTAGAAGTAATAACCACATGCGACTCGGTTGTTTCGTATAACAAAATAAGAATTCCTTTATGGCACAGCTCAGCGAATAGAGACACCTAAGAAAAGCATTAAGTCCAAGGTGATCCCCAAGGATCATTAAACTCAACCTTTCTTTCGGAGAAGTCTGTGATAAATGAGCCAGAGCTCTCATCATAAAAAATGTCGGTGAAAAAAAAGAGTTTCAGGCACACTGTAAGATACAGCTCTGGAAGGTACAGCTTTTTGTCCACTCTGTTAAAAACTCGGTTATTCGCATGAAAAGTTATTCAAACAGGTATACTAGAACATAAAAGAACACTTTTCGTAGTGGATAACAGTATTTACACTGACTTAACTTAAGAACGTCTTTCAGAACAATCTTGGACACACTTTTATTGAATTCACTTCAAAAATTTCTCTCTTACAAACTTTTCTCACTTGTAAAAGACTGACTCTAAAAGGCAAGGGTTTTAAAGTTCAGTTTACAAACTCATAGTTGACGGGAAAATCTGTATATAAGTTTGAGAACTTTGCTTGATGGACTAAGAGGCTCCTCAGAGAAACTCCACACACAAAGAACTCTCTAAGACCAATTTATAGTTTAGAATATGAATAAAGTTCATCTTAAGACAGACTAAGATTCGTGTATCTTCAGTTCAGATGATTTACTTAGGATCTAGGTTTGATGAGGAAATAAATACGTTTGGGATTCTTGATTGATGGACTAAGAGGCTCATCAGAGAGGCTCCACACACAATTAACTCTCTAAGACCAATTTATAAGTTATAGTATGAAAAAAGTTCGTTTCAAGACAAACTAAGGTTCGCCTAACTTCAATTCAGATGATTTACTCAAAACTTTAGTAATAAACGAGGATTTTTCCTTGAAAGGGTAATATTTTGAGCTGGTTTAGAAACTGTATCAAATAATGAATAAAAGCAGTGGCATAAGGGCTGATAGGAAGATTAAAGCGAGCATTTGAAATGCAATTCAAACTACTTTTAGTTTATTGAGGCGTGCAATATGCTTTGTTTTCAGCCTACTAGCACAACTTCTTCCTGAATTAAGCTGCTGAATTGATGATAAGCAAATTGTAGTTTCCCTCGAAACGGAATTTATTCGCGCTCTAACCTTAAAAGAGTATATATATATATAGTACATTAGACATAAGTTTTCTTCAACTAACTTCATTTGTTGGTGATCTCATCATTTACTATTCAAAATTTGTTTACTGAACAAACTCTAATCTTACTAACCTGACTATTCCTTGAAAAATAATATATTTGTGGGTTAGTAAGCCCCTTCATTGATTAGACAAACGTGTCACTAGATAAAATTTTATCATTATGTAGCCCAGAAAGTAGAGGTTTTATACGGAATTACATACTAGTACAATGAAATTTAATTTTTGTACCAAATTAATTTTCAAAATTCTCAATCAAAACGGGTTTTGTAAGGCCTAACAATTTTATGAAGAACTAATTCCATTTTTCGTAAGTCTAGATATCTGTTGGGATTTACTGAAACATCCGTGGTATTTAAATATATTAAATGAAAGTGGGCACCTAATCAGTGTGCGCTCACTAATACAACTTAAGTACCATCATTAAAAAGTACGTAAACACATTTTGACAATGTCAAAAAATTAACACATACTCGACAAAGCGTAAGGTTGACACAACCTGTCAATTTTCACACAAAGCTTAGACGAAGCGGGTTAACAAAGATACGAACCCACAGACATGCTTATGTGCCTACGCGGCAACAATGGTGGTGACAAAAATAAAACGGCAAATGAATGGCATAAAACATACATAAAATACAAGAGTTACCGAAAATATTACAACAACGACAACAACAATTATAAAAACGTCGATATTGCAACACAGTGAGTCAATAATACTAATAAATCCCAGTGACAAAGAGCCAACGAGTTCAATGCTTCAATGAGCACATGAGTACATACCCTGTAGGAAACAGCACTGGTACAGAACTGGCATGGCTCTGGTGAATTTTATAGTTCGTTGATACCGAAAGTATGATTTGTCACTTGCTCTATAGCGCCGAAGTAGTTAGAAATACAACTGTCCACCAAAAAAACGAACTAAAGTGTGGATAGATGTCCAAATCAGCACCGAGGCGAAACAAGTTCTCATTCAACCCAGTTTTAACGTTATGGCCATGCCGTAATGGCATGAATTCAGCGAAATTCAAACAGTATTGCACTAAAAATTTATACGACGCATTCACACATTCCAGCAGGGCATCAACTGAGCCGACAAACAGTCGCGTCGATTCTTACTTCCATACATGCGCTAAGTACACCAACAAATTTCCACTTGTCTGGGATCTAGCTTCGTTGCAGACACATAAATTGCTGTAAAATCCCAAAATGAACGAAGCGCAAACAACATAAATACTTTTACAAACTCATTGATTATATAACACATTTTTGAGAAAATCCAAAAGTAAACAGAGACAAACGAGTTTTAAAAATAAAAGAGACGAAGGAAAAGCAGAAAATTGAATTCTGGCAAAATGCTCTGGGGAATATAATGAGTTAAACACATACCGCAGTTCAATTTGGGATGCAATGCTTCTTCGGCGGGAGAGTAGAAGTGCCAGAGTACTCGTATATACGAAACTACGAAAATGGATGGTAGAGAAAATCAATAGCAGCAGCGCAGGGATTTGTAGCATTTTGAGGGCTACCTAAAGCGAGCAAATGTGAAACGAGCGACAGGAAAATTAATTGATAACACATGATGGAATAGGCAGTCGAAGTTCAAAGGCAATATGAGAGTCAATAGGGGTGCTGTAGTAAAAATATATTTCTAGTATATCACAGAATGTTCGATATAACATTCGATATATGTATGTATGTATTTCAAGGGATGATGTGTTACCGGATGATTGTCTATACCTCATTTTAAGCACTGGTTAGAAATTTTGTTATCAACCGGTTCAACATTGCCCGCAGCTGAACCGCACTTAAATCGGCTAACAACTATCTAACTCCTATCTGTCGATCTAATCCTGCAAAGCTCGATAAGTTATAACAAATTAGATATTTTTTCGACCCCATCGACTCAAAATATTAGCTTAGTTACTCGATATCCCCACTTTAGGCTTGTCACTGTTGAACCTGCCAAATTTCGTCATATTCTAATAGTGTGGAATTTCTCGTGGCAACACAACAGTACTCGGAGGTAAAAGTATGCTCTTGGCGAACCATTAACAGCTCAAGTTGATCTGGATTCGAGTCCAGCTAAACAACACTTAGTCAATATAAAATCGAGAGACTGTTCTTGACTTGCGTGCCGAATCGGTGAGCTCACTTGGCTTTTCATAATTTGAAGACAAAAAGTTAAATTTTGTTCTTACCTTTAACTCAAAAACTGTTTGAGATTTCGACTTGAAATTGCAGTACGTTATTTCTAAAGATATGTAAGCTATTGAAATATAAAACCACAAAATTTTTGCAAAAATTCACTCTGGGAGTGCCCCTTAAATACGAAATTTAGATATCCTGAATAAACATTCTTACAAAAGATTCACAAAATGAGGTTCAATTTTAAATCTGAAATTTAGATAATTGCAAGGTACTGCTGGATCCTTATTCTGAAACGTGCTCTAAACATTTTCAGAAAAGATTCACAGAAAATGGCACGATTTTAAAACCAAAATTTAAAAGATTCCAAGCAACGTTTTAATCCATATTCTGAAACGTGCTATCTGCGCTTGGAACAACCTCAAAGAAGAGACAACCAATTTAGCTATATTGAATAAAAATTCTCTAAAACATTCACAAAAAGATACGATTTGAAATCCAAAATTTAGACAATGGCAAACAAAGTTCTTAATCCATATTCTGAAACGTGCTATCTGTTCTCGAAACAACGTGCCTAATTACAAAGGAGGAAAGATTATTGCTCAAGAAAGAAAGAACAGAAAATTTAAGCAAAAAGTAAGAAAGTGAGTTAAGCCAAACGCCAACAGTCGAGCTACTCTCAAGAACAAACAGTTAAAAGGAAAACAAAGAACAAACGACGAAGGTCTAAAAATAAACGTAAACGCCAAAAGGAAGTACATAAAAAATAAGAAAAATTTCGTGAATGTGAAATGGAAAAAATTTGACACCACACAACAACAATGACACTTCCACAGATAGGGCAAATATGTGCTTTTAAAAAGGTGCCGAAATTTGTAAGTTAAACATACTTTTCCAGTTTAAGTATCATGCTATATGCCACACACTCGAACCCGCTGTCTGCTCTCTCTCTCTCTTTCCCTAGAAGAATGTTTGCTTGGTGTAAATATTTAATTTCACGTGCTACGGGCAATTGTCTACAGAGCTGCATATGCTCATCAGTGAATGTTGCTATATAAAAATACAAACACACACATGCATACTTTCATATGTAAATATATTTATATAGACTTGCATTTCGAGGTTCTTGCGCCGTTAAGGGATGAAACCAGCGCTAATGTTGCCTTTGTTCTTCCTGGCTTTGTGCGCCGCCAAACAGGCGAATTCATTCACTTCTGATTGCGAGCAAAGCAGCAGGTAACTATGAAAGGCACACACACATACCCTCATACCACACACACTTACATGTGGCATGTCAGGTAGTTTTCTGCAGTTATGCGATGTTTGATGTTCTCGAATCAAACTTGTTGAATTTTTTATGCGGGTCTATAGTGCGTGTGTATGTATGTGTGGACTTGCCTCATCCGAATTGAGGTCAAATGTGAGGATTTGCTGCTTTTAGCTTGGTGTTGCGCAATGAATACTTAGCAATGGGCATACGGTTTGGCACACAATGGCAAGGAAAATGGGTATTAAGTTTCTGATTAGTGACTCTTGTTTGCGTGTAGGTGACTGCGCTAGTATTGGTGTGAATGTGGAGGAATTCCTGGCTTTGTTTTCTTATACTATAAAAGACTATAGTGCTGATAATGAGGTTAATCCTGCGCATTAGAGGATTTCGTTGTTTCCAAGCGGCTTTGTTGGGTGTAAAAAAACATATGGGGCAAGGCAGAATTGACTGACAGGGCCTCGCAGAATTTAATGAGGGAATGAAATTTGAAAATAGAAGCAACAAGAAAGAACGTTAATATCCTTCACATTTGCGTTTTTTAAAGTAAAACAGAGTACTAAAAGATCTCTACCTTGATATTGATCGATTAGTGTGTATGGCATCTACCGTTTATAGATGTCCGATCTGAACAATTTTTTCGGAGATTGTTTCGTTGGATTAGAAAATAATCAATGGTATGCCGAATTTCATGAAGATATCTTTTCAAATAAAAAAATTTTCCATACCAGAACTTGACGTGGTTCGATTACTTAGTATGGCAGCTATATGATATAGTGATCCGATCTGAACAACTAGTTTAGGTATTCTACCGTTACTTAAGACAATAATCTGTGCCAACTTTCGTGAGGATATATTTTCAAATAAACAATATTTCTGTACCAGAACTTTACTTGGACCGATCAGTAGACAGCTATATCCAATAGTGGTCCGATATCGGCGATTCCAACAAATGAGAAGCCTCTTAGAAAGGAATGGACGTGTGTAAAATTTCAGATAGATATCTCAAAAATTAAAGATCTAGTTCTGGTAGTGAACGAGGGCAAGACGAAATATCTCCTGCACTCGCGAATTGGTTCCAACGTGACTCTTGACAGTCATAAATTCGGAGTCGGAGTTAATTTCGTCTTTCTTGGAATCAGTATTCACAGCAACAATAATGTCAGCTTCGAATTTCAACGCAAAATAACTTTTCCCAACAGGTGCTACTTCGGACTGAGCATACAATTGAGAAGTAAAGTCTTCTTTTGACGAACACAGACCAAATTCTACAAGTCACTCATCTTCCCTGTCCTGCTATATGGTGCAGAAACAAGGACGATGACAACATCTCATTAGTCGGCGTTAAGAGATTTGCGGTCTTTTGCGCATTGGCAACGTGGCAAAAAGACGTTAACACTGAAGGACTACGATGTTTTCCGGTTCCATATAGAAAGCCTTAAGCTCTCTTTGATTAATTTGGATTTTCTAACACAGAAACCGAATTAAGTCCCTTTATGTGACTTTTCTGGTGAATAAGTTTTATCTCCTTTTACCTGTAGCTTCTTGTTCTGCAATAATTCGACTCGAAGTGGCAAACTGAGTTCCCAAATAACTTCAGTGTCATAAAACTGTAGACTGAGTGTACATTCTTGATTACTAAAGCGCCTACGAAACAGTTTCCTTCGATATTCTTAAGATCAGCTAGCTAAGAACTGAGGGATACCTACTAAAGTTCCTTTTTCAAATTTTGTCCAAAGGTTATTTAGAATCATGTATGAGTGTACCACTGAGTCGTTTATAGAGATTAATTGTGATACATATCGCAAAATATAAAATCTTTAGTCTAGAAAGTTGTTCAAAATAAGGTTTTAACCGAAAATCTGAGTTACGAATGGCTTAAAAAGACGGAGTTAAAACTACTTAATAAAATTTTGAGACAACGGAAAACGGAAACGGTCTTATACGGTGTCATCCAATAAGTTTTTAAGTACTAAAGGCATTTAATGCGAACTTCCGCTTAGGAGTATCAAAAAACACATTTTTGCTACGTTATCCTACTAATAAAATATTTCACTCACCTTTCCACCAACTTTTAGCGCATAACCCATTCCTTGGGGTGTCTTCAATTGAACCGGACACACGAAACCGATATTACGATGCGGACTGTCT
Organism: Bactrocera neohumeralis; assembly: GCF_024586455.1. Classification (NCBI taxonomy): domain Eukaryota; kingdom Metazoa; phylum Arthropoda; class Insecta; order Diptera; family Tephritidae; genus Bactrocera; species Bactrocera neohumeralis. The sequence continues at coordinate 68,410,906 of NC_065923.1, read as the reverse complement.
GCATAATTTTTACGCGGCGTCACCTTCGGTATGCTACGCGTCGGTGTCGGCGTCGACGAAGTCGTATTCTCGGCAACACACAAAGCCTCACCGCCACTAACGGGAAATTTCGAACACTCCAAATTCTCCGGCCAATTGAAATTATACGTTTTCATGAGTGTCTCACAGATACGCGCCGATTCACATAACGAACGACACGGCGGTATCGGTTGTTCGAGTATCGTACAAACGGGCACATACAAAGAGCAAAGGAATAACTGCAAATCGGGACTACAACCGATTTTAACGAGCGGCGCAAATTGATGTACCTCCAAACCGGCTTCCTCTTGCTTCGTATGACCAATTAAATTCGGCATTATTGTCATATTGTAGGGTATATTTTTACATATGGAAATCGTAATCGGTTCACAACGATTATGATGCGGAAATGCATCACTTGTCATCGCCGATGAACTGATCATTTCACCCGATGCGGAGGTGCGGTAGTAAGGGCTAGCTTCGACGGGCGTTTGATCATACCGATGCACGGCGCGTACGGTTGGCGGTGTGAGGCAACAAGTGAACGCGACGACTATGGCACAGATTAGCACGTTACAGTTACGACCTGCCGTCGGCATTTTGCTTTGATGCGCGTACATTTTCACGATGTAAACGGGTGATTTAGAATTTTTAATGATGTGTGGTGGATTTTGCACACGTTTTTTATTGGATTTTATTGCTGTATGTGTATTTGTTTTGTGCAATTCTTTTATTGATATTTAAACGGCTCGATTTTAGAGGAACTTGCTGCAATTAAACACTTTTGGCGTATATAATATAATTATTTTGTATGCATTCCTGGAACCCTTTTTTGATGCGGTTCATAGGAAAAATTTTATCGCATGTACTTTATACACAATTCCTACAATGTCAATTAGTTTTAGCAATTTTTATATTTATTTTTGTAAAAACATTATTTTTCCATCATTAAACATTTTTTTCAATTTTTTTTTACTTTATCAAAAACTTTTTTCCAACACAATACATTTTTTATTTTATTTTAACGTATTTTTTTTAATTTCCACATATAATTTAGTGATTTAATTTCATGCTTTTTCAGTTATTTCGAAAATATTTCTGTTTGTGCTGCTTGGTAATCAAACTGCTAATCTTTCTTGGCAGCAAATGTTTTATTTTTTTGTTTTAGGAGACACTCACAATAACATTATATTCCAATTTTTGGCTGTTTTCAGCAAAATTTTCTCACACTGTAATATAAAATAATTAATATAAAATTATTTTCCATTTTTTGTTGTTTTCTGCATTTTTTTATCACATTGTAATATAAAATAATTAAAATGAAATTATTTTCCAATTTTTTGTTGTTGTCTGCAATTTTTTCTTACACTGTTTTGTAAAATAATTTTTACATTTTACTTTAGTTGACTTTTTTTATAATTTTTTTCCCGATTTCAGTTTATAAATGAAGATTTTGATTTCTATTTACAAAATAATAATAATCCTTAGATAGAAGGTAGTGGTTTCTATCCTCTTTTGGGCACAATCTCCCATTTACACGCACTTTTTTTATACATTTTTATTTTTATAGTATATTTGCTATATTTGCTTAACTTTTGAGATTCAAAATTTATAGTAATCTCAAAAATGTTCCTCAAACAGCACAAATTTGACTTTGTTTTATATATTTTTATGCCATATTATTTTTTTTCGAGCATCTGGTGTTAGATATTCTTGTTTTTAATTTTTTTAAAAAACTATTTTCAAAACTAATTCTACGTTCCACTTCACTTTTCTATAGTAAATTGCATGCCATGTACTTATTACTTCACCATTCGATATAAAATATGTTATATCCAAGTTTATAGTAGTAGTTTATAGATGACTGCTTCCATAAATATCATTCTTGAAAGACTTTAGGGCTGATGCATCACTTTTCCAAACACTTTTCGGCTCTGCGTGGCTCTTATTCACTTTCGAATAATGGTTGTACTGGTTTTTATGCCAAGCAATACTCATGTACACATACATATATTTTCGCTTATGATATTCAAAATCATTTATTCATTTTATCTACTTTTAGCACTTATAACTTTTTCAATACAATTTTTTAACAACATAACCTGCACTTTCCAAATTATGTTTCACTACAATATTACAAGTAAGCATACATATACAATGCATATGCATACATACATACATATGCATACACACCTATGTACATATTCTAAGCACAATTCACTTCATTCTTCACGTTTATCATGCCTTTTCAGCTCTTAATTGTGCAGCATATTTTTTTTACGCAAATCAGCTCACTTTACACTCCAGCAATGATGAAGTTGAATATCACTCAAAACATGCGAATATTGCACAATTTTTATAAATATTTAATAACATTATCGAATTCTTTTCACTTTACAATTCTAGCACTCCTCCAATGGCACTGTGCAAATGCGGCATGCAGCCATTTGCTTTCTGTCAACTGCGGCACACAAGAACCAACAACCGGCGGCAAATAGTTTCCTAATCGCAACGCACACACGAAATCACGAAATTAATAACCAAACACGGCAAAAGTCGCTTCCGAACTAAACAGACAAGTTGAAATGCGCGCCGAACAAGCGGCAAGCGAATTGCATAAACAACGAAAGGCGTGTGAGCAGTAAGAGCGGCTAAGTGCATAGTAGCAAGTTATGAGAGCGGTGAAAATTGAGTTAGAGAGATGCAATATTTTACAATCCTATAGCGAGTGAAATAAAATTTTGGCCTTTCTCGATTATTTTAAACCACTGTTTGCAACTTTCATTATACTGAAATACAAAACATTTATTCAAAGTAATATATTTTTATATTTTTCATAAATTCTACATAGCTTATTTTACCATATCAGCGCCAACACCACTACTTGCACTCTCGCACTTTGTCGCTGAATAAGTCAAGAGCATAGAAACGTGTTTTTGCCGCTTATTGGTATGCTCTTTCACACTCTCTTAAACAAACCAGCTCTTAGTTTATTTGCAATTCAGCTGTTCGACCTTGAATTAGGGGTTACTGTGTCTGTTGTTTGAAAAGCAGGTGACGGATGCAAGCGTGAATGTTTGAAAAAGTGTTTTTGAAATAAAGTCTAATTGGAAATTGTATATTTCGTAAGTATTGGCAGGCATAAACAGCCATAAGTATGTGTGGTGGCGAAGAGAGATCATATTTTTCTTAAGGCTGATAAACTTGAGTCCAGTTAAAACAAGTTCTAGAAATTTAAATGAAAACGTTGGATACAATGCTTATTAATTTAGAAATTATGTGTAGATAAAAACAAACTGTATTCTATTGGACTAAATTGATTGAGGTCAAATATGTAAGTTTTGAACCGTTGTGGCTAAATTAGCGTTTTGGGAGACTCTTAGTGTTTCCTTGTTTTTTTTCCAAAATTCGGGTCGAATTGTTATTAACTGGTTTTCTTGTCTCCACGGTTATGAAACATGCTACAGAACATGCTTTATACCAGATAAAATTCATTATCGGAGAGTTCCATTGACCCCGCTAGGTTGTAGGCAATAAGTTAAATGATCCCTCAATATTTGGAGTATAAATGTGCTTCTGGTTTGGGAGGCTTAGTTATGTGAATCTAAAGTCAGTTTATGTTTTAGGCTTGGCTTAGGGGATCTTGATTTGATTTTATTAATAGTACATAATAAAAAGTAAAATTTGAATTACATATTTTCTAAGCAAATTGGAGACCCAGTTGTATGAAGACATGGTAATTTTAGGCTTGGCTTAGGGGTCTTGATTTCATTTTTAACTTCCCCCGAAGTTTGTAACACCTAGAAGGAAACGTCGGAGACCATATTTTTTAGGTCATAAGAAGGGTTTTAATTGCCCTCACACCATATAGCGATAGTCATGACACCTTCCCACTTTTATTATGTATTTTTCCGTCACTTCGAGACCGCTCTCTCGTCACTTGAGTACAGTGTTTCTACGGTGGATCCATTGTGGGTCAGATTCTGTTCTCTCTGCGACCAGGGATGCCTTCAATTTTGTATTCAGCATCAAGCTTTTTGGCTCACCTTCTATTGAGTCGAATTCTACGGAGCCAATCTAAACTATTTGTCTTGAAGGGAAAAGGTTTCCAGCATCTTTACCTCGACTTAGATGAATTTTACTGCTTTAAAATAATTAATTAATTTCTACGCTCACTATATATTTCTCTCTCTATTATTATATTTATAACTTGCGAGAGTAACCACTCCACTAGCTCTTGCTATAAAAGGAAACTCATTCACTACTTCCATCCATGTCCTCCTACTTCTAACAACGTAACATTTTTATACACCAACACAGCGAGAACACACACAAAATCTCCCAACGCAACCGACAACAATATGCCGAAAGTTCGTTAACACGCGGTCAAACAATAGATAACAACAACAACAGCAGCAACATATCAACAAAAGTAAAGCATAACAAAATATGCAAACTGTGGGCAAGCAACAACAATTTATCGAAAAAAGAGAGAGCACATAAACACACAATAGCCAACAAATACAATACAATAACAAAAGCAAGCAAAAGCTTCAAGTCAATTCCAACCGCAGCTAAACAATGGCGAACGCATGAATAGAAGAAGCTGGAGCGCGCATACTAACACACACACACACATTTATATTTACATACATTCATGCGCTTGAAGACACTTTTAATGCTGGCTCATTGTTATGTTTCACATTTTGTTTATTTTCCTCGAGCATTATTTGCCCTTACTTCGGTTATTTGTGTGTCTCCCAATGGAGCGAACTTCTTACAAGCAAAACAAAAACAAATAAGCGTAAAGAAAACACTCCCGGCTGAAAGCAAAGCAAAGTGAAGAAGTGGTAGAGTTTGGCTTTGTTGGTGAGGTAAAGCAGGAGACGCGCGAAATGCCGGCTAAACCGGTCCACAAGAACTTGCTACAAACAGCAGCAAACAGCCACTTGTGGGAGAATGCTGTTTGTCGTGTTTGTGTTGAGTTGGCGGAATAAAGAGCGTCAACGCTGAAGAAGATTGTGAGAGCGCCAATTTGCACGAAAATGCACGTGCTCTCTTCTGCTTCGAGATTGTTTGTTTACAATTTGCTTTTGTTTGTTTTTGCACTTATTTATTTGCGGTAGAGCGTCTTTACTTTTGTTTTTGCTTAAGCCAATATTGAGTTTTGTTGTTTATGAATTTCGCTTTCAATAAAAAACTTTGTATTTGGCCCACTTTGTTGAAGATTGCTTCGAGTTACAAATTTTAAACTCTTTCGAATTTCTATTACGGATCCAATCTTATCAAAAATGGAAAACAGCTATACCTAATCCACAAGTGCTTTTGGTCATACTTACTTATGGGTATGCAAAAACTTGGAAGAAGGGAATGACTATATGAACCCAACTTTCTAATTGTGCTAAGATCTTGACTCTCATTTTCCTTAACCTAGATTTTAAATTTTATCGTGCCGTTTGAAAACGAGCGAAAGTGAGAAGGCGAACCCGCCGGTGGAAGCAGTGGAAGAGGAAGACCTCCAACTCCGTTGGAAAGACCAGCTGGAGAATGGCCTGGCTTCCCTTGGAATCTCCAATTGGCGCCACATTGCGAAAAGAAGAAACGACTGGCGCGCGGTTATTAAATCGACTTTAGACGCATTAGCGGTGCCTACGCCAGCAAAGCAGAAGATGATATGACGTCATTCAAACGGCCTCCTGGACATCTTTTGCTGGAACGAATTCGATGAACTCAATTTTGGAGTACTTCTCCACTAAATCATGTAGTTGAGGAAGAGAGCATTTCGGCGAGTCCTTGTTCGGAACACTTCCTATAACTAGCTTCCCTGAGCTTTAGAGACCAATTCACAGCAATATACTTATGTATGTGCTAGGTTTAAAATGGTATTAAGAGCTTTTGTCGGTGTAGACTGCAGTGCACTAAAGTTGCCGATTAGAGACGCTCTTAGGACACATTCAAGCTGCTTGGCAAGTGTACCTTTTTCTATAGCCCTCCACCAAATGAATACTCTATAGAACATTATTAGCCTGGCTACTGTTTCGTAGAGCCAGTACAGCACCTTTGGTGTGAGTCTCCAACTTTTCTTTATAGCTTTGCCAAAGCGTTATAAGGCAACCGATGCCTTCTTACTCTCCTTTCAAAATTTGGCCTCTATGAAAGCTTTCTAACAAAGATAAACCTAGGTCAGAATGAAGGGAGAGGAACTCTTATACCTTCTGTTAAATAAAGCAATTTCAGTACCTGGTTTCTTTCAGGTTAATCTAATATGAGCAGCATAGCGAGCTGCGTCGAATTAGAAATGTCTATCGGTCTGTATATAACCGAAATAGTCCTCTGGAGATAGTGAATACTATCAAGTAGGCTTGAGTTTCCCTAAGATGGATGCCAAATAAACCAACATGAGCTTACAGAACTTCAAAAGACCTCAGGACTATTTGGGATGGTTCTATTACACTACCGACGAAAGAAGTTTATTTGGTGAAGAAAGGCTTGTTTGAGTTATGAGTTTGTTACTAGTTATGTATACTGGACTCTGCCTAAGACCCGTTCATATGGAGAACGTACAGATAATACACAGTCTCTTTATGAACGTAAAAACTGTAGATAGAGAATCACCATTACTCCTGAGTACTGAAAAAATGGCGAAAAAGTAATTTTCCTCCTTTATAAATATTTTGTTCATTTCAGCTAACTCAAAAATTATTTTTATTCCCAATGAAATTGTTTGTCTATACCGCGATCTGGATAGACGCATGGTATTGAAGGTCAAAACGCGATCGAACGATCTGCCAGGGTCTCCAACTCCAAAAGTCATGTGTCAAATTACCAGGGTCCTAAACTCCAAAAGTCATGTGTGAAACTGTAAATCAGAAATACACAAGGTTCCTACTGGCACTTCTTAGAAGGGACTCCAGGAACATGATTGGAATAATCACTCGTCAGTCTGATGGCGGCGCAAGCTTGCAGAATGGCGCTCACAGTTCGAGTAGGCTGTAGGAAATGTCAAGTGCAAGGCATCAGGTAAACAATGGATCATCTCTTGTGCACTTATCCAGCATTGGCAAGGCAATGCATCAAGCATTTGGCCACGATATGAAACACTGGAAGCGGTATCGTTATTGAGACCAAAGAGCCGGTTGAAATTTGCGTCAAGCGCGGGCAACTTAAAGGGTGACTACCCCTCATGGACTACGTTTACGCGTGACTCATTAGCCGACCAGTCCAATCTAACCTAACCTAAAATTTTTGGGTGAAGTATGGCTCTCGTAAATATACTACTTGTATATAATGATCTCAGATAGGCACTCGGAATGACAGCTGCTGCTTTGACATTAGCTAAATTTGTTCTACCCAAACTTTATTGTTTTCTTTTTAAGATTATATCTAATTCTCCAACGTCTGTCACATTAAATTTTTCGACAGGTTTTTGTATTTTTTATTGCTTTGCGAGTACTTGGTAATAAATAAAAGTACACATACCTATATATAATTGTATATACATACATATCTGTATGTATGTATGTAGATTGCGCCTAAAACTCTTTCGGTCTTAGTTTATAGGTTCGTTTGCCTTTAGGCGAATTCGTTGTTCGCATTGTCACCTTTTAATGTCATTATTGACAGCAAACAAGTTTATCGCTGCTCGCCACAGTGAACTGCTCCGCTGACAGTGCGAGTGCGTGAGTACAAGTATGTATACTTATATATGTACATATATATATTTGTGTATAAATATGTATGGAGAAGTGAGCTAAAGCATTACACGCCGCGTGAGTTACGAACGCTTGTGCGCAAGCGTGTATTTATAAAGACGGCTGTGTGATTTGTCGTGGACAGGAAGTGTCGCTTAAAGCGTGACCGCCTTTACTCAGTAGGCAATTAAGCGTAATTTTACTTTTCATCAAATGAAGTTATTAGCAACAATTGTATTTGAAGTTTTATATTTTTTATATTTTAAACTATGTAATGCTTCAATTATCTCGGATGAGTCTCTATTATGAAGATGACTCTATTTAAGGTAGCATTTTAATGACTGATAACCAACTGTCCGGTTATTTAAGTAACTCTAGTGAGAGTAGTATCGTGGAAAAGCTAGGGAAGAATGGAAGAGAGATAGTAAGATTGAACAAAAGCTTCTTTATCTTTCTTTTATTACGTCACGAATTCATATTTTCGTGCAAAAAATCTCAAATCTATATCTTAAAATCCGAGGGACTAGTAAGGAGTTCTCTCTCAAGCGTAGTTTGGCCCATCAGAACTTCTTCTTCTTTACTGTCTGTTAATTCGCTGAACTATGTCAATGTCGTCGCATATCTCGCACTGCTCATCGTTCTATCAAATGCGATATTTGCGGTTGCCAATGCGCAAAGGAATCTTCCGCAGAACCGTTCTCTCGAAAACACGTAACGCCGACTCATCAGATGTTGTCTTCGGCCATGCCTCTGCATCATATAGAATTACTTAGAGAGTTTGGTCTTTGTTCGTCGAGAAAGGACTCTTTTTGCCCATCATTCTTGTGGGCAAAAGTTCTCTTTCTCTCTTCCAAGATAGCTGCCAAAGTTATGACTTCAACAGAGATGTGGCGACGACTGTTTGTTTGATGACACGAAATGTTTCGTCTTGCCTAACTAACTTCTTCTTTTCATTATGGGTCTTTTTTTTATTTCTTATTCTCTTTCTCTCTTTAGCTCCCCTTCAAACTGACGCTCTTTGGTTACCCAGATGATACTTGATCTAGGACCGGAAGTCGTGATGGCGTTTAGAGAACTTTCCTCACTTGCGTGAACTTCTAAATATGGCTCCATCCTCCGGATCCGTTTCGGTCTTTTAACCTGACATAACGAAAAAATAGCTCGAAAAAATCTTTGATCGAAGATCTTACTAAGAACAATGATACAGAGTCAGGATCTGTAATGTCAGTCTCTTTACTTTCCGACTTCGTAGCAACTTGCTCGTCCTCTGCTTGAAAAATCCATAGTCCACAAAACAAATACAGCGATAATATTTGGTATAATCATCCATCTTCAGATACATTGATTTTAAAGAGTTAGCGTTCAGCGTCCTGACTTTATGTTAATCCAGGAAAATATAGCGCTAGAGCTAAGACATCTTCTGGCAGGTCATCCTGTTGATTCTCGAAAAGCAATTGGCTTTTGGAGACTTTTGGTTTTGATTTCTTTCGGCATGGCTTTCTGGAGCAAAAAAAAAGAGAAAACCTGGGAACGCGGGTTCCCACGACAGTCGGGTCTACGTAACCGGATCGGGCTCAGATTTTTCGCCAAGAACTTTTAATTCTGCAGAATCCTGCCGCTACAACAACAAAACTCTTGAGAACGTGCTTGCACTTCTACGGGCTGTATCAACCTCTCACCTTTAGAGCCGCGTTGCAAGTTCGAAAGGACCCAAAATGTATGCGGCTTTGGTTTTCCAAGAGATCTGCCAAACCAAAAGTGAGGATGCGTTGATAATCCTTCGTAATGTTAAACTTAAGGTTAATATTGATGATCCAGCTCATTTTGTTTTAGCTTTATAGTTCACAACCTCGCAGTCATGACACTGACGTCGCCCTTAAGTGTCCGCCAACCACTAAAAGTCACCGTACTTTGTTTGTATTTAATGTGCGCCGCTTGCCACGCCAGCTCATTACAGCTAACTGCTTCGCCCTCTAGTCTTTAACACCATCCGACAGGGTTACCAACAACAGACAAATATTATACATTGATGCAATCAATTTGCGACGCAACATCACCACAGCATATTAACCCAAGCTTACAACAAACTTAGAGACCGCAAGCACAGCCAAAGCAAGCGAGCTAATGCCATAAGCTGGCTGCAGCTTGCAGCTCATAGCTTGCAAATTGCTAATGCAAGGCTTTGTTGCGGAATTTTATGCACAACAAACATACATACATAACTGTATGCCACATATTAGGTATGTAACTGTAAATGTTTGCATATGAGACGCATTGCCGTGGCGGCGGCGGTGCGTGGGTGTCTGCAAGCCAGCTTAGTCGCCGGCGGTGGGCGTGATGCAAATTTCGCAAAGGGCAATAAACACTCAGCATGTGGTTGAATGCCGCGAAGGTGTGTGTGAGTAGAAATCGCTTGTTATTGTTGCTGTTGTTATCACGGTTAACATTGTGTGGCAGGAAGCTTACGCTTGAGCGCTTCACACCGCTTGGCAACAAGTTTTGCGGCGTTTGTTATTGTTGTTGCTGGCGTTGTGTGCGTTGTAATGTTGTTGTTGTAGTTGTTACTGGTTATTGTTACCAATGTTGTTGTTGTTATTGTAACTACTGATATTGTTGTTATTGTTACTACTGTTGTTGTTGTACTTGTTACTAGTGTTTTTGTTGTTATTTGTACTAGTGTTGTTTTTGTTATTGTTTCTAGCGATGTTGTAGTTAGTGTATTGTTACTAGTGTTTTTGTTGTTATTGTCACTAGTGTTGTTGTTATTGTTGTTACTTGCTTGTCTTTGTGGCGATTAGCTTTTCATGTTGTTATTATATCCATCGTTTGCCTATGCATTTCGCCACTTGGCCTCCAGCACTTCGCTCTTTTAAAGGAGGTGAAGAGAGGCGGATTGCATGCATTTCTGTTGCACTTGTGCATAGTTTGGTATACTTTTGTTGTTTTCCGTCGTCCTCTCAGCACATGTATGATGATGCATTGCGCTTGCTGTCGCTTACGGCGCCCTCCAAAGTCATTGACTGGTGCAATTTTTCAGAAAAATAATTTTTTTCTAACTTTCCTTATTTTTTTTAATTGATGGAGGCAATGCTCACTGCGCTGTGAGTAAATAATCCATAATTTATGAGCACATATTCACATATGATAATGCTGGCAGGCGGCTGATTGTGTGGATATGGGTAAATTCAAGGGAACATGCCACAAAGTGGAGGCTTTTTATGACTTTTTTCAATATCCGAATCGTTGGTTTAAGCAGGAAATGCCGCGGGATAATATCTCTTGTTGATTGAATGCAAATATTGCAGCGGAATTGTTTTTGTTAACCAATTGGTATAGTGTCTACACATCGATGATTTCTTTTTTAGCTAATCCGTTAAGAGTTTCATCAGTCGTATAGGGCTTTTTTGTATAGACAAGCGATTTCCCATAACCGCACTGAAAATAGACCAAACTCGCACGATCTTGGAGACCTCGTCACTGACCCACCAAAAGTTTTCTTCAATAAATTGATTATTTCGTTAACTCTACGGCATGTGGCGCCGTCTTGTTAAAACTAAAGGTAGTCTACAGCAACATCCTCTAATCCAAGCACGAAAAAGTTATTCATCATGGCTCTGTAGCGTTCCTTATTCTCTATAACATATGGGTCTGTTGATTATTAAATGGCAAGCCAAACTGAGTATAAATCAAGTAACAGCGGTCAAAAAGACCAACTTCGGAAAAAGTATTTCCTCATTGAAACCGATACCTCTCACAAAACATCCGTTATAAGGGTCTAACTTATACTCGAAATCAGATTTTATGGCAGGAAACCAGATGCGAGCCGTGGATATTCTTTTCTTCTTTTGAACTGTAACAAAGCTCTTCTTCATTCCAATCTTAGCAATCGCGTTTAAAGAAGTCTACTAAACAGTAGTGCCAGTCGAAACTTATTTCGAGTGCTGTTAAGCTTTAGAAGTTATGGCAATGATATATTATCTTTTTACTCGCGTTAGGTAACATAGAAGATTGTGGAGTTTGTCTTCTTAATTGACTAAAGTGATTAAATTTCGTCGACATACCTGTCACAACTGTTCAATTGACGCCATTCTAGTTTTGTACCGACGCCAAAGTGATCTTATCCCTATGTTATTCAGTAGCTGATTACATTATTATCGTAATTGAAGCTTCAAGTGATCCTAACTCTAGAAATGATTTCAGAGTTTACCTCCTTAACTGACTAAATAAAGTTAAAGTTTCATCAACAGCTGTTCAATTGAGGCAACAGCAGTCGAGAAATGTCGCCAAAGCTATCGCTTCCACTCTACTAACCAACAGCTCGAATCGAACAATATTTTGGTTAGGATAGTGGCGCTTCTTCACACTAATAAGATTCGATAGCGAGGTCGGCTGGAGGCAGAAATAGCAATATCGACTCCGTTTTTCTGTTTAGTATTGACTTCGGTACGGGGATAGTACGCAGAACGATGAAGTTTATAGGTTGACTAAATATTTGAAACGTGGCTGACAATAGTCTGTCTGAGGGCTACTTTAACAGGCTGGAGAAATGTTAGACAAACATAGCTGGTTTCTAGAACAAAGTTCAGATTTTTTTCACATGGTACATATTTAAAGATAATATGCATCTGTTATTCTTCACCAAAATTATAATTTTTCTCGACTAAATATCCGAGACTTACCCGACAGCTTTCTGTCAAGCATATTTGAAAGATACTTCAGCTGGTTTTAAAGGGATTTAGACAATCAGAGATTGATTGTAGAAAACTGAAATGATTTTTTCATTCATGATTCCTACTTCAAGCTAAAATGTCTATATTTTCCTAACCAAGATATCTTGAAACCCATGAAAAGACAGGTTTGTTCCAATCCATCGTTTAGACTCCAAGTTTATCTATCAAATCCATCGAAACAATTCCAAATTTCGTCACTTAGTGTGGAATATATTAATTTCTATCTAACTAAATAATCAGCTCTTTCTTTGGCAGTTTGAGTATTTTGTTACGATTTTTTGTATATATTGTAAAGCTTGGAAGTTATAACCTTCATTGATTTCATCCCCGACGTATGGACTAAGGATATGCAATTTTTTGGACATTTTTATGAGGATATGGCATTTTTTATGAAATTATGCACCCCTCATCTCCTCCTCTCACACGTTTTACCCTTAATTGTCCAATAAAACGCCTCCAAGTCAAAAAGTAAGCACTCTCCAGCACTAAATATTGGATTTTCTCAAAATCATTAGAGCCAACGCCGTACTGATAGCATAATCCCCTAGGAAAACCATCAATGCACACAAACACACCTTCGAATTTGTTGGGCGGAAACGAAAAATTGCGCATATTTTTTTATTACTGACCGCCCAGTGCCCTGAGCGCTACAGCAGTTGCTATTTTCGTGAGTGAAAGCAAGCGGAAACCAACTAATACGCCTTCAGGGCTTCCGCCTCGAAAATTTAAGAACTGTTTTTTTTTAACAAAAGAGAAAAAAGAAGTGGTAGAACAGGTGTACTGAAAGTCGCTGCCAAAAAAGACGTGAAAAAAGTCAAAATTGGAGTTAACGAAGTTATACTCGTTGAACGAAGGCGCACGTGCTCGGAGTGTGGGGCTAATTCGCGCACATGGGCGCAAGTAAACAAATTTAACACATGAATACATTTAATTATAGCAATGCGGGGTTACACGAGGTGTTTACTTAATGTTCGAGGAAAATGCTCTATTTTTATTTGGAAGCACGATACATTTGTATATAGAAATATGAGGCACAGGCGACTTTCCTTTAGACACATTTTATTGCGAGGTGGACGCTTTAAGGTAAATATATACATATCCAACAACAAATATATACATATAAATATGTATAACTGCATTAAGGCATACCCAAACATATTCCTCAACTCAAATATGGTTTTGCAACGTGTTTGGACTATAAAAATATCCTGCCCACGGCATACCTATAACACACTCCATGAGGGTTTGTAGTTAACTCCGCACACGCTCCAACTTCAGTTGTTACACTCATGGCTCCGGTAAGTGTAAATAAGCCTATGCGGAAAAGTCATAGGAAATGAGGGTGGCTTTAACACACACATATATTTTTTTACCGTTTGCAGCAACTTCGACTTCACTGCGCCTAAAAATCTGCAACGTCGCCACTTTGATGTACCAACAGCTGTGACTTCCAACCACAACACCACAATACACAACACTTCAAAGCGAGTTTGTTTCCCTGCAAGCCAAAAGCAGTACCTCACATACTAACTTCCACATAAAATGACTCCCCTATAACTCGTGTCGTCTGAGTATGTTGCTCGGCTGCTTCGCAATTTTAAATCATAACCATAAGCCGTCACCGGCTGTTTGAAGTCAGCCAGGCGCTCCGATGTGTTTAGTAATGAGTTTATGTTAGGCGTAAATTCCTATACACCAAGCATTGCCCTTAATGGTGTGCTATGGGTTTGCTGTGCTCAGCTGATAGCACACGCAGAGGAAGAGAGGGGGCGTTAGAAAGAGTGAGGTAGTCAGGTGTTAATTTAAAAGTGCCGTAAGCTGTAAGAAAGACAGCTTTAAGGTGACAAAAGTGGCTTCTAACTTATTCAAATTTGTATTCTTCTTACTCTTTATTGGCGTAGACACCGTTTACGCGGTTATAGCCGAGTTTGCAACAGCGCGACAAACGTTCTTCCTTTCGCTGTTTGGATTCCAATGGGAGATTCCAAGTGTAGCCAGGTCCTTCTTCACCTGGTCTTTCACGCAAGTGAGGAAAGTTCTCTGCGCACCATTCACTTGGGTGTGGACAGAAACGTTGAATTTACATATGGCGTAAGCAGCTCACGACTTCCGATCTTAGACCAAGAACTCTCTGGGTTGCCAAAAAACATGTGTTTGAAGGCGATCTAAAGTGAGAAAGCGAAGCACACAGGATTGTCCGTTGGATTTGTGACCCGTCACATAAAAAAGCACGTCCAATGATGGGAAGAAGACTTTGTGTTCTACCTAAGAAGTAAAGATGGTTAATCCAGAAGTCCAGAGTGAAAGCGCAAAGGTTATCAGACGAGGATGGATTGAACCAGCAAACAAATTTCGAATCAGCTCTTATATGAATAAGTTTAAATTAGAAATTATAACGATTTTTCCAAACAGCAAACCGACCCTCCCAAGTAAAGATTAATAATATGTTGACATTCTAGGATTTCGGGCGAAACTTTACCAATGGTTGATCCAGGTAAAAGTACTTCTATCAATAGCCTTTTTTTGACAGGTTACGAGTTAGTCGTGTCAAGCTACCATGAAATGTTTCGGTTGAGACGGTCTCTAAACATAAAACTTCAAAACAATACTCAGCGATCAAAATCTAGAATTAAAGAAAGCCTTAGTCCAACTACCAGTAAAAACCCATTTGGTAACTGAAAATCAGTTTGAATACTTAAAACTTTAAAAGAGCTTACGGTCGAAAGTCGTAGGTTGAACGCTCTTTTAATGGTATTCAGACTAAAGTTTGGGGACGTTTTCATCATAGTGAAAGAGCTTGGCGTTTGGAAAGCATACAAAGAGCGGCCAGTATATGTATCAGTGGAGCTCTTAGAACAGCGTCAAGTTCGGCACTAAACGTAATTTTAAATTAACTTTCAATAGACTTGCGCTGTAAGCAACTAGCATCAAATAAGGTTCTTAGACCGAGGAAATCCTCTCTATGAGACGCCTGTAATAAATGGGATTCTAGGATACTTAGAAAATTCTTGGTATTGGAAAGAAATGGGAACTTGCTATTAGAAAATCATTGGTATTGGATGGAGAAGGGACTTTACTGTTAGAATAGACGGGATCTTACTCTATCCAATACCAAGGATTTTCGTAATCCTATAGCTTGGAACTTTGATTCGGTCTCCAATAATGCCTTTTCTTCCAAAGAAGAGTGGAAAATGGGCGCAGGTATAAACATCTACCCACTTTTGTCATATTAATAATTCAGAGACTAACCCCTTGTTGTTGTTGCAGCGGCAGAAAACATTATTGAAGTAATTTCGAAAAAAAGTGCCGAGTTAACAGACCTTGGCCGGATAAAATTAAGGATCCCTTCCGATTACTTAGACCTGACTATCATCGGAACGGTAAGAAATCCGGCTTCGAGCCGGTTACTTATACCCGACTGTCGTTAGAACGACTAACCGCTGTTTCTATGCTCCTGAGTAGCCTAGTTCCTGGAAAACTTCTCCTAAGAAATTTTCTTATTTTTACCTCCGATGTTTATCGTAACAAGCATTTAGCTCCAACCTTGGTAGGCAAAACAAATTTGTTCAATGGAGAGTCCAAAAATACAGGTGTCATGTGAAATGAATAAAACTGAATATGAGTTTTGCTCAAAAAAAAACTTTTAGATCGTTTTTTGCTTACTCCAGCTGCAATAATATTTTGTTTGTGCATGTTTTTACGCAATTTTAACCACACTTCGCAATCAGCCGAAGCCAACTCAACACTTTACATAGTAAAATTATAGCCACCGCGCTAACAATGGAGTTACTTAGGAAGTGCTTTATCGACGGCATTTATGCTTTTTATATTTCCGCATTTCGGCTGCTTATCGGCGATTACCGTTTCACATGCCAGCAACGCATTAAAAACGCAAAACTTCGGCAGTTTATCATTTTAATGCTGCAGTCAATGTGTAGGGGTATAATTTATGTTATGTTATGGATATGAATATATGTGGTATGTGGTACGTAATGTGGCTGCTTATGCTTTTTTATGTTTCTCTAGTGAAATATGTTTCCAAAAATATGTTGGTGCAAAGTTCAGATAAGCCGTTTACGTGGTAAATATTCCTGCATAATTAAGTCGTTTTGTAGAATTTATGGTTGAAGCTTGCTGAGCAAATTAGTATTTATTTAATGTCGCCAACTCTCAGCTACTCTAACTCCTAGCAATATCACATAAGAAGAGCCCAAATTTATTTCAATAAATTCTCATTTTTCTCAATATAGCAAAAGCTGGACGGTAGAGGAGAAAGTGTCCAGTTGCTTCCAGCTCGTCTTTCTTCATACATCTTTGGACTACGTATGAGCTTATTGGACTGTGTCCAGCCAGAACACCTACCATGGCGGCGAGATGTACTTCGCTAAGAGCAAGTAGTTAGGAGAAACTTTTACGGTTAACTCTGAATCAGAAAGATCTCACAGTAGCACAAGTTTTGGTTTTTGACAAGCGCTTGCGGGGTTCATAGCAGCTGCATAGATCCAAGTTAGCGCGTAAGCGGACAGCAGAGTACCGACTCGTTGTCAATCTGCAAAAAATGGTGTAAACGATCACTCTCTAACATACTCAACGGTTTTGCAGTCTTTGGCGATACCGCTGGACCGTATATCTAAAGAAGAGTATGAGTAATACCGAAAAAGCTTGATGCTGTTCACATTGGTAAATTTTAGTAGCCCCTTTAGAAAGAAAGTTATTTAGCTGCAATAAGAGCAGAAATCACTTTTTACTTTCGACTCGGCAGAAATCTGATATTTATTACTTCCAAATACTAAAATTTATGTGCTGGAACTCTGTAGAACTCATGGAATTCGTACATTTTATAAGATCTCCACTTTTCCCTTTGGGAATATATCTTGTTCAGGGTATAAAAAATATTGGAAGGAATCTGAAAATGAAGCTTGTTTCCTGTAAATGCTTTCAGTGTATGGGACTAGTCTTTATAATCCAAAGCTTGCTAACCAAAATCAAATCCATACGTTGAATCTTCAGTTAAAGACTAAACAAAAAAATCAGCTTTTGTCACCTCTACCTTTTCATATATTGGGTAGTCGAAAAAGTATTTTCCTATTTCTAATCAAGCTTCATCTTATCTTTGTATATTTATAATGAACTTTAAAGAAACAAATATGTACCATTTTGGTCGACCACTTTTTGCCATTTGTTCGCTAAAGACATTATTCCATCAGTGTAAAACTTTTCTGGTTTCTCGGCAAAAAACTGCAGCAAGTAACTTTGACAGGCTTCTCTTGAAGACAACTTTACTTCATTAAGGGAGTTCTGCATTAACCGAAACAAATGGTAGTTCGATGGTGCAAGGTCAGGGCTTCAATCTTATCAGTTGTTGACAGTAAAATGTAGAATTAAACGTTCGACCAGGTTGGAGCAGCTCATAGTGGATGAGCTCGTACTCTTCTTACCAATCCCACCAAACACTCAGCATAAGCACTCAGCAGGCATCAATCCTGGCTTTGCGACCATTTGTTGAGCTTCACCATACTTGGACCATAATTTTTTCGCACATTTTTGTCGTAATTGATCCACTTTTCATCTCCTGTTACTATTCGCTTCAAAAATGTTTCGATTTCGTTTCGTTTCAGCAAAGAATCGCAGATGTTCATTAGGAACATTAAATTTTTCACAGACAATTCATGTGTTACCCAAGCATCGAGCTTCATTTTGTAGCCAGCCTTTTTTAAATGGTTCAAAACCGTTTGATAATGAATGTTAAGTTCCTTAGCGATGTCATGGCTGCTTATGTGACGGTCCTGGTCAATCGTTTCCACAATTTCATCGACTTTTTCAATGATAGGTTGGCCAGAGCGAGTTGCATCTTTCACATCGAAATTTCCAGAACGGAAGCTAGCGAACCATTTTTGTGCTACACGAACGAATTTAATTTTTTTGGTTAAATGAAGCTTAAAATCTCACCTTTCCAACACTATATGGTATGACACCATGTGATTGGTATGGAGATATACGACTGCAACGACATCTATTGACAAAATACGAAAAGACTTTTTCGACAATCCTGTAATATTTTTATTAAATGATTTATTTTAGCCTTGGAACAGATAAATCTCCTTTACAGCTATTGAAGGTTCCGTTATTCAACAAAACAGCAAAGCAATGAATAATGTTAAAATAATAGATTAAAAATCGTTTCAGCAACAAGCTTAGGATGGAGACTTAGCAAAAGATAAAATAATTATAAATTAATTTTTTTTTCAAATTCTTTACACCTTGAAAAAAGAACAGGTAATTGAAAAATATATTTAAGTTACATAATTCGGAAGCTGTCATAAAAAAAGAGCTATATTAAACCAGACAAGCGGAACAAGTGATGTAATCACGCCAGCTGAGCTTATAAGGCACTTTCAATAAGCAAAAGAAAAAATTAACTGATGATAATCTCTGCAGCGGTAGGTGTGTATTCATACGTATAAATATACATATATATTTAACAGTAATTACGCTGTACAAAAACTGCAAGTACTGCCAATTGGACGAAATAAGTGAGGCAGAGGTAGAGGGTTTTACATACAGAATATTTTTGTCTCGATGAATTGAAACTTATTAAATTTTCACTGTATATATGTATGTCTTTGTAACAGTAAGGAACTTAATAAATACTAAAAATAATAATATTCAAGTCTGCGAATCTGGCAAGGTGTGTCGCACTGCGATTAACTTTTGTATATAAGCTCTTACATCTTCAGCTTTGAAGACACAACCAATCCAACCAAACACACAGCACAACATGAAATTCCTCGTGATCTTCGCTGTCGGTGAGCACCAAAACACCTTGAACATCAACATCCTTACCAAATCTCTTAATGACTTTGTACTTTCTTCCCACAGCACTCGCTTGCGCGCACGCCGTGAACTTGCCATACATCATCTCCAGTCCAAATGATTCCAGCGAGGAAGAATATCGCGTCATTGTGCCGGTCAAGGGCGAAACCGACGACGTCGATTCGGTGAAAGTGAAAGTGCCACGTTTGCTCACTCCTGATGTCAAGCAACAAATTATCAAACAAACTTTAGCTGCACGCGGTTATGGGTCAATTTTGTCCCAAACTACCGGTGCTCCGTTATGATGAGATGAGCACGATCATCTACAAGCGTCGCTAACACTTAATACCTTTCAAATAAGTAGTGTGCAGGTGTTGCCAGCTGTTGTGAGCGACCTAAACAACCCTTCGTGTCTGCAGTACCACTTGTACGAGTAGTACCTGTTCTGTCTCTAAGTCGAATTTATTATTCAAACAGATTTTTAAACTTTCTTCCTTGTAGTTAACAGAACTTCAACTTTTTTATGTAAATATTATGACGGCTTTCCAAATAAAGATTTTTTATAAAATATTTTGCTAAAATTAGAACAATAATGATTTTTTTATAATTTTACCAAAATGTGCCTTAGGATAGAAAATCTGCATTATTTTTATACCTCAGTCTGAATTTCTAGTTTTGTTGCTGTAACATTTGATACCAACATACTATATATCGAAAAATGATGTAGTGAAGTGTCAGCTCAGCCTGCAGAGATTGATCCAACCAACTACCACCAGAAGTTTCATTCAGTAAAGCTCCTTCCGACTCCTTCGCTAATTTTGAATCCGTTTTCTTTCTGTCACAGATTCTTCCATCGGTATAAGACTGCATTGTTCAACAATGGGCAATGATATAAATATAGAAAAGTTCTACTAGCATTGCCTGGCGATTACTTATTTATCATGTCTGTCATCCTAGTAGTTAGAGACCCTACATTGTTGAAGATATCCGGCTCAATAGCGAGAGCCGTTGCTTGCTTGTTTTCTAGAGTTTCAGAAAGTAAAAATTTTCACCTTGCAATTACCGTCTGAAAAAACAATAAAGCGGCGTGGGCCGATAGATTGCCGGCTAGTCATTCCGAGCTATTCAAATACGGCGGCGAAGAACTGATAAGGACTATGCATCAGTTTCTTTTTATAAAATGGTCGAATGAAATTTTGAACAATGATTGTAATTTAAGCGTGCTCTACCGTGGGATAAGCCTCTTCAACATCGCATATAAGGTTCCATCGAGCGTACTTTGTGAAAGACTGAACTGCACCGTCAATAAACTGAATGGAAAATCTACAATTGACCAGATTTTCACCATGCGCAAAATCTTGGAGAAGACCCATGAAAGGAAAATCGACACATATACCTTCGTCGATTTTAATGCCGATTCGACAGCACAAAAAAGAACTTTCAAATACGGCTGTGTAAACAGACGTTGAGCAATCTATTGCTGGAGAAAATATTACGAGCTGCAGAGTTAAATAGAGGAGATGCAATCTTCTATAAGAAGATGGTATTAGATTAGATTAGATAGATGGTATGATATTGATATCATTGAACTCAACAACCGTCCCGTCCTGCTTTCTCCAGACTGGATAAGGAAGCGAAGCAAATGGGTCTGGTAGTGAACAAGGACAAGATGAAATATTTCTTGTCATCAAACAAACCGTCGTCTCACTTGACTCCCACGTCACTGTTGACAGTCATAACTTCGAAGTCGTAGATAGTTTGATCTATCTTGGAACCAGCATTAACATCAACAACGACGTCAGCATCGATCCAGCATAACTCTTGCCAATAGGTCCTAGTTCGAATTGAGTAGGCAATTGAGAAGTAAAGTACTCTCTCGATGCACAAAGACAAATTCTACAAGTCACTCATCATCCCCGTCCTGCTATATGATGAAGAGGCATGGACGATGACAACTTCCAATTAGTCGACGTTACGAGTTGAACAGTGAAAAGTAATAAGGTCTACGTCAATAAAGAAGAGGAAAAAGATGTCTATCAGGTGTTCATATCGCCCAAAATATATGACAATAATATTTAACTTAAAAATAAGCCTAAATATTTTCCAGCCTAGTTTATTTTTTTTTTTCACTGAGTAGTAATACTTAGGAGAAAAATACGTAATAAAGTTATTAAGTTGAAAAATTGTGTCACAAACGCGATCAGAATAAAATATATACCATTATCCACCCCCTCATATATCTCTTTCTTTATTTTTCGCAATTTCTACATGCATTTGTTGTTATTGTTTGTTGACATCCTTATAGCTGTCGTCTACCAACATTTGTCTACAAAAGTTCGTGCGCGCAAAAAAAAATTCGCACCAAATTGTATGACACAGCTGTGTCTATTGGCAATACTGTTGTGTGGCAAGTAGCTTATACGTCACGTAGCACCGTAGCGGCTGTCATGCATAGCGCTGCTGTTTCGAGCGAAATAGGAAAATAGCTGTGCAAAAGCATTTTTATGCTGACAGTGAGAAAAGCTTCTACTTCGGAGTAGATGTGATTTGAGTACGTTCGAGCCAAGACGAGTTCAGGTTTCAGGCTGATTGAGGTGGAATTTTCCTGAAGTTTTCGATTACATAAAAGAAAATTAGTCATGAAGAAACCAAATAATATATATATTATCGAGATCGGGTTTCGATTTTTATTAGTCATGAAGAAACCAAATAATATATATATTATCGAGATCGGGTTTCGAAACAAAAAATGCAAGAAGTTAGCTCAAGAGACTCAAGTCAAGCATTCAACGAGTCTCAGCCTCGTCCGTAGAAAAGGAAGGAAACTTATTGCCGACTCAGGACCATAAGTCTTCCGCAGAACCTTTTTTTCGAAAACTCGTAACGTCGACTCATCAGATTTTGTCAACGTCCATGCCTCTGCGCCTTATCGCAGGACGGGCATAATGACGGACTTATAGAGTTTGATCTTTGTTCGGCATGAGAGAACATTTCTATTGCCTATTCAGTCCGAAGTAGCACCGCTTGGCAAGAGATATTCTGCGTTGGATTTAGAGGCTGTCATTGTTGTTGGTCTTAATACTGGCTCCAAGATAGACGAAATTACCTATGACTTTTATTGTGATTCGTAAGCGAAATTTATGGAAGTGGTTGGGAAAGGCTTGTCGAAATTCTCCAAAGACCTTTGTCTTACCACGGTCTACATCTGTAACTGGCTCGGAATTTCTTTCTGGAGGCTTTTTCCTTCCAACATGTTTTAAATATTTGTGTTATTCTTCGGAATTTGAATTAAAATTTGAGTGTCAAAAATATATTGGATAATGATATATATTTTTGATACCCAAATTCCAGCCAAATTCACCGCCATCCTCCTTCCCTTAGATCCGCCTCTGATCTACTTAATATTAAGAAAAAACTATCCATGCATAATTTGTTTTAGTTCTCTTGTTCTTTCTATGTCTCGTTGTCCCTGAAAACCTTTTGCTTTAGTATCTAGGTATGTCCTATATAAGACGGTTCTATAAAGAACTTTTCGAATTACAATAGTTCTAAACCGCTTTAAGATATGTTAGGAAACTTATAAAGATCTTTTAAGAGTTGTATGATTCAGAGAGCAGAAACCAGACGCAAGGCTTGAGAAATGGAAAGTAACAGAGAGTCTTCTGCACCAGCGAAATAAAAATTACATGTCTTAAGAGCAAAAAAATCCAAGAGCTGTCAATATTTATCTCTATTGAAGCTCAGTCCTCCAAGTCCTTCATTTCTCGACTACATCGCAACCAAATTGAACCATTTATTCGACATCAGCGTAGACACCAAAAGTGCTACCACAGGTTATGCCTTCAATTCAGCAATGTTCTGCTACATTCTACATATTTTCCAACTGATTCGTTTTCTGCCAAAGCTTATGCAATATTCTCAGGCTTGTGGCATGTCAAGTCAATGCAATGAAGGAGAAAAAATATTTTACCTTCTCGCGTTAAGTTTTATTTCATCGTTTTCTGGTTGAATGTGCTTACTTTAGATACATATGTATACAATCTTATATAAGCAAACACTTATAAATAATATATTATATAATGTGTGCCACTTTTATTTTGCGCTTTCGTTGACAGCGCTCACAAATCGCTTTTCGCAAAGTATTCTGGAATACTTCGTGTGGCAAATTTGTCTGCACGCCACTTTGATACAATTGCTTGGTGACGTGACACGAAAATCTATATGTTTCTATATATATATTGCTTTGTTGTATTTATTTGCTCTATATCACCTCCTAAGCTTTCTCTTCAAGCCACTTTGCCGTTGGAGGTGCTACGTACTTACAACTCAATTGTGTGACACTTTTATATTGCAAGTGTCTTAGGGAAGACATATTGTTTATTGGCTTTTTGTAAGGTATGTTGTTGTTGTTTTTGTTGTAGTTATTACATGTTCTCAATGCTTTGTGTTGTGGCCTAATTTTCGTCGTTGATAGCATAAGTGCTGTGATTCTCGCTAGATATGTGTATGTATCTTCTTCTAACCGAAATAAATAAAATATTGAAAATAATGCGGGGCAGAGGAAAAAAGTCAGAGCTTAGAAGTCATGGAGATAAGGAAATTGTATGAGATTTTTATTGAAGCAAATACAGTTGTGGTTATTGAAATAGGTACATATTTATTTTGACATGAGCGAGGTCATCAATATATTTGAACTTTTCGACAACTGCTTGCAATGTAACTATTCTTGGGAGAAACCACTTTGGGACCTTTTAAAAATTAAAAAAATGTGTCATATAATTTTCAATATTTTTGTTCGAACGACCGATCTATAGTTAAGTAACACCCATGATAAACCCTAAGATGCATAGTCTACAAATTCGTTCTGACAAAATGCCTGCGTTGAGAAACTGATCAGTGGTGAATTTTATATGTCCTCGTCGTTAAAAATTATATTTAACAAAAGTTAGGGGTTCTCTTTCGCACTTTCCGAAGTTCAACTGTAAACAAACATGTATTTTTCTGCTTAGACCATTTAATTCAATATACATATTTTTTAGTCAATTAAATTCACATACAAGGCCATTGAGATCATCGCGAGGCTAAAGGCTGCGAGACGCGTGGAACCTTTCAGGTAGAGAGTTTCACTGCGGTTCAGATCAGTACGGCGTATAAGGTTTTCCAGCTTTATATTGAAGAAGGCTCACGAAAGGGACTAACGCTGACTAAATTCTCGTTTAGTTTGAACGGCTCTGAGAGGCCCTTCTCGATTTTAAAAGAGCTGATGGTTGAGTTTCGAAGGGATGCAAAATGTAGTCGTAGCGCCGAATAGCTTCTGTAAGTGCTGCTGAAAGCAGTTGTTGGATATTGATTTCTTTGTCCAGGATATACGGTCCACCCACGCTTTTATAAAACGAATATTTTCTTTTCTGATCTCCACTGAACTTAAGAACTATAACACTGTATTTGAGGAAGTATCTTAATTCTTTAAAAGGCTGTCTAATCAGTGGGCTTCCTTGATGAGCTTAACCTTCAAGATCAAGGCCCCAAGCAGTGTGGGATCAGTATGATAGAAGGTCATATTGTTATCTCGCGAGGTGTTCTTTTTAATACGCTATCGGCGGAAGAACGGAACATCTTCAAAAACGCCCTGTGTTCAAAACTCACAAAAGTTAGCCTTTTTTGGATGGAAGTAAAACATTTTTGTGAAAAATACAGAGACGAAGAGTTCAAAAACATTCCAAATTCACCCCACCTTCTTCTTTTTTATTGTTGTAGACACCGCCGAGTTTACAACAACGCGACAGTCGTTCTTCCTTTTAGCTTTTTGCCGTCAATCGGAGATTCTGCTTCCCCCGGTAGGTCCTGCGTCGAATACTCTCAGAACTGGAGTGTTTTCACTCGGACGGTATGACCTAGCCAACGTGGACGCAGTTTATTAATTCACTAACTATGAACTGCTCCATCAACTGTGGTATTTGCCGTTGCCAATGCGCAAAGAACCATAAATATTCCGCAGAACATTTCTTTCGGCATTTCGTCATCATCCTATCTGGCATGCTCCTCAAACAGCACCCTCTCCTCAGGCGATAGGGCATCCAGAAAACTGAGCTTACGTTTAGCTCCTGAATACCCTTTACCTGCATCGGTATCGCTGTTGTTGCCGTTGTCCATTGTCACCTGCGTTGGTCTTTGCCTGGCCGTATTCTACAAAGAAGCTGATGCACGGTCCTTATCAGTTCTTCGCCGCCGTATTTGAACAGCTTGGCCGACAATTCATCGGCCTCGGCTGCTTTGTTATTTTTCAGACGGGTAATTGCTATTCGAACATCTTCACGATCATGCATTGAAAAGTCTGCTTCATCGTTATCGATTGAGGAATAGAGTTCGCCATCTCCTGATGTTATTCTTTCACTGCCATTCAGCAAGCTGGAGAAGTGTTAAATCCATAATTTTTGTATGTTCTGAATATCACTCACTAGATCACCTCTGGGGGTACTACAAGAGTTTCCACCGGTCTTCAAACATTCTGTTAGTCGCCATATATTTTTGTAGAATTTTCCAGCATTACCCCTGTCGGCCAGCTTGTCAAGCTTTTCAAACTCACACTTTTCGACCTCTCTCGTTTTTTGTCTACAAATGCGTCTCGCGTCCATCTTCAGCTCTAGGTATCTATCCCATCTCGCACGTGTTGTGGTGTATTGTAACATTGTGAGATAGGCAGTATGTTTTCTATACACTGGAACACGGCACTCTTCGTCGCACCAGCTGCTCTTTTGACTTTTCCGAAAACCAATCATTTCGTTTGCAGCAGCACGTAAGGAGCTTGAAATACCGTCCCACACTTCCCTTATACCGAGTTGCTGATGAGTTCTTCACCCGTATATGTCTTACCCGTTCTCAATTCCATGACCACCACTGTACAAGTATAATTGCATACACTTCTTCCTCATATAATTCCTGCGAGCTTACAAGGAGCGCACCAAAATAATCAACTGTTGCGTAATACTGCTGAAAAGCCGATTTATATTGCTTAACTGTCATTCAAACGCTCGTTCGCGCTTTTGTGTCAATTGCTTTTGTTATTATCACTGTTATTACCTTTTCCTACAGATACCCACGTCATAAAGCTGTCTACAGCGCTTTTTTATAGCTTTCACAGGCATTATATCGCAAACTTTTTAAATTTTATTGAAAGTGAGAAGGATAAATCTGAAAAGGAATATGACATATTGTCTCTCGTGAGAATATTGGATTTTCGAATTTCAGTGAATGCAATCTATTTTTTTGCCCAAGAAATTTCTCAATACAGCGCTCATAATACCGCGGCGCGGCAATTGTCCATCTGGCATTACAGCTCATTCATCAAATTTTGGACTGTAATTCATGTTCCAGCAATATTTTGTCTTAAAAAACTTTTGTACAACAAAGGTAAAAGCGCAAAGTAAGCCAGCAGCCGAAGCTTCTAATATATTTCCACTCATTCTCACCAACCAAACACCATATTCGTGCCGCTGCATATTTTACCAGCCTGTATCGGTATGCCTTTTTGCTTGCGCCTCGCTCTACTCAAGCATAAAACCCATATTGGTATCGCGTTGCTACAACACTAGCGCTCTCCTCCACACATCTACTTCGCCTTTGCCGCCCTCTCGCCGCTCCTCCAGCAGCAGCTCGCTTCTAAATGGCTTCATCAATTGCGCTCCGCCATAAATTAGGCTAATCCATTGATGAATGTGTTTTTCGGCGGCCGTCAAGCTGGCTGTCTCACGCTGCCGCCAACAGTTAACTGTAGACTGTTGTTGCTGCTTTTTGATATTTGTTGCAAATTTAAGTTATTGCCGCTATTAAACACATTGTTGGTGTTGAAAAATTGGCCCGTTAGGTTTAAGCGAGCGCTTTTTTTTGCCATTTTTGTATGTGAGCGTATCGTTGGCATAATGCTAATCGGCATATTTATGATTTGTAAGGCTTGTTAAAATGAGAACTTAAGGAAATTGTTCAGAAAAATTTATTACCATTAAAAATAATATATTTTTCTTAGTGCAGTGATTTGGGTTAGTTAGTACTTATCAAGATGTGGTACGAAATGTACGATCTACCATAGCGTTGCATAAATACTGAATATACTTGTATTATATGACGACAGGCAGAATAGTGTTCAACTTGAACAGTTTACGGTCTTGCTAAAACTAAGTAATCCAAAATTCTCCTATTCACTAATTCCTTGCCGCATTTGCATAAAATAGTCCGCTAAGTCCGGATTTTGTGTTACAGTTCGTCGATAAATCATCGTCAGTATGCTCTCTAAGTAGTGAGGTCTTTAAGAACGCCATTGTGATACCATTGGAACTTAAATCCCTTCACTCTGTTGTCTCCTCTCTGAATCATCACGTGCTTTTGATGAAATTCACTCATACTACCGATTATTTTCCTACACAAAGCCGTTCATTCACATGGAAAATATTTTATAGTCTCTTCTTCTTCTACCTTCTGACAGTTTCTACATTAGTCATTATATGGCGGACCTAGTCTATCAATTAGACAGTGATCTGTTAGCACTTCTACTACAATATTTTTATACTCTCGCAACAATGTTGCTAACGAGAGTATTATAGTTTTGTTCACATAACGGTTGTTTGTAAGTCCTAAAACTAAAAGAGTCGGATATAGGGTTATATATACCAAAGTGATCAGGGCGACGAGTAGAGTCGAAATCCGGATGTCTGTCTGTCCGTTCATCCGTCCGTGCAAGCCTTGAGTAAAAATTGAGATATCATGATGAAACTTGGTACACGTATTCCTTGGCTCCATAAGAAGGTTAAGTTCGAAGATGGGCAAAATCGGCCAACTGCCACGCCCACAAAATGGCGGAAACCGAAAACCTATAAAGTGTCATAACTAAGCCATAAATAAAGATATTAAAGTGAAATTTGGCACAAAGGATCGCATTAGGGAGACGCATATTTGGACGCATTTGTTTTGGAAAAGTGGGCGTGGCCCCGCCCCCTACTAAGTTTTTTGTACATATCTCGGAAACTACTATAGCTATGTCAACCAAAGTCTACAGAGTGGTTTCCTTCAGGCATTTCCATGTACAGTTCAAAAATGGAAGAAATCGGATAATAACCACGCCCACCTCCCATACAAAGGTTATGTTCAAAATCACTAAAAGTGCGATAACCGACTAACAAAAAACGTCAGAAACACTAAATTTTACGGAAGAAATGGCAGAAGGAAGCTTTACCCAGGCTTTTTTTAAAAAATGAAAATGGGCGTCCTTCAAGAACCATATCTCAAGCTACTAGACCGATTTCTTAATTTTGATCCCTAGAATATGATTTTCTTAACACCCTGATGACAATGTACGAAATTGTTGAAATCCCCACAACCACGCCTTCTTCCAATATAAAGCTATTTTATATCTTCTTCTCTTCTAATACAGTTTTAGGAACTGACAATAAAACTAGTCATTATATGGACGTAGCTAGAAATCTCGATTATCATTTACCATGCGATCTAAAATGTTAGCACACCCGAACTTACTTCCAATATTTTTAATTCATGCCTCGCTGCCGGCTTTTTGAACAAGTCAGGATCGATTCAAACGAGACTCAGCCTAATTGTGGGGTGGCTGTGGTTTAAAGCTAAAGGCAGGTAGAATTGAAAATTCAGTTCAGTATGGAGTCGCACTGCGACCGGGTGCCGGATCCACAGCACGGCAAAGGTTTTAGATCGGCCTTGAACCCGTCCAAAGTGGAAAAGGTGTCTCTTCCACCTGACCAATTGGACCCAAATTATACTTGAAATAGCATGTATTATTTGGGGCGCCGAGGTTAGGCCGTCGGCGGCAGGTACTCAAGTAAATCACAACGACTGTTGTTATAGGATAGCGTCTACTTTGGCTAGGTTATCTATTTTACAGTTATCAGGCATATCAATATGTTCTGGAACACATTGCAGGTGGGATGCTAGATACACTAAGGGATCAAGGCATTGTTTCACTAAGCTTGACGAAACCCTAAGATACTTTAATGATTTCAAAGTCACTTGTCTATCTGAATATATGTACATATATAATTATATTCCTTGTTGTATTCTTGTCAGCACAGCTAGACCTTACTTAATTGCTAAGCTCAACGCTTGGAAGAAATTGCAGTGGTCTGGGGCACGGAATGCGATTTTGGTAACTAGTTTTGCTGGACAACAGCACTTCGCACTAGATTTTTTAGTTTTGAACTATCATCTCCAGACCCTTACAAAGATATTTTCTGAAAAGTGTTCCCTCATTTATTCTAATTTGACTAGAAAAACCGACTTTTTCCTTGACAAATGTTATAAAGTTCTATTTAGGCCCGTAAAGTCGTAGGATGCTAGGTTGCAGATATCAATAGAATAGTTCAGCAAAATAATAAGGTATTGTCTTAGAAAGTATCGCAATTTTCTAAACTGAACACATTTTGGCAACTTGTTTATACAAGTATTATATTATAAAAGAGTTATCAGCGAAAAAAGACGATATTGTCTGATTGATTTTCATAGAACGTTCTATATCCTTAAAGTTGTAATCAAAGAACAGAAGAAACATGACAAATGAGTATGTAAACAGGTCCTGTTTATAAAAATGCTTAACTGCACGCTTTCACGGAACCAGAAGCTCTAAAACTATCTTTGCAGAACCGACGATATCGTCGATGAATCACAAAAATAATTTTGCTTCCAGATACCTCCCAAAATTTGCAGAAATAATAGTGCTTGTACTGCGTCAAATTGATGAAAATAAGATGGGATGCTGATGTAGAAAATTGTATTATTAATTACATATTTCAAGAAGCTATTTATATAAATATATCAGCAGAAGTAATTATAATGTGTCTGAGCTGACACACAACCTAAATGCCTCTCAAACGAATTGCCACTGTCAGCTCGACAATACAAGACTTAAACTCATATGCAAACAAGTAAGGAAGGGCTAAGTTCGGGTGTCACCGAACATTTTATACTCTCGCATGATAAAGTGATAATCGAGATTTCATTATCCGTCATTTACATATTTTTCAAATACAGTATTTGTGTAAAGTTTTATTCCGCTATCATCATTGGTTCCTAATGTATATATTATACAGAGAAAGCATCAGATGGAATTCAAAATAGCGTTATATTGGAAGAAGGCGTGGTTGTGAACCGATTTCACCCATATTTCGCACATATCATCAGGGTGTTAAGAAAATATTACATACCGAATTTCATTGAAATCGGTTGAGTAGTTCCTATGGTTTTTGGTCCATAAGTGGGCGACGCCCACAGCTTGCACGGACGGACGGATAGACAGACATCCGGATTTCAACTCTACTCGTCGCCCTGATCACTTTGGTATACATAACCCTATATCTGACTCTTTTAGTATTAGGACTTACAAACAACCGTTATGTGAACAAAAAACTAGAATACCCTCCTTAGCAACTTTGTTGCGAGAGTATAAAAATTGTATTAATATATCTTATGTATAAGTGAATAAGTAATGCTATCACTGTCTTTTAGAAATGAGACATACAATATATATGTAAATATGTAAGAGATGTCGTGATAAGACTCACTCAGCCAGCAAGTGACGTCACATACAAATTTAATTACCGGCTGCATGAGATCGTAGAAGGATAATAATTTCAATTAAGTGAAACCAAAGCATCAATACCACCGGCAAATTTGAGTGGCTCTATATAAGTAGCTGCAAAATATATGTGTGCAATTATATGCATACCGTTATGAGTAGGCTTAAAATCACGCAGATGTACTCGGCAAATATGTGTGCAAGTATGTCGTGTCATTTGGCTGCGTGTGCACAATTAATTATTTAAATATTATGTATATTATTAGTGTTGGCAGCATATCACAGGTGAACATAACTATAAGAGGGCAGCTGGATATGTGCCTGGTTTATAAATATTTTTTGAAAAAAATGAAGAAAACCCGTTGACTCTGGTTCGACCTTTGCTTTAATCATGAATTTCTTAAAGTGGATTACTAGATTTCTCACTTTACATTGCATTGAGCTAAGCTTCCTAAAACTGGATCACCAGATACTCATAGATCGGCGAAGCCTTTTGAGCTTGTCACAATTTTATTCAGGCGGCAACTTTGCTGATTCGTCAAAGTTGTGTCTACCGAGATACTAATTTCAATCTCAGCAAATGTTGGACAATAGAGGAGAAAGTGACAAGATTCCATACAGCCTTGGCAAAGAGCGTCCGATAGATTATTTAGCCGAGCGGGTGTTAATCTATTGAAAACTTTCGGCGTGATAGACTTTGCTAAGAGTCAGTGGTTCAGAGAATCTCTTCGTAAGGGTCAGTCTGAGTCAGAAGGAACTCGCTGAGTCGCATAAATTCCTGGTTGTTGAGCAGCGCTTGTTGAACTCACTGAAAAATCAAAGATCCAACGGCAGAACGCAAAAAGATGTCGGAAAACCGACTTTCGTCCATTCGGATTTAATTTAATTAATGCCTTACCTTGTAAGCTTTCCAACGATTCTGCTTTTAGCGCGCACCCATCTGAGACCCTATACTCCTTGACTAGTTTTGAAACCACAGTCAGCGAGCTCAAAGACAATATAGCCGCTCGACTATCGGAGTGAATTCACATCTCTTTGAAGCAAGCAATTTTATTTGGATTTTGAAATTCTTAGACTAGATTGTAAACCGTGTATAGAAATTTTGCTATTACCAAGAGAGCTTCATCATCTGTTCTTGCATCTACCTGGCAGACTCGCTCTTGCACTTCCCCACTCCACTACAACCGTCCTATCGCAAATGAGTCTATAGATGATATGATTGAAATTATCTTTGACCTCAAACTTATTAAGAGCTCCAATAACCATTTCCGGGTCTACATTATTGAAGGGTTCTTCGAAGAAAATACATGTCTAAGAGTATCTTCAGAGTTTTTAATAGAAACGAGAAGCTACCAATAGGCCTTTAATCCTCTATCCTGCTTCAAAGCCGGTATCTAACCTAATCTGACGCAGTTCACGTAGATGTGGGCCAATCAACTGCAACCTTTGTTGCACGCTGAGGCTGTGCAGGTACAAAGCAGTCGGTTTAAAAAAGTTGACAGCCCCGTGAGAAGACGCTCGTTCAGAAGGTCTTTAAGGGGTATTTCTTCCGTATAGCAGAAAGTGAGAGACCAGTAGTAGCCGTAGCGACTACTCACTACCCACAGCCGAGGTTCTAGATGTAGCTCTCAAATACCCACTGCTATCGAAAGGCTTGGAGAAAGGCTTGGATCCAGCGCCGTTCGTAGCAATTTGGACTGACGTATAGAATGACTTCGCGCATTTTATGTGGAGATCTTAAATACAAAATGCATCTTGTGGTAGAACTGAAGCCGCTCGACCTTGCAAAGTAACATCGCTTCGCTCTGTGGGCTCTTGAAATGTTCCAAGAAGATCTAACATTTTCGAGCCAAATTTTGTTCAGCGATGAGGCCCATTTCTGGCTCAATGGGTATGTAAACAAGCAAAATTTCCGCATTTGGGACGAAGATCAACCTGCAGACATTGAAGAGCTTTTATTTTATACAGAAAAAATCGAATCTATATTTCTTCAAAAATGAGAACGTTGCTCAATGGCGACCGTTATCGCAGCGAAATAACCGACTATTTGATCCTTGAAAATGGAGCTTGTGATCTCGGCGACATTTGCTTTCAACAAGACGGTTCCACTTCACACACATCGCATCAATTAATAGATTTAATGAGATAACGCTTTGGTCAGCAGATAACTTCACGTTTTGGGACACCAAGATCGTGTGATATCACACCGTTGGTCTTCTTACTGTGAGGGTATATAAAGTTTGAAGTCTATGCGGATAATCCCGATTCGATTCAGGTCTTGGAGCCAACCATCAGTCGAAATGCTCGAACAAGCGTTTCACTCAACGGATGGACCACTTGAGAGGTAGCCGTAGAGTAGAAGACAGGTGACAAACTCAGAGTTTTATTTAATTTCACTATAGGGAAATAAAAAAAGCTCAGATTGCTCAAACTACCCCTACGTTCTTTCCACACATACCATATACCTCATATAATACCAATTTTGGTATACGCATGCTGCTTCAATTTAATATTTATATATATATATACATATATGTGATAATCAGTGGAAAATTTAATTGCTCGCGTGTGTGTGGAGATATATGTTTAAATTCACACTTAAGCGTAAAATAAATGTGCCGCATAAATGGCAGTAAACAGTGGCACTTAAATGTGGTAAAGTCAGCCGTAAGGGTGGAACATGCGAAGGAAATGAAAGGGGTGTAAAGAGCGAAAAAGTGCCAACATAAATGTCACACGCAAGGTTATTAAATAAAACCGTTAATGATGCCAAAAGTTGAAGGCATTTTCAGGTGCACAGTGTGAGCAACATAAAAGGCAGAGCAGTGAAGGAGGAAGAGTGGGCCAAAGAACGTTAAAACGAATACTAAACATTTATATATCACAGCTCTGAAAGCAGTATCATTAAATTTTAATATTGTGGGTGAAATATCTATATATTTCCTTACGTGCGTTAAATTTTAGGAAATTTGTGAAACACTTTGGTTTTTATTGAGCCAATAACATTTACAACATTTACTTGTAGGACACAGTAGATATCTGAAGATGAAAGTAGCATGTCTTAAAGAATGAATTCCTAAAACCACGTTGTAGTTTTCTAACATTCTCCCTACAATGTAAAGATAATTGAACCATCATATTGAGCCGTCCATCGCTTCAAATTCAGAGTTCGAGATCAGTCAACCCTCACTAATTTTAGTTCAATGTTGAAGCTGAAATCCGAAGAAAATGGTAGGATTTACCAGAAACCTTACCGACTCCTAAACTTCAAACTTAGCGTCAGCGCATAAACCATTCTTTAAAGATGATAGGTTAGAGAGTTCTTCCTTTTCTTTATTGACGTAGACACCGATACGCGGTTATAGCCGAGCTTACAACAGTGCGCCAGTCGTTCTTGCTTTTCGCTGTCTGACGCCAATTGGAGACACCAGGCGTAGCCAGACTCTTCTCCACCTGACCTTTCCAACGGAGGAGCTCCGAAGGTCTTCCTCTTCCTCTGGTTCTCCCGGCGCCGAATACTTTCAGAGCTGGAGTGTTTTCGTCCATTCGAACGATGTGACCTAGCCGGCATAGCCGCTGTCTTTTAATTCGCTGAACTATATAAATGTCATCGTACACCTCATCGTTCCATTGACTGCGGTATTCGCCGTTGCCAATGCTTAAAGGACCATAAATCTTCCGCAGAACCTTTCTCTCGTAAACTCGTAGTGCCAACTCTTCAGATGTTGTCACCGTCCATGCCTATGCACCATATAGCAGGCGGGAATTATGAGTGACTTGTAGAGTTTGGTTTTTGTTCGTCGAGAGAGGACTTTACTTCTATAATGCCTACGCAGTCCGAAGCTGTTATTGCTGTTAATGCTGGTTTCAAGATAGAAGAAATAATCTACGACTTTTACGAGGACATCATCCAGCTGGGCAGTGGTACCTTCCCAATGAAGAGACCGGACATTCCAGTTGCATGCTCTTGAATCGTAATTCTTAATACGTTTGCCATATTTGTCATCAAAAGGAGGGTCTCTCAACCTTGTGGAGAGATGTTTCGCCTTTTCACTTTAGCTCGCCTTCAAACAGATTATTTTTGGCTACACAGAGAATACTGGGCTAAGATCGGAAGTCGTGAGCTGCTTGAGCCATATATAAAAGAATCGTTTCTGGTCATACCCAAGAGAATGGCGTTCAGAGAACTTTCCTTACTTGCGTGAACTTCTTCACATAGCTCCATCCTCCAGATTAGAAAATTCTAAGATTAAAAAAGTCGCTATAGTTTTTCGTGGATTACACCTTTCAAAGACCAAGGTTTTCCCAGAAAAGACAGACAAGAAAATTAAAGTTCTAAAACGAATTTTGAAGACTACCGACTACTCAAACTATAAGATTTATCATAGCAGAAATGAGATTGCAAAGTTCCAAAGCCAAGGTTTTCCTAGAGAAATCATACCGGAATATATAAGTACCAATTGGCTTCAACAAAACATCCTTCTGGTAGCGCATGATTCCGGCAAAGACTGTAAGCAACGCTTACAAACATCTTCACTTTCCACGAAAACACGGTCTAATTGCAACAAAAACAGCAGCAACAATACCATAATTCTTCGCACAACGACGTTGTTAAGCACAAAAGCAACATATGTCAACTGCCGATGTTGCCCGAATGTCTATGTACATATATGTACACTTACGGTTACTGCAATGTAAGTAATCTCAAACAGCAGCAAAATATGTATACAACTTGAAAGAAATAAACCAAAAAACCAGTCAGATAATACAACCAAAGAAAGCCAGAAGAATGCATTACTGTGCAAAAAGCGAAAAAGGGAACAATTACTAGCTAAATACCTGGATAAGGTGGTCCAAACGCTTACTTAATTTTTCTCAGTTGAGATTCATTTTTGATGTCTTCAATCAGGACCGGCATAGGTTTATCGTTTGAGCGTTAAATAAACGACTTATGAAAGTTAAATCGCGAAGAAAAAGAACGTCGATTTTAAACGCATTCATCGATAACAAGAGCCGTCGATTTGTGATAAGAATGAAACCGTATCGATCTACTACGAACATACTAACTATACGAACATAAAAATAATATGAACTTCTATAAAGGACATTTTTTTATATTACAGAGACTGGAAACAATCGGTTTGGTAGTCGGTTTATATATTCCTTCATCCTCAGTGATCTCACATACTTCTCGAACCATTTCGTGCGATCTTATTTCAAATAAAGAAGTGAAATTGTCTATAGACAGTATTGGCGATCGTGGTCTCTCAAGAGTATTCCAACGCAGTATCTAGGCTAGATCCAAGTTTCCAACCAAAAACAGACCAAATATTAT
The DNA here is from genome assembly GCF_024586455.1 of Bactrocera neohumeralis. Lineage (NCBI taxonomy): Eukaryota > Metazoa > Arthropoda > Insecta > Diptera > Tephritidae > Bactrocera > Bactrocera neohumeralis. The sequence continues at coordinate 68,374,729 of NC_065923.1, read as the reverse complement.
AATTCGACCTCAGTGATCTCTTAAAGTTTTGGAACCATTTTGTAGCAACAAGAGTTAAATCTAGAAGAAAAATTGTATACAGACAGTGGCATCTAACATGATGAAGTAAGTCTCGGCACTCTATCAAAATGCAAGACAGATATGCTCCAAAGCCTTTGTTAGATATCAACTGAGGTTCGCCTGCAATTGTTGGTAAATATTTGTATACTTATGAGCCAGTAATTTCACCCTCAATAATTTTTCAAACAGACATGTCGTCTTCTTCCAAAATTTCTGACCCCTTAATTCTATGTAAGGGTCCAGGTTGTACGAACATATGTAGATCCAAATACCAACTAACGAGTCTGTCATGTTAAAATTATCGAATGTTCTCTGCATATTTAAAGAAAACTCCATTGTCTTCGCGTTCTGCTTAAACTATTAAAAAATATAAATGGCTGATCCCTTAGCAAAGAAAGGATGCCAATTAGACTGTTATGTACACTCCTTTGTAGTTCAAGTTAAAACTATTTGCAGTTCTATACTTCTCTTAAAAGAGCTGAACTTTGGATCACCCCTTACATATATGGCACAAATCCCGTACTTCCCATATGAATATGCATGTAAGCGCGTTTGACCATAAAACACAGCGTTCGGCATGCATTCATTAATCCGACAGTGGATGTGCAAGACCGCCGCAACCGGTATGAGCCGCTGCCTGGCACAGGATCCATAACGCTAGCTGTGGCCATATGCATTAAGCCGACACGTTGTGTCCGAGACATCACTGCATGGCTAATGTGCTTTGGTATCTGCTATTCGTTGGCTCGTTTTCGCTGTTTTTTTTTGTTCTCTAAGTCTACAGACTTGCTGTTGTTCCGTTTTTTTTTTGTTTTTGTTATGTTTAAGCTTGTTGTTACTATTGCTGTTTCGCTTGCAATTGCTGTTGCAACAAGTATTGCTTAATCGTGGCATTCCGCGCGATAACTTAATTATGAACATGACACTTAGGCGCAACCGTAGAAATCTTCAGCATGCTTCTTCTCGATTATTCCTCATTTTTACTTGTTTCACTTTTACACTTCATCTCTGTCATGGGCTTTGTGAGGCTTTCAGTTTGCTGCCAATTAGAATTTGTGACAGTGACACTTGCCGGTAGCCGATATATCGCGTCACTTCCGCTTGAGTAAAAGTCGCCTAGCTCGTAGTGTTAGGGGATCTAACAAAGTCTAGATTAATTACATGTATGTACCGTTAATTGCAAGCAACTATAGTTCTACGAATAGGAGTTTAATGAACCACAGAATAAATTTGCGTAAGACGGTATGAAAACTTGTGTAACGGTTTGCACTTTGTAGTGTAGAAAAGTCTGTAGTGCTTGAGGAGAACTTTTTGTCGGAGAAGACGATGCTCGGGAGATTTCATAAAACCTGGAATTGGAAACCATAATAAAACCTGATTAAGTGCTGCACGAAAAATTTCAGTTCTTTGATGCAAGTAACAAGTCCGAAAATGTTAGGTAATTGAAATCGCAGGAGATCCTTACAGTTATCTTTAACGAAAACTGTTGTTTTGTGTACTGAACACAATCGAAGTTCCAAAGTTGTAGTGTTTTTAAGGCAAGCTTTATTAAGCCTCAGGAAGAGAAGTTTTTCTGAAGCCCGGATGTCAGGACAACATGAGGTTCTAAATGAAAAAGTACTTCGGTTAGTTTTCGCTAAGTCAGAGGTACACAAAGCGCTTATAGTTCTCAATTTCAAAATATTATTTAATGAGACTACTTTGTGTCTGGAACAACTGATTGTTTTTGACTATCTGACTAACAAAATAATGGTCAATTATGATTCCTTCTTTCTCAGGAATCTCATAAAGTTCTCGAACCATTTCATACGAACTTAGATCCAATCAAGAAGTGAAATTGAAATAGACAATAGCGATCACTGTGGTGTAGTGGGTCTCCGCACAGTATCACAATGCAGGACCTTCCCGGTTTCCGACAAATAGCAAAAAAATCAAATCTTCAGACAGATAAGTCCCAAACCTCTCCTTAGATAATTTTCTATATACTTGACTACATAATCGATCATAGCTCCTATTTCTGATTTCTTAGTTAGATATCAGACCGAGTTTTGTTTTTGGCACTAATGATTTCTTTTGATATATAGATATCCACATTTGAGACATAAGTCTCGATCAAAGCTCGCACGTTTTTTGATTGAAGAAATTCGGCGAAAATGATAAAATAGTCAATGATTTGTGGACTAGATCAGCTATCTTTTGACGTGTATCGGAGACAGATGAAGAGAATCAATATTTTATTCTTATTTCAGACTTAAGTTGCTTTCCAAAAACGAACTCGTTTTAAGTGAAAAAATTCTACAAAAACGATAAATTTTGATGGAGAAGTATTCGGAGATATGTCGTACATTTGGCGACTAGATCAAAAGAAATCGCGCAAGCTCCTATTTTCTGCTTTGCTATGGGAGAAAGATGAAGGGAATCAATATTTTATCCATATTTCGAACTCCTTTTAATAAAGGAATTCTGCGAAAACGATAAATTTTGATTGAGAAGTATTGAGAGATCTGTCGACTAGAAGAAATGAAGTCATACGAGCTCTTTTTTTCTGGTTTGTAATCGGTTTCGTTAGATTGGTCATGGTATCTGATCCACCCGTATGGTTTAGAAATAGATGAAATGGATTCACATCGTTTTTTTCTCCATATTTCAGATCCACGCTCCTTTCTGACTTACTAAGCGCTTCGAATCGCTTTCAAGTAAAAAAAATCATCTTTGTTTCCACTTAACCATGCTTCCCTTTATCCGCTTTGTATCCTTCATTCATTTTTAGTGTTCACAATAATTCTTTACAGCTACATGGTGCTCCAGTTCATCCTACAATAATATCCATAAGATCATAAATAATTTTTTTTTCCGTTTCGTTATTTCTTCCATTCTGATTTACCCTCACAATTTTTGATTTGATTTGCAGGATCAACAAATGTTATTCTTCATTATTTAAATCAACACACAAATAATATTTTATCGAAAATAAAGTTATAAATTCCCAAGAGCTTACAACTTAATGACATTTATGCTGCGTAAACAGTTTTTCTCGTACAATCGTTTACTGCACGAAGTACAACATTTTGCTATAGAAACCGCAGCAACAACACAATTGGGAATCATGCGACAAAAGAGACCGCAAGGCTGTCAACCATCAATAACGAACCCTACAAATGCTTAAACGGTCTTGTTGGTAAAATTTCTTTGGAGAAAAAATAAGAAGTATATAGGAACAAAAATAAGTAAAACAGAAGCGAAGTTGTCTTTTTCCTTCAATCATCATAAATGTCAACAACAACGTATATTATTTGTTGCGCTGTTGTTGCTACGACTGGCTACAGTAAATAGTCCGCAGTGGCAGCTTTGCCAATTCTCAGCAAAATTTTGGATTGGAAAAAAAAGCAGAACAAAAGCAAAAATAAATAGTTTTTCAATAACGCAGCAATAAAACTGTTGTTGCGGAGGCGCCGCAGCCACTTAAGGAGAGGCCTTTAATGGTTTATGCGTAATAGGGAACACAGAAACAACACATAACTCAAATTCGGAGGAGTGACAATTCAATGAAGAAGAATTGTTTTTTTCTTCACAAAAGAAAACCTTCTTGTCTTCGCGTATGGTCATACATGTGTAAAAATGAGACTAAAAAGTCTGTTAGGATCGATATGCTAAGCTCCGATACTAAATGCAAAGGCAATTATAACTGAATCTTAACTATAAAATACCAACAAATCTCTCCTAATACAGCAGCTAACTGAAAGATATTATCTTGCTGTATAAAACTTCTGAAGGATCACGACACTTAAAGGTTGTGTCCAAGGACTTGCATGTCTTGCTCTACGGCTCTCTTAAGTCATAAAAAAGTGAATCACTTAGCTGTTCTAAGGATGATATAGGCATACTGTACAGTTTCAGGCGAAGCTTTACGAGTATCTGCAATAAGCGGAAGCGCCACCATCCATTTACAAGCGTTTAAGAGGAAGAAAATGTGGACTCTGAAGAAACAAAAACAAATGTCATCACCACTAAAGAGGATGTAAGGATTAATAACTTGGAAAAACGGCAAACTCGTCGGGAACAAGGACGTCATGGTAGATGGACAGCAAGGCTTGAAAGTTGGATCGTTTGAAGGACGAAATCGTCAAAAACGACCGCATTTGAAAAAGAAGAAAGTGCTGTTCCACCAAGACAATGTACCGTGTCACAAGTCACTGAAAACGATGGCAAATATCCATAAATTGAACTTCGGATGGCCACCGCGTACACCGTATTCTCCAGATCTGGCTCCCAGAGACTAATTCCTATTCTCAGATCTCAAAAGAACGCTCGCTGGGAGAAAATTTTCGTCAAATGAAGAGGTGATCGTCTAAACTGAGGCCTATTTTGAAGCAAAGAACAAAATCGTATCACAAAAATGTTATCAAAAAGTTGAGTCGCTGTGATTGAGGTTCTCAAAGGGCATACCATACTATCAGCTGCTAGCAAAAAGTTTGATGATAGCTAAATCCTAACTCTTACAGCTTACTGTTCCTCGCTTACACACCATCATTTCCACACTTTCAAGTCAAATTTTTCAATCAAGCTTCAACGTTGCGCACACCTACATCAAATTTAATCCACATAAATATAAACACCCATAAGTAGCATGCAAAGAATGCAATTAAAGCGATAATCAAACCATTGAAATTTGCTTTCTTAAACCGACAAATTGTGAATGATGTGCTTGAATTACCGCCATTAAAGCCATTATTCACGGATCATCCGTTGACGATCATGCGCTGCGCTGATAATTCTACATTTGTGATCCGCACTCCAACTCGCCAGTAGCCATTAGGAGATTGCTGTGAGTTTGTGCTTTTGTATGTACTGCGGAAAATCACCGACTTTCCAATGAATCGCGTGGAAAATCGAGTACCAATTGTTATGCGCGGAAAACTCCCGTCTGCAGCGGTGTTCACCGAGTTTCACAAGAACGACAAGCAATTGCAAGCACACTATGTCGCCTGGACATTTGCTGTTGCAACTACCGTCTTTGCTGGCGTTGCTTCTGTTTTGTGCGCGCTGGCTTGCTGCTACAACGTCCGAGAACTGTAACTCAAATAATTATAGACTATAAAAATGTATGCTGAAAGCTGGCGCGCAAGAAAAAATCACCAATCAACGATCACCGGTCAGCGTTGAAGATCAAATGGCTTTTGACGTTCGGCATAACCGCCTGAGTATATGTGTGTGTGTGTGTGTCTGTTTGACGCCATTCATTCACCAGCGACAGCAATTGTCTATAGCTCCTGTTGCTGGCTTCCTTACTAAGCTACAACAAACCATAGCGAGAAGTTGTTGAAAGCACAGCGATCGTGTGATTTCGTTATGACGATCGTAAAACTTGTTGCATTCGCACCACTAATAGCTGCAGCGATTTGTTGTTGCTTAATGGTTCGTTGCATTCAATGTAGTTGTTGTTGTTTTTGTGTTATTATTTATGATTTTTCTCTTCGCTTTTTGTTGTAATGCGGTTGAATTGTTGTTATTAATTGAATATTATGCGTTGTAATTTGCCATTGGTCGCTGTTAAACATCGGCGCTCTGTGTACTAGAAATTTTTAATTAAATTTTAATATTGTTGAAGAATTTTATGTGAGGTTTATTAATAAATTCTAGAATAGCAGAAACTCTAAGCATTCGTATGTCTTATGTAATCTAGTGGTTATGCTGTTGGCTTGTGAAAACTGGGTTAGGAAGCGCTTGGTCGAATGAAATTAGTTGGTGTAATCAAAACGGTAAAAATCTTGAAAGATATCTAAAGTTTAGATAAGCTGAGTTTTATGAGAAAAGAATATCCTGTAAAATACTATCACACTAAACCAAAACAGTCGTTGTGCTTTTACGTGAGTACTTGCCGACGAGGGACTTTCCCCACGGTGCTTAAAAGTACATGGATCAACACAATGCGTTGATCAGCGCCACAAATACAAGTAATACTTGCAAAAATCATGTTCCAATTGGTCAGGTGGAAGGACAGCTTTTCCACCTTGGTCGGGTTCGAGGCCGACCTAAAACCTTTGCCGTGCTGTGGGTCCGGCAGCACACTGAATTGAATTTCAATGTACCTGCCTTTAGATTTAAACCACAGCATACGACGAAGCTCTTCAAAGGGCCAAACCCAATGAGCAGATTGGAGTGAACTCCAAGAGCTAACTGCCCTCCCGTGTTAACAGATTTAAGTCTCCGATCAGACCTTGTAGCTTTTTGTTGAGCACCCGCCAAACTCAATGACTAGTGACATTTGTTGCTTGAACTTCAAATGACTTGTCATTAGAAGGAATCTCATTCAAAGTCTATAATATCAGTTAGCTGAGTATTAGAGCACTATTTTTCACAATGCAATGCTGAGGCACACTAAATAACAGACATAGTGGATATTGCATTTTAGACGCCTCTTATGACAGACATACCTTATCGCCAGCAATTTCTACCCCCTTCCCGCTGGGGGAATCCTAAGCCAAAAGTCAGTCAATAAAAACATCCACATTTACCCAACGCTGTTGAAAGCTTTATTGAGAAGCGTGTCCGAATCTCTGCAGGAAACTTCCGCCAGATAAAGTATATATGTATATTAAATTCTATAATCTATGGGGATATACTATCCTGAGTTAGGGTTAAGGAAATTTTTTTAAGCTACAGGTCCACTGCGCTATGTTTCAAGCAGAGGTCCTTGTAATTGAGAAAGCTGCGGATCTTGCATCTAAAAGTATATAATGCATCAGCGGGCAGCTCCACAGTTAACATCTACGTAGACAGCCAAGCAACAATCAAGGCAGGAACCTTGATTTGCATTTCAATCAGAATTGCCTTAATGAGTAGGGCAGCAATGGAGAGTGAGCCAGAATAAAGCATGGTATGGAAGTATAGAATGGTCACAGATTAAGAAAACAGCAGGAAATATCAAGAGCAAAGCACCAAGAAAACGATTCATCATCTATTATACATTTGTTTTACATTGGCAAGGCAACCTATAAAGCCTTTGGATATCCCACGGTATGATATACTGGAAAAGATATCGTAAATGAGGTCAAAGAGTCTATTAAACTTCGCGTCAAGCGCAGGCATCCTAAAGTATGATTTCTCCTCATAGACTACGGAACGGCACTCTATCTATTATCGCTAAGAACAAAGCTGGTCTATGCGTGGATCAATAATCTACTAGACACCTAACCTAACCAAAATTCTATGACCCACAAATTTTCACTTCCGGTAAGACTGATTGTAGTGTTAATACTTCTAGAGTTAGAAAACGGCCCGAAGTGCAGCCTTCTTCAGACAAGTGACTATCCACTCTGTTACTGAGAGGGTTTGAGAGTTCATTATGCTGTGGGCTTGAGAACTTTAAGATGCCAACAAACTGCATGAAAGATGACTCGGTGAAGCTATCTCAGCACTTTCTTCTTGATGGTCCCGCGTAAACGAGCTCAAAGCTTAAACAGTTGGGAAAGTCTAGATAATCTTTTAATTATTGAAAAGGGAGAGCAACTATATGCTGCAGTTAGATAGAAGATAGAAAATAATTGAGGGTTTGCACTGCGACTTATGATCTATTACATCCTTTTCTCTATCACATATGGTCACAAAGGTCCAATACGCTGAACGATTCCAGGAGCTTGCTAGGTGAGATGGATGTGATATGATCCCTATCCACGTAGATGGATCTAACGGCCTTGGGATTCTGCAGTTAACCGACTATCACAAATTTTAGAATATTTTTGAGTACTTTTAACCGTCTCCAGGTGATGTGTTCTATTCAACGGTATGTTTCCATTAAAAGTAAACCCAATACTTGGTTACTTAAGTTGATAATGAAACTTCTTCAAAATCGGTTTTCAACTACATCTTACAAACCGTCTGGTTCAAAACCTTTAGCCAAGATGTGTCACTAAGAAGAAAACAAGAGAAAGAGAGTGAGAGAGAGAGAGAGAGAGATCAAACTCATTCCAACGGTATTTTCCAAAACGAACATATTAATCACATTTGTATGTGCAACGAAGTGGAGGCCAATTACTATCGCATACAAATAACTTGACGCGTTCGCAGACGAACAAAATGACCGACTAATCAACTGGCTGACAGTCAAGTGCACAAGTGAGCCAATAAAAGTTGGCACGTTTCCTGCAACAGAAGCCGCCGCGATTCTGTGTGAGCCGCGCGCTGCTACCCATTACCAAAGCCGTGTTTGGCTGCGCTTTACGGCTACCCTTACTATTCACATACCCTCCAATATATTTCTTGATAACGTTGGACCCCTTCGGCTTCCGATGGCGGGGCAATTTTTTATATCATAATTGCATAATTTCAAACTTGTTGGCAACTTAATTGCGCAAAAGTTGTTGTTTGGTTTAAATGCAATCACGGCTTAAGTGGCACTCATCAAGCGAGACAGCGTACATAAAGCGACTTCTGGAGAGCGCTTTAGCGGCCAATAGGCAGTTGTGCCGTGGAGCAGTTGTATGGGGTTTTCGCAAAATAAGACAGCAAAGAAGAAATTAGAAATATAGCAAAATATGAAGTGCAGCAGAAGATGCTTTCGCTTCGCTGTTGCTACCTTTTCTTCTGGGTACTACAACAATTTTTACTCTTACGCCTCCTGCGTAAATGCCACAACTCTTAGATGGACCGTTTAAATTTCCGCCTTAACATGTGGTGGCATGCCACAATGTGCTGCGTATAAGACGATTTTAAATGCTTGTCAAGTTGCCACTGACCACTCGCCACCAGCTCAGCGCTATCCCCCAACCGTGCTAATAGTTGTGCCGCAATTGTTCCGCATTTGTAGTGAACTCGTTCAATCGCCGCTGCAGTGGGCTGTGCCTTCTTACTTACTTAGAGTTTTATGAAAAAGAGAAACGCTTCGCTTTCAGGCTATTAGCGTGCCTAACATGTATTCTTGCAACGCGCCAGCAACATAACTCAGAAACGAAAGGACGGACCTGTAGTCAGTCGGCTGTTGAAGTTCTTTTTGGTTTTTTTTTTTAGCATTAGAATAGTCCGGTTTGCAATTCGTTAAAGTTGGATTGATAGATCTTATGGTGGCGGCTTGTGACATACTTTGTGAGAACTACTATAAATTTTCTAAAGCGAAATTGATAAGTAATAGTTCCTTTTAGTAAAAGAGTTATATTTCGAGGTCGAATTTGGTTAAAAATTTACGGAAAGATCGAGAGAAACTTTCAAAGGAATTTTGAGCGGCATACAAAATATGTAGGAGCGCTATGGTGGCGATCTTTATCTTCCTTTGCTTCCCCCGGCGGGTACTGCGTTGAATACTTTCAGAGCTGGAGTATTTTCGTCTATTCGGAACACACGACCGAGCCAGCGGAGCCGCTCTTGATTCGTTCCATCGTCTGCGGTATTCGCCGTTGCCAATGGTAATCCAGTAGAGTCCAATGAACAAAGCTTCATCCAAGTTAGATCCATCGGTCCCAAATTGGTCCAATCAGCCTCACTGATACCGCAAAAATATGAAGCTGCGGATACATAACAATCTCTTAGATCCCAGATTTCAATAATAAGACACAACTACGCAGTACTACCTAATAGATTTGAAATAATAGTATAAAGATAGATAAATCCAGTAAGCGATGACCCCAAAGAGATGAACGTACAAAATTTTGTATGATATCGGAAAATCTGGTGGAAAATAGTTGGGAAAGCAATGGTCCACCATGGACTGTTGTTGTAAGCGATCTTCCATTGAAAGAGGTTCCACTTCCAGTTATTTGTTCCGATTTTCTCTATGACTCTAGTTCTACCAGAGATCTATTTGACACACGTGTGGTCTAGCAAACTAGCCTAAAGTCAGACAGCCTTAGGAGTGGGAGGATAGTTATTCCAGAGGCGATAACAGATATATTACTTCTCTTTGCCTGTTGCTAATATAGTGTTCTGGTAAAGTCCAGTTGGGCGGAGTCAGCCACAGCACTTTATGCTAAAAGTTTCTGCTAATGTAGGTTGGACTTTAACAGTTTTTTGTCGAAGACTGTGAAAGCCAGTCAGCCTTTAGTATACATTTTTCGGTCGCACTTTGCGATTTTTTTAGAGGGTATAACCAGACACACGACATGGTAACCTGGATTTCCACCTAACCCAAAGATTAAGTGGACATGGGTGCTTTAGAAGCTACCTGTTCAGTTTCCGGCACGACATTTGTCCGACGTGTTCAGAGTGCTTTGAAGACCTGTGCAAGTATTCTTTTATTGTCCTCGCCTTGTAAGTACATGGGAAAAACTTAAATTTACGTTCGGTGGTAGTTTGATGTTGGAATATTTGACGACACTCATGTGTCAGTCCACGAAGAACTGAAACAGCGAAGCGGCAGCTCTAATCATGAGAAAACTGAGACATATAGAGCAGATTAGGCGTCCTTCAGTTTGAGCTATAAAGGAGACTTAAATGGTTTTTCACTCCCTCGAAGTAATACTTAATCAGTTGGTTCCGTGTTAGAGTCTGCAGTTGGGAGTAGGTTATTATTAGCGGCTTGAAGTTCCGCACTCTGGCTTTTGATGTTTTCCGCTACTTAAAAAAAAAGAGTTGATAACCAGAGCTATAATCAAACTGTTTGTATGTGTGAAGGATCCTTAAGAACTATTTGAGGCAGGTACGAAAATCCTGAGGTCAGAACATCGGGCCACCATTTTGGACATACTTTGTTTAGGAGCCACTTTTTTTGTCCAACTCTTTTGAACAAGAGGAACCTTTCTCATAATACCATAGAGCATAATAAAAATTATCCATATTTCCGTAGTTTCCAAAGTGGGCCTATAAGTTTTTCAAGTTATTTCAATAGCGCTTTTAGACACCTGGTAACTGCAAATACATCTGGCACTTACTAAAACAGATATTGCAACTTCATATCTAAAATCACCAGTCTTCGTCATATTTATGCCTTTGATGCAACACTTGCCCAGTGCAACAATCACTTGCTGCATTCGACACGGATGCCAGCTCAAGAGCGAACGTCGCCAATGGGCTCATCCCACGTTGCCGTTGTTGGTTAGACGTTGCGGACGCGATCAAATGCAGTTCGTTTGCTGCGTTGTTTTTGTTTTATATGCACATACATACATACGTATACTTAGCCATCACGCCCTAATAAAATTGTTCTTTATATATGTGTGCGTACAAGTTTTTTTCCGCTTAAGCGATTTTTCAGCGTTCTTGCATATTAATTTGGCTTGCACTTCGGGTACCCTACGAGTCCAATTATGTGCTTATGTTTGTGCAACGCTTGGTTTAATGTAGCATACATGTATACATACTATACTATATGCAACATATGTTTGTCGGTTGAACTGCGGCCGCTTTCAGCGTGAGGCACCTTGCCTTTCTTTGGTTTTGCAAACGCTTGCAAATTGCTCAATTAAATTTGAGTGAAATTGGTAATTTTTCAAAAATGATTGCATTAATTTTTCATTAAAGCTTTTATGTACAAAGAATCGTGAGTACATATGATATATATATCTAATACTTTATATTATATATGTAAAACTGAAAGAGTCTTCAAAATGCCTGCTCGAAGGAATTTGCTTTGAAAAAGCAATTTGCTGGCGGCATATTTGTTGAACGGCGTTAATAACACTTTCGTTGCAAAATTTAAAGCTTCTAAGGCTAAGAACTAACAATCGGTAGAATAGTTATATTCCCTATTTTTAAATTAAAATAAAATTTAGTTAACGTAGAACTCTTTTTGAAGTCCACTTATAATCAGCATTGCTTGCTGTATTCATTATCAAACGATCAGCTCCCAATCTGAATTAGAGTTGGGAGGTAGTGACATCCAGTAATTAATAGTGAAGTCATGTTAGGTTATACTGGCCAGCTGTCACGTCATACATGGAAAATATTGAGACTTTGCCCTGCGACCTATGATTTATTGTTCCCTCTCCAATATCACATATGGTCACAAAGGTCCAGCACTCACAACAATTCCAGGAGCTTGCTATGCGCGAGTGAGGTAACGTGATCAGTGTCCACGTAGATAGAAGATTAAACCTGCTCCTACAAATTACTGGGCAATCTAGAATCAAGTGTTCTGGAGTTTCCTGTTCCATGTTGCAAAAGCGGCAGTTTGCGCAAGACACAATGCCCTGTATAGAGCACATCTAGCAGGCGGAATTTGTCTTAGGAGAGGTTGATCATATCTATAAAGCTTATTAGGTTGTTACCTGCCAATAGTAACTTGGCGTGGCGCATTCCTATAGCCTGCTGCCAGTGCCGTTCTCATCCCACTCTCTCTTCCGTGAGGGGCAGTTCATTTTCCCACCGCAATACATGGTTCTGCTGCTTTTCTTTTCCCACCGCAATGCATGGTTCTAGTCCCATCATTCTGGAAGCTGCCGCAGAGCCCGACAAGTTCTTCGACCAGCTCATTGCCGGCTAACCCTTTATGCCCAGACACCCAGGTCAGGTGTACATGGTTGCAAACTGATAGGCGCTTCAGCTTTGCTATATACTCCTCCACTAAAAGCGTTTTTACCTCATAAGCTGAGATCGCATTTAGTGCCGCTTGACTATCACTAAGAAAGCGATACGCTGGTTGCGATGAATATTGATTTCTGCACACTGACTTATAGCAAAGACTTCTGCTTGAAAGATGCGCGGAAAACATCCCATTGGTATGGATAGTTTGGTATGCGGTCCCGGAATGACTTCTCGAATGTCTTTCGGTGTTTTCGAGCCGTCAGTGTACCACGGGATAGTGCTGCTTCTCAGTAGTAGGTCGAGCGTGGAATCACTCCACTCCGTCTTACTGCCGAGAGTAACTCTAATCTTATTAAAAATTTACCCTCTTCGTAAAGTATTCCCTTTGAAGAAGGGTCAGTGGTGTGCCTTCTCCCAAGGCCTTCATTAGTTGAGACGATATTATCTTCCCTTTGCCAACACCCTCTGATGCCATGAGCAGCATGGTATGCTTCGCTACCTATTTGGTCACTAGATGCAGCGGTGTGAGCTTCAGCATGAATGCATGCGCATTGCCTCTAAAGTGCCGACGCAGGCGAGTCATTGCAGCTTCGATAGTTGAAATCCTACCAAAGACTTCGTTGCCTTAGATGCCTAAGCAACAGCTCTATAAGTGACAATAGGCCTTACGATCATGGTATGCTGCCATCTAATGATACGTGGATTGTAGTCCCGGATTGCCTGATATAATAAAAATAAATAAAAAATAATATTTGGACTTAAAAAAAAAAACAATGGAGCGCTCAGTACATCTCCATTCAACTAGTTTAGTAGCTAGCCTATAGTCAGATAGTCTTTGGAGAGGAAATATAGTTATTCTAGAGACGATAACAGCTGTAGAATCTAAACGGGGAAGATCGGATCTATTGTTCCTCGTTGCTTGGTAGTTTTACGGAGTTCATAAATAGGAAACTCTACAAAATTTAAAATAGGACTTGTGACACTAAACTAAGCAAGTAAACATGCGTATCCCCAAATTAGTACATTGAGAACTCAACGTACTTATGAGGATATGTTCTGACTAATCAGACTTTCGCAACGAAGAAATGACACAAGATTGACAGCTTAAATGCGTCTGCGTCAAATAAAAGCATGTAATGAGGCGCCACAATGACAAGTAACGGAGATAGAACTACATAGAGTTAGAAGAACTATAGGCAAGTGGCTTATTCACGCAGCTTTCAGTTTTGATTGCGAAGCGTTGAAGAAGAAAGATGCGCAGACAAGACAACAAGTGTCAGCTTCGATCAATCTGAAGTTACAAAGAGCTTTATAGGTACGTATCTATATGTATGTATAAATATATATCGACAAGTTGTCCGTTGCAAAGTAGCTGTTATGAGAGCTAGGTACACAAACAGTTGTTTACTTCTTCTCTGTCGGTTAACAAACGGTGGCTACAACTAAGTTGTCATACTCATAATACCCACAACTTCTCACACATTTTCAATGCAACTTGTGGTTGTTGCCACATCTTCAATGCAACATTTTTACTCTCGTTCGTTACAGTTGTCAATTTATTTATCTTTTGTTGTTTATGCTTTTTCTGTTATTGACATTTTGTGGGAAATATCTTGAAGTCTGGCGTTGTGCAATATTTAACTGTAATGTGTAGTCGTGACAGCGGAATATCAGGTTTGTATTAATTTGTAGCATTATTGTGGCAGCAACTGCTGCTAACTGCAATAGAATACTGCTAATTGTCGACAAGCGTTGCTCAGTGGGGACCATGGATGGCTTAATGGTTAGTTCGCGTTGAAAATATGGACGGTTTAGATATATGTATACTTATCTATAAGTATATAATGGACAATAATAGATTTTTTCTGTGATCTATTGAGCTTTTATATCTCTTTGATATATGAAATCTCAATGTGGATCCTATCTGATTGAAAGATTTGATAGAATCAGAACCATTTTTATTATCCAGCGTGAGCCGTGAAAAGATAATCGAAACAGACCACCTCTTCGTCGATTTTAAGGCTGCTTTTGACAGTACGAAAAGGAGCTGCCTTTATGCCGCTATGTCTGAATTTGGTATCGCCGCAAAACTAATACGGCTGTGTAAACTGACGTTGAGCGATACCAAAAGCTTCGTCAGGATCGAGAAAGATTTGATATCAAACGAGGTTTCAGACAAGTCGACTCCGTATCGTGAGACCTCATTAATCTATACTTGGAGAAAATAATTCGAGCTGTACATCTGAATAGAGAAGGGAGACTATTGTCTACGAGTATAAGACTGTACAGCTGCTGGCGTACGCCGCTGATATTGCATCATTGGCCTCAACAATCGCGCTGTTAGTTCTGCTTTCTCCAGGCTGGATGAGGAAGCGAAGCAAATGGGTCTGGTAGTGAGTGAGGGCAAGACGAAATAATTCCTGTCAGTCCTTTGCGAGTCGTGCCAGTTATACATCCTAAGTGCAGACAGGACTCTATGTACTTGGTCCTTCCATTGTATGCGGGGGCACCATGGTTGACCAGGTTGTCTTTTGCACGGATCCAACAAATGCCGGAAGCTTTGCCAATATGTTTATAATTGATACCTGATGAAGCTCTTGTGGAGTTCTGAAAATTCCTCTAAACGCTTCTGAATCCAAAACTAAATTTTTGGAACTTGTAAGCTTTGATTGTTGGTCTTATTTATGCTGATTACGAGATAAACAAAGTCTTTGTCTTCCCTCGTTCAAAACTAGACCAACCTCCTTCGATTCTTTTTCTAGGCTGATGGCTACGTTGTTAAAGCCTACCATGTCCATAAGATCTGCGTACTCCAATATATTGAAGAAGGCTTACATGAAGGAATCATGCTGACTAAAACATGGTCTCTTATTAGAGACAGAGCTGATGGCTATGCTGCTTCTGACGAATGGGCTGCTTCTTTCAGTGCTCGAAAGCGGCTTTGAAATCCACAAAAATGAAGATCCCTTCGTCCAGAGTCGTTATATTATAAAAGTATGTTCTAAGGTGTGTTCAGGTCGAAAGCCACACCGATAACTCCAATCAGTTTATTTCCAATGAGCTTCTGTCTTCCAAAAATACTGTGTAAATATCTTATATGATCCCGCGGGATTTAGTGCATATTGCGGTATCTCCCTTCTTGTGGACAGGGCATAGTATACTGATATGTCAATCATTGAACATGTATTCATCCAACGGAATTATGCTTAGCTCCTCCTCGTTTAGCTCCTCGCCAGGCTTTAAACAGCTCAGCCACAGGCAAACTGTTAGAGAAGAAGTAAGTAGTAGTCTCTTACTACTCAGTCACTGATAGCTCATCGCGTTCCTAACTGGCTGTAAACAAATATTTTAATATCAGATACCACAACTATCTTACATATCTCTTGAACTGTCAAACTCCTATAAATATATTGCGTTCCAGGCCGTTTACATCCTTCATTCCTTCTGTAACATACACCTGTATTTATACAAATTACTTCCAATAAGCAATATATTATAGAATATTGCTTGATTGATTGTAAAATGAAGAACAGCTTAGAACAAAATAAATAAGAATCTGCATACTTCCTCGTTCAGGCTTTCACTGCCCAACTCTTGTGTATATTCATCTTCGCCGCTTGTTAGTAGACCGTTATCATAGCACCGCCTAACTGCTTCCGTCAGCACTTCAGGCTCGCAAGTCCGTGAAAGTAGTCCAAGCAGCACATAAATTTGCCAAGCTTAAAATTGATATTAATGCATACATTATGCAAAAGGTAAATTAATAAGCGTTTCTGCGCTACACCAACTCAAAATCTTAATATACTCGTAGAGGCCAAGCGGCTATTATGAAACGAGTGCATCAAATTGATTAAAAGCCATCAACAACATGTTGCAAGCGGCGCTATCACACACAGTTGTGCGGCAATTAATGTTGTTGCAACATTGTTAAGAACGACGCATGTTGGGCGTTTGGAATTTATGATGCTAAATTTAAAATTACAGCGTGCAGGTAGATTTTAGAGACATAGCAGAAGTCAGCCGTGATATCTTCTTCTTCTTTATTGGGGTAGACACCGTTTACACGGTTATAGCCGAGTTTACACAGCGCGTCAGTCGTTCTTCCTTTTCGCTGATTTTGGGCCAATTGGAGATTCCAAATGTAGTCGGGTCCTTCTCCACCTGTTCTTTCCAACGGAGTGGAGGTCTTCCGTTTCCTCTGCTTCCACCGTGGAGTACTGCGTCGAATACTATCAGAGCTGGAGTGTTTCCATCTATTCGAAGAACATGATCTGGCCCGCGTAGCCGCTGTCTCATTATTCGCTGAACTATGTCAATGCCGTCGGATATCTCGTACAGCTCATCGTAACGCCGACTCATCAGATGTTGTCATCGTTCATCAGTCTCTTGAACTGCGAACCCATAGATATCCAAGACGAGTTTCGGATAAGGCTGGATAGAAAAATAGGAGATGTTCCAGCGTCTCCTCATGCACTTTCAGCAAGTGTCGTAATTACTTTTGTCCATCAGGCTCACATGTGATGCCAGTAGATTGTGACTTGTCATTAGAGCTATAACCGTCGTGTAGTCTTTTCGAGACCGAATGAGAAAAAAACATACCTTCGGTGTTCTTGCATATGATTTTGATAATTCTGCATGTTCTTAAGGCATTCCTTCTCGCCCTGAGCCGTCAGTAAACCATTTCGGAAATTTCATTGTATATCGTTTTAAGTGACTTCCGTATTTCCTGTACATTTTGGATAGCCATTTCGATTTTCGGAATCCATTTGTGATATGACACCCAGTACCGCTTTCATGCTGCCGCTACATCTACTGCTTCCCGGCTTCTGAAGACATTCTCTGACGTAATGCAATGTGGGTATATTGTCCTAATTGCCGCCTTGCTACCGACGTATATATTGATCATCTTTAAGTTGTTTTCTGCTATCTCTGCCGCTTTCCTGACTTTTCCGCCTTGAAGATACTGTGATATTCATGGGTCGCGAGCTCCGAGTAGCAGATTACGGCTCCCATTCAGAGGAACATATTGAAAACATTTTCTGCTATGAGTCGTTTGCCTCAACACCAAACGCTCAATACGTACCATTAGTTTTAAAGTCTCTGCCCTATTTTAGACCTTAAAAGTTTTATCAATTTACTGCTTAAAATGAATGACATTACCACGATTTCATTTTTGGTCACTCATATCTAAAATTCTGAACTTATTGATTGGGTTCTGACTTTGAAAGTCCCATTCCATTAACCATTTTGAAACCGTCTGTATGGATGTCATAAGTTCTGCTGGTGAGTCGAAAATATCCAGAATAGTCACATCCGTGTAGACATATTTTCAGTATAGTTAAACCCAACTGAGCTTCTACTGGTATCAGTAGAACATTATCGGCAGCAATTTCTTCACTTTGCTTTCGTAGATGGCAGGAGCCTCAATTTTCTTGATAGCGACCAGCTGTTAAAGCTTTGAATACTTAAACATTGTTGGTTTGTTGCATCATCATGTTAAATCGAAAAGCCGTTAACGAACATCTCCAGAATAGTAAGATCACTGTACATGAGAGATATTGTGCCGATATTTAAAGGTAAAAATAAAAATAATCCTCCGTTTAGTCCTAATTTAAAACTACACTTAGATCCACACTTCCTATGGTTTTGGTCGAACGGACACGGTCGGTTCGACAAGTTGTCGATTTAAAGCCGAATCATGACACAATTTAAAAGCAGTGAACTTCAAGAACTCGGTATGCTCTTCTGAAATGAAAAAGCTGCTCTTAATAATCCAGTGACTTGGTGGAGTTGCAACGCGTCTATTCAACTAAAACGACGTTTTGTAATTAGAAGAGGAGTTCGGTGACTATAAGCAGCTCTACAAAAAAGTATTTTCAATTCGTTCGAGTTTGTGGAATTAAAATTGTATTTCTAGTACATTATGCATGAGTCAGAATACTAGTTGGTACCTGGGTATGCAAGCTCTTTGTAGAAAAATAGCTTGCATAATTAATATGCTCCATTGTTCGAAGCTTTAAACTGATCGTTACGCTTAAATCATGTCTTTAAGATTGCGCGAAAGGCCTATCCATTTGCGACCAATAAAACAACAAATTTTCACACACCATTTCTGCTGTTAATGGTCGCAAAGTCTCACAAAGGAATTGTCATATCCTGCAGCAAGCACAAAGAGGAAGGCTTATAGGCATAAATAAATGTCGATATGAATGAGCAGAGAGTTGCTTATAACCGCAAAGATACATACATATGTACATACATATGTGACTATATAGCCAACAAAACAACTATTTTCGATGAACAAGCAGATTTTACAAAGCGCTCAAAGCGTCAAGCGATTGAAACACACAATAGAATACACATTCGCTGTAGAAGACGCTCGTGTGTGGAATGCGGAGTGGCCGCGTGGCAGCATGGTTGGTTAGGCAAATTCCTGCTAAGGCTGACCAGCAATAAAGCAATTATCCATGTGTAGTACTACTCATACAAAAGAAAAATATAAAGTATAGGCTAGAAGACAATTTTTATATACAAAAATATTTATATATATGTATGTATGTTTGACAAGAAGCTAACGCCGTTTTCCCAGGCGCGAATAGAGGCGCTTAAGTTTGTGTTTTACAACCGGAAAGCCGACAACTCATTTAAACACATAATATGTATGCTCTTACAACTACAAAGAGTAGTGTAAGTATAGCCTTGAACGTGCTCTAATAGTTTTAACGATGACAATTACACTTCGAAATCATTAGTAACTAGTTACTAGGATTTTCAGTAGTCGTTGAACAACAAAACTTCGATGAACGTGTTTTCTATTTATCCATATATAGTATTGTATAGAGATTACTAAATAATATTTACTCAAAGACTTTGTGTTTTCTTGCAACTAATCGAACTTAAATTCAAAACTTCGAAAGCCAATTTCGCGGTGACTTTCCTCATTCACAGTAGAGTGTATAACGGAAAAATATAAAATATCATTTACGAAATCGCAGCAAAGCACTCAGGTGTGGCAAGTTCGACGCAAGTGGCATGACACGTCGATTTGGCAACAAACAACCCAATAAGCTACTCACACATGAATACACTGCAAGGTACATACCTGTAGGTGAGAGTAACACTTACAAATATAGAATATGTGTATATAGGAGTTGTAGGGACCTTTCAATACCGCGAACTCATTCAAGGGTGCAAGTGCCAGCAACAATTCTGCTAGTGTTTTTGCTACCGCGTTTGAGGGCAAAGAAAATTTTCGCAATTTCTCACTTGAATGAGTTTTGGGCGAAAGGTGAGCAGCATATGTGTATATATGTACATATGTATAACCATTTATACATATATAAAATATATTGAGAAAAAGTGGCACATATGCACCTAGGAATAATTCAAAATCATATTTCTTTTCCGGATGAACGAATTCAGCACAAAAGTTATTTGTTATTGAAGTTAAAGTGGGTCAAAGTGAGTTCAAAATTTGTGAAGGACTGAAAATGGGTGAGATTTAAATTGGAAAAAAGCGCTTACGTGGATAATACATAGCCAAGCATATGTATATACTAGTACGTATATATAATTATATAAAAAAAAATTTTTAAATAAAAAATAAATTTTTTTTGGTAAGAATATCTGAAAATTTACGATTTTCCTACAAGTAAAGACGAAGTTGATCCTTCGGATTAAGCATATTTCAGAGTATACAAATATATCGTTTATGTAATTTTTGAACAAAAGTCAAATGCCGAGCCTCCCGTTCAATAAATTGCTATTTTTGAAAATTTCAGCCAAATCTTGTTTCTTAACCCCAATATTTAGTACAGTATTAAGTAAAAATTTTTAATAATTTAGAAAAATTATATTTAAAAGAGTTATAACCATTATCAGTGTATTCTGTTCAGAAATGTGTTCAAATAAATTTTGAAAAAATTTGGCAATTTTTCGGAGTGTGTCAAATTTTCCGAAAAAAGGAGTTACTTTTCGAAGATAGATAAGTTATATGTAACTAGTTCTTATCAATGTATTCTGTTCAGAAATTCGTTCAAATAAATTTAAAAACAAATTTGACGATTTTTCGGAGTATGTCAAATTTTTCGACAAAATTTTCGGAGTTACTTTTCGAAGCTACTATACTTGCGTAGTAAGTGAAATATTTTTATTCCCTTCGAAGTAAAATTTAAAGTTATTCTGAAAAATTCCGAAAATTAGGAGTAAATCGAATAAATATTTGGACTATTTTTTCAAAGTAAATTTCGGCGTTATTGCGATATATTCTGAAGCCTTGCTAAAAATTAGATAAAAGTCAGCTAAAACCTTTCTACATACATATATTAACTAAATTTTTCTAATCATTTTTCGGAGTTACTATTTTCTTGAGGTAAGCGAAATACTTGATACAGTTTTTGTGAGCTTTTAAATAAATGTTCGGAGTGCATATACCAATTAAGAAATATTAAATTTGAAAACGAACAGTTTTCCTAGATACTACTTTTTCACACAATTTCCGAAGTCAATATTTTTCGGAATAAACGAAACATTCGGATTTTCGAAGTCAATTTTGGATTTAATAATTTTCTTATTTGCTTAGATATCATATTTGTTATAAACAAATCTCCTAATTACGAATCCCTTAAATTTAGCAGCTAACAGTTATCGGCGCTAGTATTCTATTAGAGTGAAAAAAATATTTTTATTTTTTTCGGAGTAAGTTTTGACAATTAACAAAATTTTAACCAGACTTTTCGGAGTTAAAACATTTTCGGAATAAGGAAAAATATTCGGAGTAAATTTCGGAGTTAATATTTTTTTTATTATTTGTTTGGGTATCACACTTTTCATATTAATTTTTTTTCTAATATGCGGAAATTTCCTTTTAATAACAACATAACAATTTTTCAACATGCCGCACGCACATTCCAAGCCTAATTGCATTTACATTATCACCACCTTTCTGCCATAAGCTCCCATTTATCATCTGCCTTGGTGTTAACATGCATTTATTTGCACTTTCAAAGATACATATTTATCGGTTGAATTATTTGCTGCATCGCATTTAGCGATTAATGCATTCCTAATTTATTTACATGTTTTGGGCGTACAAAAGTTAGCATATCCCGCTGCGCCTGTCCCCGAACTTATGCCACTAACGCATTTTTCTTGCAGTTACATAAATGTGGCAAGGTGGCATAGCGCAAAATCGCAGTGCGTGTTGCAGCAACCTGGATATTATAAACACAAATTGATTGTGCAACACGCATGTGGCACGCACACGCTAAAAACAGGATTTTTGTGGCCTTTTGCTACCGGCTAAGAACCGTTGAAATGCGTAATCTCACTTTAGCCATGCCTTACACCTCCATTTCGCAGGAACTCACTCCGCCACCGAAGTGCTTCTTCGCTCTATCCATTCATGTATAACATTTATGCTTTCAGCGAAGCTTCTTATATTGCCTACATGATAGCTAACGGTACTTTGTGTTATTTATGCGCAAACATTTGTCAGCCGATACGCAATTGAACGCAATTAGTTTCCGCCGACCTCACTAGTTAACACCCATTTCTGCGGCACAATGTGCGAGGTGGCTAAATAATTTAGCTTTGATTAGACGCTTAGTCGTTTCGATGAAAATTTTGTTCAACTTAAACACCCGGAGAGCTGTGATTTGGGGTTACGAGCTAACGAATGTTATTATAACTTTAGTGAGATTAGCAGGCTCTTGAGCCTAATTATGATGTGCATATTTATTCTATTGGTTACTGGGTATTTTGTTAAGAACCGTTAACCTTTCTAACGGTAGAGGCTCCAATCAGTATTGTTGAACCTGTGGAACCTTTGTACCATTCGTGAGTTTAGCAGGCACTTATCGACGAACCACTCCTGTGCGACTCCAAGATTCTTTTGGAATAGAGTAGAAGCCATGAGATATACTGAAGTACTTGTCCCTACTAATGTTCATTTTGCCGCAATCATAAGGCTAAAAATTGTGTCCGAACCAAGTTAGCAAAGTGGTATGCAGCAGGGTGAAGTGAAAACATCCAAGCAGCTTTTCCTTCGCTTTTTAGCCTTTGCAAGACTGAGGTTGAAACATCTCACCAGTCTTACCTTCGGCGAATAAGGAGACATACCCGAAACTGACCTTAGACGCCTAAAAAATTTGTGATATGCTCAAAGCGCTTTGTCGATTTGTAAAGGTCTTACGGACCGGCGTTCTAATCTATCGAAGTGAGATTCCTATTTTGATGTACCTCCCAAACAAACCAAACCTAACCGAATATTTATCATACGATGAAAAAGTAATTATATTGAGGTTAAGCTAGCGAAGTCTTGCTATGGAATCTAGATCGTTAACATAACTATTAAATTTAGTAAATATTTGGCCGATCTAATACCAAAAATCTGCAAAACTATGTATACAAGATTTTTTCTTCTTTAGCAACCAGCGGATACAGAGAAATAACTAGGTCTCATCCTAGATAGGAAGCTTTCATGGAAGCCGAATATCGAAGAGAGATGAAAAAAGGCATCGATTGCCTTGAACTGCTGTAGAGGAGAAAATGGCAAAAGATGGGATCTCTCACCATAAGTGGTCTTATAGCTCTACGACACCATCGTCAAGCCCATTTTGTTCTATGAAAAGATCATACTTGCAAAGAAACTCGAGAGCGTTCAACTGGCGGCGCTCATCAGCATGTGTGGTGCAATAAGTTCCACTCTAACCATTGCACTTAACGCCATCCTGCACATATTGCCTGTGGACATCGCCGGAGGGTGTATGGCTGCGAATGTTGCCATAAAATTCATAGATTTTAGGTTCCTAAAAGAACACGGGTCTAAACACTCGGAAATCCTCACTCACTTTGACTTTATACCGGGTTGCTTGGACCATGTAGTCACTTCCTGACTATTGCAATGTTTTCCATGCCAAGGTTGCAGCCAATAAGGTAGCAGTAGAATTACTGCTCCGGAGTACAGCCTCCTTCAGAGAAGTGACCACACACTCAGATAGCAAAGCGGCGATACTAGCCTTGAACTCATTAAGGTTCAGTGCGTTCAGGGTAGGTCAAAGAATGCCTAATCTCGCTTTCTATAGCATCGAGTATCTTTGTGATAAGACTAGCATGGCTGCCAGGCCACAGCGGAATCGCAGGAAAATGTAAAGCTAATGAGCTAGCAAGAAAAGGCACCCTAGAACCGCTATCGATAGAATGGGAGCAGACTAGGGCTCCTGTATTAGCCTCCATGCAGTAAGGCAGGAAGTTCTACCAGACGCTATCTGCAGAGGCTTTATGGAATAAGATGAGGTGAAAACAAATCCACACTTCCTTCTTGACTGAACCGCGTTTGGGAGGTCAAAACTTAAACACTTGGGAGCGCATACATACCTTCAGACATCTCACCGAGTTGGCGGGAATGGAAATTAAACGCCTGTGCAAATTTGTACTGGCTACTAAGCGTTTGCTAATTTATAAGTTCGAGCACAGGAGTTCTTCTTTTCTATAGCCACACAAAGGACTATGTACAAGTATAGTAGTCCAAGTGCGATCTTTGATCAGCCATCTAACCTAACCTAGCCGGCTGCTCAGGCCGAACACTAATATAAATCGTAATTTAGTATCAATTTAATTACATTAAATCATAAGCGAAGCAACAGTTCAAATAATGCCCAACCTGTTTGGAGCGACTCACCCTCAATCTCATTTACATACCATATGTAAATGGATGAGTAACAAGTGGGTGTGCGAAAAAAAGATCTTATTTGGTTCAATGAGACAGCAGACAGACGAAGACATCGAAAAAGTACCAAATTTAAAATGATGGCAGAATACATAAATAAAATTGTATATTGGCATTTAGACACGAGCGGCGGCCGGCGCGTGGTTTTGATATATCCAGCGCGTGTTCGGCTGACGAGCGATATGCAGAAGTATGGATCGTACGACGAATTCGAAAGTTCTGAGAAATGGAAATGAAAGTTTTCATGACCGACTAAGCATACGAAATGCAAAGAGTACAAAAATCCCAGCAAATAAGTTAATTTTAAGATTTTTTTAGGCGAGGCGTTAGCTGCAACGCGAGCCCACTAGCCAATTGCAGGTATATAAAAGAGTTTCAGTTGCAACTCAACTAAGACAGTTAAGCACTGCGTTTACTCAAAGCAACAACATGAAATTCCTTGTAACTTTTGTAACCAGTAAGTAAATAATTGATATTGTTGTGCTGACCTTTTAACCTCAATACTTTTATTTACTTTTCATCCTGCACACAGTCATCGTATGCGCCAACGCATACAGAGTACGAGTCATCGACTCCATCTCATCGGCTTCGAGTGAGGAGCTACTGATTACACCTGGCGGCCAGCCTCAACCAATCATACCGGTGCCAGATTCAATTTCTTCTGTATCTAGTAGCGAGGAAGTTATTCTATTACCGCCTGGTGGGCCATCGCCATTACCGGAGTAGGTGTCGTGTCACAGTCCGTGCTACAAGCCGTGAAGGTTAAGGCGCCTAAGTATGGCAATGTTTGGAATACCAATCGCATACTCGCACAAGTCTTGGGACCACAAGAAGCCACTGCACAAGGCGCGCGCGTTTATGGTTAATTTGAGACACAGGAATATCGACAGTGATTAGTTGATGAACTCAGGCAATGCAAAATGGACAGCTGGAAGCTAGGTAAAACAAAGTTCAGTAAATTTGAACGAAATATGTGTTAGATTAAGAAATTAATATTTTCATATATGGATTTATTTTTCCAATTTCTTCCCAAAATCCAAACTCGCTATAAATTTAATAAAAATATAAGTTTTGAAAATGTATACGAAGACTATTTTATATTATTTCGAATGACAAACAGTTATTCAGAAAGAAGATGATCCCAGTAGAGATACTTTAGGAGTCGAACACGGAATGACGAAAGGAACACGTTGGCGTATTTTACGTCGAGATCTTACTTACTGAAGCCGCTCAACCTTACCAAGCTACATGGCTTTGCTCTAGAGGTTCTTGAAAAGTTCCAAGAAAATCCGACGTTTTCGAGCCAAATTTTGTTCAGCGATGAGGCCCATTTCTGGCTCAATGGGTATATAAACAAGCAAAATTGCCGCATTTGGGACGAAAAGCAATCTGAAGATATTAAGGAGCTGCGGTTTTATCCAGAAAAAGCAGCGGTTTGGGGCGGTTTTAGGGCTGGTGGAATCGTTGGTTCATATTTCTTCAAAAATTACGCGGGGAGAACGTATCCGTCAATGGCGAACGTTATCGCGATATAATAGCCGACTATTTGATGCCTGAAATTGGAGGTCGTGATCTCGGCGACATTTGGTTTCAACAAAACGGCGCCACTTCCCACAAATTGCATGAATAAATGGATTTAATGAGATAACTCTTTGGTCAGCAGATAATTTCACGTTTTAGGCACCGCTCAATAAATCTTCTTATAATTTGGCCTGATCTAGCTTCTTTTGCTAATAAATTTAAATGGTCTTACCGGTCTAAGATACTTACTGATAGATTTTTGGGAGGTCTGATCATATCAACAGTCGTGGAGTCTGGATTTTAAGGACAAATATGGAAGCTTCAGATAATAGTATATTTCAGAGAGCAAAGGAAGCTTTGGACTCACGGATTTTCATTGGATTTTAAGGAAAAGTGTGGAAGGTTCGGATCCACGGAGGCTCATTGGATTTTAATGAAAAGTGTGGAAGGGTCGGATCTTTGAATCTTTCAGAGAGCGAAAGATGCATCAGGACTCACTCAAATTCGTTGAATTTTAAGGAAAAGTATGCGAAAAGTGTCCTGCAATGTTAAACGAATCCACCTTAGAAAAAAAACTTGGATTAATTCCTTAAAATCGAAACCAGACCAAAGTTTCGCCGACAACAAAGGCTGTTACTCAATCAATATCAAGATGGAAAAATAAATGAAACGAAAGTGTCTTTGTGTGTTTTAGAAAATAAATTTATATCAAAAACGAAGGCAGTGATTTTTTACTAAACGAAATCTTATGAAACAGTGTTTGGAAAATCGAAGCATCGAAAAAATATTTCGGTGTTCACAGCTGAACTTCAACGGTTAGTTGCCCAACTGCACCGCCGGCAGTATTTGGTATCTGCTGTTGATTCGGTTGTTTCTGCGTGACGTCTTGTTGCACGGTATAAACTTTTTTTGAAACTTGCTGTGGTACTACAACACCTTGTACAGGCTGGATGACACCCTGTTGTTGGTTTGGCACTTGTTGTACTTGATTGACAACTTGTTTCACCTGTGGGGGAACGGAAGGTTGCACGTCACGTGCAACTTCTACACCCTGTGCTGGCTGAGCAACACCTGGCTGTTGTTGTTGCTGTTGCTTCTGTATCTGCTGTTTTTGTTGCTGTGCATGACTGACCACTTGTGGAATGTGTTGATGCGCGTGTTCAACGATTTGTTGCACTTTGGCGGGTATCTGCGGCAACACCACCTGCTGCTCACTGGCAACATCTTGTGCTAGTTGTTGTTGTTGCTGTTGAAATTTGATGATAAACTCTTGTAATTTTTGTGCTTGCTCCTTTAGGTAGAGAATCATTTGTGGTATGTGTTTGTTCACATGTTCGACAATCTGTTGCACTTGTGGTGGCACCGCGACCGACTGACTGCGCGCAACAACAGCACCTTGTACTCCAGCCACTGGTTGTTGTTGTTCTTTGTTGACGTTCACACCTTGTTGATTTTGCACAACAGCCGATTGTTTTTGTTGTTGTATATGGTGATTTACTACTTGTGGAACGTGTGTGTGTACCTGTTCTACAATTTGTTGCACGTTCGGCGGTATAACGGGCACTGTTACTGCTTTGCCTGCAACAACAACGGGATTCACGTCATTCTTGTGCAACTTGTGGTAGTTCAGCACTTGTGGAATGTGTGCATGTGCCAGATCGACAACATGTTGCACACGATTGGGCACCTTATAGTTCTCATGTGGTATGGACACATGTTGCACGACACCGGTGAGCGTTAGTTGCGGCGCATTGGGTACTTTTTGATATTGCTGTTGTTGTGATTTGGCTTGCTGTGCAACATGTTGCTGGCCTTGATGCTGATGTTGCTGTCCATGATGCACATGTTGCTGGCCTTGAATCACATGTTGCTGGCCTTGATGTCCATGTTGCTGGCTTTGATGCACATGTTGCTGGCTTTGCTGTCCATGTTGCTGGCCTTGATGTACATGTTGCTGGCTTTGCTTTGATGCCCATGTTGCTGGCCTTGATGTACATGTTGCTGGCCTTGATGCACATGTTGCTGGCTTTGATGTCCATGTTGCTGGCCATGTTGCTGGCTTTGATGTCCATGTTGCTGGCCTTGACCACATGTTGCTGACCATGATGTTGATGTTGCTGCGCCTGATGCACTTGTTGTTGTTGTCCATGTGAGATATGTTGATGTACTTGCAGTGGACTGGACACAACTTGTTGCTCATGCTGATGATGCGATCCATGGTGCTGACCATGCGCAAGAAGTTGCCCAACATGTTGCTCAATCTCTTGTGCGTGCTGATGTTGTGCTTGATGACTGTGATGTGGGTGTTTTTGGGCTTGTTGACTCGATTGGCCGGATTGACCCGGCCGACCCGGTTGACCGGGTTGCCCAGCTTGATCCAATTGTCCCGGTTGACCTGGTTGACCGGCTTGGCCCGGTTGACCGGGTTGTCCAGCTTGATCCAATTGTCCCGGTTGGCCCGATTGACTCGACGGGTGAGATCTACCCGGCTGACCAGGTTGGCCTGGTTGACCCGGCTGTCCCGGTTGACCTGGTTGATCAGATTGACTCGACGGGTGAGATCCACCCGGCTGACCAGGTTGGCGGTTGACCCGGCTGTCCTGGTTGACCCGGTTGGCCTGGTTGACCGGATTGACCCGATTGTCCCTGTTGACTCGATCGACCCGGCTGACCGGGTTGGCCTGGTTGGCCCGGTTGGCCTGGTTGTCCCGGTTGACCCGGCTGTCCCGGTTGACCAGGTTGGCCTGGTTGACCCGGCTGACCCACACTGACCAAGTTCTGCTGTTGTGCGCTGCCCTGATAGGCGCAAGCGCTGCCAATGAGTGCTGGAATTGATAATGCAACACGTTTTTGATAAGTCAAAAATGTTTTTTTAGTAAAAAATCTTTTTTGGTAAATTTTGGTATACAAAATTTATTTTAATAATATTTCAATTTTTTTAAAATATTTTTACTACCTACCAAGCAATAAGTAAACCTTCATATTGTACTCCAAAATTGTGTAAATTACAGCGAACGTCTCAGAACGTTCTGCGCTTCAGTCTGCTGACGACAAGCGCTTTTATACCTCAGTAAGAATCAACATTTTTTTGAGATTTTTTCGGCTCATCGGCTCCAATGATGCACTTACAGCTGTGACCGCTTCATTTCCTTTGTCTGTAATATCAGCCAAAATTATATTATTTTTATTTTTATGCAAATTTTCTTGCGTTTTGCTGCGACAAATATTTTACAATAAATTTTCGTTAAAATTTTGCGTGTTTTTGCATTCTCGTATCTTTTTGAATTTTTTTTAAATTGTTTTTAAACTCATCTCAAACAGGTAATGCAAAAATTTGAATTACGCTTAATTTTCATTTGGCTCTTTCGGAGCGTAGCAATAATCTTGACTGCTCCATTGGTGCTGCTTTGGTTATTGTTGGTTATTTTCAAGCCCATTTACGTTAACATACAAGTATGTATTGAGAAGCGTTTGTGAGTCTTCAAAATTTATTAAATTTATATTGAACGCTGTTAGCAACACGAAAATTAATTTTAAGATTTTGATAAAACATATTTACAAGTAAGGAGCGCATTTAATACACAAGTATTTGTGGCTATATCTCTATAAAATGTCTTTTTCCATATTACCTTTCGTTACTTAAACTTTTTTTGACACTTTTTGTCTTCATAATATTATATCCCTTGCATGAACTACTTCTTGCTTTTATTACCTTATTAAAAAGTATCTAATTTCCTAGAGGGATAGCTGTCAAAATAAAAAGACACATGTGGCATTTATATTCATTAGTTATTAGACGAAACAGCCGTCAATCAGCCTCAGCGACGAGGCATATTTTCGAGTAATTGAGCAAAAATTGACCCACCAGATTCATTTGAATTCAGAAGAAATTACCAGCAGGTGTAGTTTGCACACCGAAAGGATTTGTTGGAGATAATTGATACTGAAAAATTTTGGAACATTGAACCGGCAGTGAGATCAGAAATAAACAAATTATTAGCACTCGTAAAATCCAATATATTTCAGCTTTGAATCATCTTCGAAGAATGTATGAACTTTAGGACAAACTTTGGTGTGACGAAAACAGTCATGGAGATTTGGCATATCCTTTCGAAAAATGTTCAATACTAGAATATATATTTTCTTGTTGATGAGAATTGGATGTAGTTTTGGTTCTGAGTACAGAACAATGCCTCCAATTTTCTTATTTCTTTCCTTTTTATATTTTTACTTTCATCTCCACAGGAAATATTCTTTCTTTGTAAAGACCTCAAACTTTCCATCAATTGGTCTAGAATTTCCCAAATGGAAGCAACGTTATTCCACCTATTCCACCAAGACTAAATCTATAAAATGTCTGCAAGCTTCAAATTGATATTTTTCCGATGTACTTTATATGGTGCTTTTTAGACATTTGCTTTTCGAGAAAAAAATATATAATTTATTGTTATGCCCAAGGGTGTAGTTTTATTATATAAATACAAGGGTTTGTCATTATAACCCTTTGAAACTAATTTCGGGTCGCGACTGACTTAAATAAATTCCAGCCGAGAGTTTCAATTTTCAACCACATTTTGCAAAATTGGAGCCGTATGTCAGCAATAACGAGCCGAATATCTTATATCAACATCTCCCAACTGTGGTATATAAAGTCATTAATTATCGATTATTCCCCATACAATTTTCGCTAGGCATTTTTAAAAACGTTCAGGCCTTAAAAAGTTTTTTTTGAGAATGTAACACCGTCTCAGCAATAGCTGTTAAGGGTTTTTTTCAATAGACTAGACGCATCTTTTGACCATTTCTCATTTTACATTTCATCATGGATGATCCAACAACGAGTCAAAATTATTAAAATTTACTACTGAAATTCGGATCGAGAAACTTTGAAACCATCGTTGTGCGGTCGAAATGGAAACTGTATCGGGTCATATAACTGCACAAATTTTATTGGCAAAAAAGTGTCTTGAGATGCATTTTTGCCTTTATCGTAGTAGTACTGTAAAATATGCCGTATTTTCTCTTTATTTTTACAAGCTCCATGTTTGCGACGCTATAACACACGAACGACTTAAAAGAAAGGACCATCAATAAAACACGTGTTAGCGCGTGAAATGAGCTTTCCAAAAAGGTATAGCATGACCCGATGCGACGAATAAAACCGTAGAACTACGTCTTTCAAGCGTTAACTAGCGAAAATACCGCAAGACTTTTTTGACAACCTTATATGTGTTGTTCCATTGAAAAGCACAGATCATAAAGAACATTCGTTACAAATTTTTACTGTCAGAAATTTGGCTCTTTCTTCCACAAGTAAAATTGTGCTTCTAGTTATCAATACTTTTTATTACATTTGTTGTAATTTTCAAACCAGAGTTGCATTTTTTGTCCCCAAAAAGCTGGTTCAAACTATACACCAAAGAATTTGCTCCACTTCACTAGGAGATCGTTGCCACCTCAGCCTTGTTGTTGCCGAAAATATTTGAGACAACGTCACATTACTCACGAACATGCTACACATTAACGGTTGTGCGATTCCAGCGACACAAGTCGGCAGCGCGTCAAAGAACCCATTCAATTAACATATAATTAGCAAATGCCGACAAAGCGCGTCAAACTTAATTGAAACATGCGAAATGCTTAGTCAAAATGTAATAATCGCTTTAGAAACGTGTTGCTCGTGGCAGAAAAAGATCACTGGGCATGATCGCTCATAACACTCATAACAAGCGCCAACATTCGACAGCGTGTGCTCCCAAGTACTCACAATTAATTGCTACTAAATTGGCTGTTAATCATAAATGTCTTTGCCAAAAATACGCTCCGTTAAGTGACTGGCGACTAAATTTGCAAAGAACAAAGTGGAATGACAACAAGAACCAGTTTTGAGTGAGACGCGAAAATATTTTTTTCGTTTTGTTTAAATTAAGCAAATTTAATTTAGTGCGTCTGCTAATTTTGGCGAAATGTAAACAAACCCAAGTATTTGTGGTAGAGATGTATTTCACTTGAGCATACTTTTAGGCGTTTGCTTGTTGGTTAGATTTCTTAAACATAACTTATTTGAACTTGTGAATCCTTTGATCATTATGTTTTTTAAGTTTGAAACTTAGGTAGGTATGTAATTTTGAAGCGTGATTGTCTGCGTAGTGAACACTGGGACTAACAGGTCAATTGAAAAGTTCCCAGCCTAACAGGGTAAAATAAATTTTTTTGATAAAATTCATTTTTTCATTCAACATAGTTAAGTTCAAGTGTGATACACTGATTATAGCGACCCTCCAACTTTTCGATACCATTTTTCAGTACGAGTTGTCCATTGCTTTAAAATAGATCCCAATTTTGGCGATCACCTCTTCATTCGACGAGAATTGCTTCCCAAAGAGCACTCTTTTGAGATTTGTGTACAGGTGGTAATTGCTGAGTACCGATCTGGAGAATTCGTTGAATGCGGAAGCCATCCGAAGTCCAATTTATGGATTTTTGCCAACATTTTCACTGACATGTGACAAGGTGCATTGTCTTGGTGAAACAGGATTTTCTTTTTCTTCAAATGTTGCTGTTTTTTTGACGATTTCTTAATTAAAATGTCCAATAATGCCATGTAATAGTACTGTTGATGACTGTTCCTTTATCAACTCGTGCTTATTACGCTTCAACATCTCCAAACGCTGAACCGAATCACTAATTCGCCGTTGTTTTTGATCAAAAGTGAGCTCACGGGGCACCCACTTTACATAGCGCTTTCTCAAACCAAAACATCTGCTATCACAAACAACTTCATTTAACGGTCATTTAAAATGATTTTGTAGAATTTTGAGATATTTTCGTCGGTAACAACTTCTTTATGACATTTAAACTTAGCATACTAATCCTTGATGTTTGATTTTCCGGAGACGGTGTCCAGAAATTCGTCGTCAACTCGTCCTTTTAAAATCCCCTGATTCTATTGGCTCGTCTATCAGCCCGTGCCTTTGATGAAGTTCACCAATGCAAGCAGTTTTAGAAATTTTATCCGTGCAAACTCGGAAACGTTGTCAAGAAACTCTGGACTACATGCCTTACATTTGTGTAGCAGAATCTCCTTTTTTCTTCCTTCTGACACCTTCTACAATAGTGATTATATGGTGTTCCTAGTCTGCTAATTTGACAGCGACCTGTTAGCACTCCTAATAGAGTTCTTAATTTTGAATTTTAATATTCGGTATGGGCGGCCAATTATCCATTCAGAGGCAGGGATCCACCGAAACTCAGCTATATTATGAACATATTTCTCAATTAAATATTTTAAACAAAATCGTCGGTGTCTTACCTCAAATCGGCCGAATGATCCATGTTTTGATATAAGACTACGAAACAGTGAAGATGTGGGCATTAAGAGTTGCTGCAACTGTCGCATTCTTTAAAACAGGTTGAATTATGCTTGAAAATTTTTACGCTAAGGACTAAAAACTTCACTAGATCAGCGACCAATTCCTTACAATAAGGGCATGGCCTCAATATACTTTACAAGAGTTTACTAGTATTATTCAAACTGTGTTCATATTGGGTGACCTACTCGCCTTTTCTAATATGGTTTTCTATAACACTTTAGTGAATCCAACATATTGCCTTCTCTAAGGAGTATTTTAGGACTTAAATAGAAACCGATTAAAGACATCTCTGGATCACTGCAGCGGAGAAAGTTTTCCTGGTTGTTGGAGGTGGAGCTTCTCATCAAATCTAGTTTCAGGCTACCAGACCACTGTAATTTTTTCCAGTGGAGATCGCTGTCATCATTGTAGCCGTAGATTTACTGCTCAGAAGTCCAGTTTCCTTCAGAGATGTGTATTCACTCTAATAAAAGAACGTTTATACTGGCTTTAAGCTGGTGCCCAGCCACAGTGAAATCGCCGAAAACTGCAAAACCGATGACATTGCTGGAGAAGGCATTCTTACCACATTTCATCCGCGGAAACTCCGTTGTCATCTTGCGATCTAGCGCTCGACCTATGGATTTCCCGTGTGCTCGAAAAGCGCAGGTCATCCACCAGAACTTGAGGGTCTCTGCACTACTTGCTCTTAACAAAGGCCATCTGGCTGGAATTGTAGGGTTAGGGAATTTCAATATTTCGAATGCATTTCCAACATCAAATCAAAAAAAAAGGTGGGGACTAAAACTTTTGAGGTTCTGAATCAAAACACAGAAACTTCAAATTTAGTGGGAAATGTTTATTATCATTCGAAAGAACAATCTTTGGCATTTATTTTTTGAAAATTATCTCTTTCAAATATTCGCAGCGGCTACGTTTCAAAGGGTCCATCCGTTGCGTCCAATTTTCGATGACTCGTTTGAGCATTTCGACTGGTAAATGGCGAATGACACGCATGACGTTTTTTTCCAAGGCCTGAATCGAAGCGGGGTTGTTCGCATAGACTTTAGACTTTTCATATCCACACAGGAAAAAGGCTAACGATGTAATATCACACGATCTTGGTGGCCAATCGATCGGCCCAAAACGTGAAATTATCTGCTCACCGAAGTGTTCTCTCAATAAATCATTTGATTGATGCGATGTGTGGGAAGTGGCACCGTCTTGTTGTAACCAAATGTCGCCGATGTTCCTGGCGTTTATCATGGCGCGATAACGGTCGCATTTTTGAAGAAATATGGACCAATCATTCTACCGAACCACAAACCAAACTAAACCGTTTTTTTTCTGCATGAAATGGCAGCTCTTTAATCTTTTCAGGTTGCTTTTCGTTCCAAATGCAGAAATTTTGCTTGTTTGAGCTAGGGCTAGAAATGGGAAATCGCTGAACAAAAGTTGCCTCGAAAAAGTCGGATCTTCTTGGAACTTTTCAAGAGCCCATAGAACGAAGCGATGTCACTTGGGAAGGTTGAGCGGCTTCAGTTCCTGCATAAGTTATATTTTATACGCTTTAAATTTAAGACCTCGACGTAAACTGCAACAAGTCGTTCCATACGTCAGTTCGAATTGCTGCGAACGGAGCCGAATCGAATCTCCACGGTCTTCGTGTACCTAAGAGTATAAGGCTACGGCTGCTATATTTTCTTTACTGCGTGCTGGATGTGATCTTTTCAGTCGAATATTATCCAATAATGAATGCTGGGTCTCAAGATGAGTGATGTTCCTGCGCTAGTACGCTCAGTATGTGAATTTTCGTAATTTTGTAAACGTTGTTCAGGTAAAGTCTTTCCGTGATAAAATGCTGAACAATACTGAACAAAAATAACATGACCACTTGACACGACTCACGTGTGCTCTGTCAAAAAAAAGGACCTCTACTTTTCCCCAATAGAGATGGAGCTCGATCCAGCATCCAATGAATGAATCAAGCCGATAATTATATAAACAAGTGAGATAAGCCCAGGTTGTGGGTAAATATGGGGTTAATGGAGACTGAAGACCCAACTGTCGCCCATCAGCAGTGATACACCTCAAAGTTTTCTAATTTCTGGTCACTTATGGCACGGAATATTTATGTGAACACACTTCAATACAGTATACACATGTATGCGTGTTATCGAAACCCAACAAAAACAGCAACCATATTGCGAAAGTCCGTCCTGACAACGATGCTTTGGCCAGCAATAATATATGCATTTCTTCACGTCAGAAGGCAAATTAGCCAAATCAACCAAAGCACACCCAGCTTGAACCAGTGCGATGTAACAAACACGCACTAATACATACATACATATGTATATATAAATATGTATATATGAAATATGTGTGCCGATTGAGCACAAAGTTGCGCGAATATTAAAGAAAAAAGTTAATTTGTTATTAATATTCTTTTATTATTGCATGAAATAAACGAGCAGCAAGTCTTGTGGTACCACACGCCATTTGGCGCAAAATAAAGCAAAAGGATGTGAAAAGTGGCAAAAACAAAATGAAATTCCTAACCGATTTGCGTCACAGCAAACAGCTACAAATAAGGGCAGTGTGAAAATATAAAAGCTTTGAATTGCTCGAGCATCGTTAACACTTACATTGCAAGCAGCGAACGGTAGAAGAGGCCACCACATAGTCAATGACAAAATTGCAAAAAGTTAAGTTTTCTTTACAACGCGTAGAAAACAGGCTAAGATCATGAAGTACTTCACCGCCTTTCTCTGCCTAAGTAATTATACATTTTTTTAAATTATTTTAATTTTTTTTAATTATTTTAATCTTTTTAAATTATTTTAATTTTTTATAAAATATTTTTTTTTTCTAATTTTAAATTTAATTTTAAATAATTTAATTTATTTTAATTTTTTTTAATTATTTTAATTTTTTTTTTAATTATTTTAATTTTTTTATAAAATATATATTTTTTAATTTGAAATTTAATATTTTTTATCAATAAAAAAAATTTAAAATTTTATATTAAAACGAAAATATATTTTTAAAAATTTTGTTGTCAATTTTCTAAATGTTTTTTTTTATAATTTTAAAAAATTTTGTAATTTTAAATCCTCGTCAAACTTTCTGTAATTTTAAAAAATTTAGAAATTCAAAATATTTTGATTTGTTTTTAAACAAAAAATATTTTTTTTTTTAATTTTTTAAGAAATAGTTTTTTATTTTAATTTCCCAATTTGATATTTCTTATAATTGAAAAAAATTTGGAGTTTTTTATCTAATTTTTTTAATTGTGAATTTTTTAAAACTTTTTTTCAGAATTTAAAAAAATAGGAGTTTTATATCTAATTTTTTTAATTGTGAATTTTTTTAATCTTTTTTTATAATTTTAAAAAATTTTGAAATTTTTAATTTTCGTCGAATTTTTTTAAAAATTTGTAAAAATTTTGTGTTTTTTGACTTGTTTTTAAATATTGTAGTTTTTGTTAATTTTCTAGATATTTTTGAAAATTTTTAAATGTTTGAAATTTTTTTTATATTTTTGAAATTTATGATTTTTTTTTAGTTTTTTTTAATTCGTTTAAATCATTTTTTAAATTTATAATTATAATTATATAATATATAATTTTTAACTATTTTTTAAACTCTAATAAACCCTCTCTACCGTTATAATCTGCAGCGCTCTTCCACATCACCGTCACCAAAACCACCAGCTGGGCTCTTGTCAGTAATGAACACCAGCAGCAGCAGCATGGTCAACAACAAAAACAGCAACAACATTACTATGACGATGATTTTCCTTATGATAAGCAGCGCAACGCGCAATGGAAATCAACAAATGGTAAAACGCGTTGCATCGACTGTCGCGACACGGAGAAGTGAGCAGCAGTCTCAATGTCACTACAAATTTGTTGTTGGTTTTGCGTGCAAAATGCCTTTTTAGAAAAGTTTTTTTTCTGCATACGAAAAAATTATTTAATTTTCAAAAAAAAAAATAATACGCGCTTATGTGACCATTTGCACGCGGCAATATGAAGGTCAGCGATATTTTTTCCTTATCGCATGAGATAAAGCAAAATATCGCATGTAACTTTTTCAGTGGCAAGAAAAAAGCGGTGTTGGTGATAAAGATAACGGAGGAATTACTTTGTTTATAATAATTAAGTTAATTTAAAAAAATGTCATGCTACAAATTTTTTATTTAGATCATGCAATATTTTTTAAGTGTTATCAATATTGTTATATTCAGTTTTATTGAATAGTAAATATATTTATAACTATATGCATATATATGTATCTAGTAATAATACTTAATTTTTAATTTTTCAAGAACTTTTGACTCTGGTTTGGACCTTCATCAGGAACGGTCGAACTTTGTACGAGATTACTAATTCATAGATCAGTTGCTTAAGCACCGAGGTGACTACTCAAGTACCGAGGTGACTACCAACTCCAAATATGCCAATAGATACTGATTTTAAAACTCCGCTTAAAGCTCTTCGAGAATTCTTCCAATCAACAGACACTAGATTTACGTCTATATAATCTTTTCGCAGTTGTCTGGCTTTCAGAAAATAGCTATCTTCAAATTTATGGATATTTTTAAGAGCAGTTTTTACCTCAGTTCTGCAAAAGGACTGCTAATTCGATTTAGAGGATTTCCAAATTACATTTCTTTAGTGTAAATGAGTTTAGTGGTTTTGAGCTAGTCTTTTTGTCCTCCATCCTTTTGTACCCCGAACATGATATTGTACTATACATATATTAAATTTATCCTAAAGGGGTCGACAAAAATTCCTCTTAGCTGTATCCTCCGCTCGGATGTCGACTGGGCAAAGGATGTCGCTGCTTACAATGATATGATCTCAAGCTGGCTCCTGTCAGAATTATTACATTGTACGTACATATATTTTGTCAATCATCCCCTTATATTGGAATGCTTTATATGTATATTCAGAAGTAGGTGAATGGGTAATACAACGGCCATTGATAATGAGGTACCTGGCGGTAAGTATAAAACGCTATCATAAACTCAACACGGTTACACGCCTTTATGGTCGAGCTGAGAGATCGAGAAGACTGCAGGAAATCTTTTGTGCACTTGTCCCGCATTGACAGGATTATGCTGTAATCATTTGGGTTCCCCACGGTATCATACACTGGAGGAGGTATCAATAGTGAGGCCACAGAGTCTGTTAAAATTCGTGTCAAGCGCTGGCATCATAAAGGATGACTACTCCTCTTGGACTTGTCAACTGAAATCCATCTGGTATCGCAATGGACCATAACTGGTGTTTGCGTGGCTTATTGGCCAACCAGGTTAACCTAACCTAACCTTATCCCGAAGGAAACATATCCATATATGGATATATGTATATTTATCAGCATGATGAGCTGAGTCGATTTTGTCATGACCGATCAAAATGAAGTTCTTGTGTGAAAAAAATTTTCATTTTCCGAGCTATCTTTTCGAAATTTGGCATAGATATTAAGAAATGTACCTGTGTAGGGTATTATAGCTTCGGTTCAGCCTTGTTTTCGTTTGTTCCTTTCATATTTATGAATATACCTGTGTATTATTCATTAAGAGTGTGTGCTGTTACACAGAATAAGTTTAAGTTCTACGGCTGTCCTATATAAGGATCTCACTTGGAACGTCTTTTCTGAAGCCAGAAAATCTTCTGCGGATCTCATATATCAACAAAGCATCTTGAACCCATCACAAATCTACTAGGTGTCTTATTTCTATTCCCTGGATAACTGAAGATATGAGATCCGATACATCTTAGTCTTGATCGCAGAAAGGAGGGACATTCAAAAAGAGTTTCGGTATGACACCATCTTGCCTTTTCGCAAAAAAAGTGAATACCTGGCACCTCAGAAGTCTTCATGACAACGATAAGACAATGGCTAATTAAAACACTACAACTTACTCAATTTTTGCTGATCTTCGTTATCACATGATGTACTGGGTTTTGAAGTCCACTACATTCAAGGTTTGCAATGACTTTTGCTTCCAGCAAGATTTGTGCTGGGCAGTCAATAGTATTTTCGAAAGAAAGGTTCTGCAGAAGATTTATCATCCTTTGCACACTGGCAATGACGAATACCGCAGTGTATGGAACGACGAGCTGTACGAGATATACAACGGCATTGACAAAGTTTAGCGAATTCACGGACAGCGGCAACACTGGCTAGGTCATGTCGGCCAAATGGATGAAAACGCTCCAGCTCTGAGAGTATGCGACGCGGTACCCGCCGGGAGAAACAGACGAAGAAGAAAAATTCCACTACGTTAGAAAAACCAGATGGAGAAGAACCTGGCTACACTTGGAATCTCCAAGTCCGATAAAAGTAACAACAAAGTTTAAAATTTTTGAATTTTTTATGAGCGATATTTTACTATTTACATAATGTATTGATCCAAGAAGCTTCTTCTCGAAAACTTATTCATATATATTTAATACAGTACGTAAAAAAAGCTTTTCCTCTGCCAACATGTCACCAAATCTTCGGCAAAACCATTACTCAATCTTCAGATCTTGCGAGCTGCAACGCTTGAGCCAATGCATAACACAACGCTCTCTCGGCGTTGCCGTGAAACCTAAATCCGGACGCTGGCATATGAAGGTCTCCATCGCACATTGATTTGCGAATTCGTGATAACACTCACCATTGAAAGCACAAACAGGGTTCAAATCTAATTTGGTGCACTGTATATCGCAATTGACTGCCGTTGTTTCCGTCTTCACTTCCTCAACGGGAGCATTAACCTCCGTTACGGCGGCAGTTACAGGTGCTGCATTTACAGCACGCGCCTTACGCGTATGTGGCAAGTCGGACATTTTGGGACCACGCACATCCGTATTTGGCAAAGGTGGCACCGGCGTTACCTTGGTCAGTTGTGTGCGGACTTTTCCATCGAAAGGCACTGCACGTGCGGACCGACTGTTTACCGTTAAATATGATGTTGAGATCACATCTTGTGCCAAAACTCTAGCTTTAGCTTTATTGAACGGCAAAACTGCGTCCATTGGAAGCTCAGGGGCTGCTGTTAGGCTGCGCGGTATACGCGGCGCAAAAGCTACACGCGAGACCTCTGCTGGTAATATTGAACCGTAACCAAATAACGGTATAATTGGTACAGACTCGGTTGTAGGTAGTATTATAGGTTTACTGGTAGTTACGGAAATGGATGGCGTTGCAGCTGTAGGTACTGCAATTGGTGTAGTTGTCATGGCTGCCAACGGTGTGTCGGTAGCTACGGTGACACCCTCCGCCAACTCGCTGACTGTAGTTGCTTCAGCATTTGTACTTGTCTCGGTTACATCAGGTACTGTTGTGATATCGATTGGGTTAGTTGTGGCGCTTACTTCCACAGCTTGACGTCGCTTACGTTCCGGCACTGTAACATACATGAGTTGTTGCAAATTAATTGGACGCGGAAACCTTCTGGATTTCGGCTGTTGTTTATCTGAGTATTGTAGATCCCAACCACGTTCACGCGATGTTTCTGCATGTGGGCCGCGTGCAACCAAACCCTTCACATCGAAGCCTTCGGGATTAAGACCTTGGGAAGCCAAGTATTGTTCAATTATTTGTTGTCTGAGAAAAGCATCTGCGTAGTGCGGCACTTTAACCTTAACTTTCTTAACAGCAGGAGCATTGATTACACCTAGGCCGGGCACGTGCACTTGTCCTTGCAATGCATGCGGCAAAATCAAACTGTATTCATCATCATCAGTTTCACGCTCCTGCGAACCCGAGCCATACTGTTGGCCACTGCGCGCGCTGCCACGTCTTTCCTGTTTACTTTGGTCTTCTTCATCGCTGGATGCAGAGTCCGATTGCTGCGCGGAATCGGCGCGGCGTCGCGCTGCACCAACAACATCTTGCCTATATGGCGGCCAGTGATAGTCTTCAGCGCTGTAATCGTAGACGGGACGTCTGCTGTCCAAATCCACGCCACGCTGTAACTTCACTTCTTCATGATCCAACGGCGATAAATACACTTCGTAGTCATTCGGTTTGTACTCAAATGCAGGACGATTATATACGGGTCCTTGACGTTGTTGTGGCAGTAATATTTGATATTTCTCTCCATCGGCGTCGGTGACTACATACGGCACTCGTACTGCTTGCACGCCAAGCAGCGCTGCGGCGACAAATATGCAAGGAAAGAAGGTAAATAATTTTATTATTTTTCACAAGTTATCACACCCTGTAACAGACCTGCGGCAAATATCACAAGCAACTTCATTGTCTTTTCATCAGCACGTTCGTTTCCTCAATGCGCGCACTCGCTTCAAATTCGGGGTTTTATATAGAATTTAAATTTACAACCGTTTGCTGAGTCAGCTAATTATTCGTATTGAGTGAGTTACTTATTTTTAGCCCTTTTTGTGGCTAACGTATTTCGTGTATTTACTCGTAAATTTGAATTTGAATGTGTAGGTGTGTGCATCTGACAAAATTTGAAATCGGCGTCATAAGCCTTATTCCTACATAAATATATACGTACTAGAGCGGGTCAATTTTTTCTTTAGAAAAGGCTTACAAGTGATAAAAAGCCTTCAAAGACGGTCAAAAGATCGTTGAAAACATGACTCGTGCTGGACGACTTCCTCAACTGATGAAAATATCAAAAAAATGCAGGATATGGTGCAAATTTCTCGAGTAAGTGTTAAGGAGATGGCGACAGAGCTCGACATCACTCGCGAATCCGGTAGAATGATTTTGGTGGATATTTTGGTTATGAAACTCGTGCCAATAAAGCTGAATTTCTTTCAAAAAGAATACCGTAAACAGGTCTCTCTTTAGGCATGCTTGTTCGTCCGAATTCCGATCCCACAGTCATGGAGAGCATTATAACTGCCGATGAGATATGGGTTTCTGAGTTTGACATGCAAACAAGTCAATAATCATCGGAATGGAGCGAAAAAATGAGCCGAAACCAAAAACCACGCCAAGGCCGCTCTTAATTCAAGGTGATGCTTATTGTTTTTTTTTCGATTTTCGTGGTTTAGTGCATCATGAACGTGTTTCGGTGAGACAGTGGGTGAATAAGGAGTTCTATTTGGCTGTATTGAGGTGTTTGAGAGAGAACATGCGTCGAAGACGTCCGGAATTGAGGAAGAATAATTTATGGATATGATAAAAAACCAGCATCGAGCCACGATTGTGACCGAATTTAAAGCCAACACGTCATGAATACTCGTACCATCGATAAAGCACCATCGGGGTTTTATACCACCAGATGTGGTTCCGTGTGATTTTTTTGTTGATTTTTGGGGCACAAATTGAAATTGCCGGTCCGTACAACAATTTCCGTGTACTTTTTTGTTCCGTTTTTTTGACTCCCTGTAAATCGACCCGCCTTAATGTACATACACATGCATTTTATCGAATTATGTTTTCGCTCTCATAATTTAAATACTCGTTTCATTATCCTGCCGGTTTAAAATTTATTCGTGCACATACGTAGACATACATAAATACATTTACAAATGTGCGTGTTTGCTTTATTTAAATTTTTAATTTTCATTTCTTGTCTTATTATTTAGCACCCTTTCCTCATACAACAATGTTTAAGTATTTGTAGTTGCCACTGCAAAATATTCCGCAGCCGGTCTCTCGAGTTTATTTATACTTATGGGTCCTTACTTGTATTTTTGGACAACATTCCGCGTTAGCAACTGATTGTAGTTTATTATGCTGTTAACACAGTATAACATTTATTTACCAATATGCCAATAATTTTTGAGAAACGCATACAAAACACAGTCAAGAAAGACCGTCAGTGTTATCGTCATGGAAATATTTTGAAATGGACTCAAATTTTTAACCATCCATGGACTGTTAACGCATTCTTTACAATTATTTAAAGAAGTATTTCTGTCGTAACGAAACAACAATGACAATATTGTAAGACTGTTCTCAGTAGAGATTCGTTTACGCAATTGGAAAGAACGTTCCAAAAATATGTTTGGTAGTTTTTCTACAGCTGCAATATCAACGGATAAAAACGAAAAAATGAAGAAATTTCATTCAAAGGTTATAATGCTAGCATTACAGACAACAGAGGCTTAGTGAGAAGTCTCTGTCGAGTGTATTGCCTATTTACATTGTGACAAAAAAGCACCCAAAAATTGTAATTAAATTCCGCGAGTCCGTTCAAATGATTTTGATGGATATTTTAGGTATGAAACGCGATCTTGCTCGATTCGTTCCGATAAAGCTGATTATTTTTTCAAAAATAGTACCGTAAACTGGTCTGTTTAGACATGCTTGATCGCGCGAAATCCGATCCCACATTCATAGAGAGCGTTACGACTGCCGTTGTGACATGAGTTCAACATGCATCACCTTGAATAGGCGCGTTTTTAAATCTCTGGTTTTATTCCAAAAAAAAAACAACGAAAAGGAATCGTAGTCTCTTTCTTTACACAAATCATTGTAAACAAACCCTCGAGATCGCACCAGATCCAGCAAATACGTAGGTTGACTTTTATAATTCCGAATTCGACAACCCTAGCATTTCAATCTGGTAACACGTTGTGCTTATCGTAGATTTTTACATTTTTGATATCATACAAACTCAAAACATTTTGACATACGAGGACTGCTTGTGTGAACTACAGTAACTTAAAATATTCTTCTCGACTAAAAATTAAATGAAATCGTGAACATTTTCGCGTGATTATTTTTTAAAACTTTCGACGTGGATTAACTCATTAAGCCTGCATAGATGAACCTAAATCAATTTTTGACGATGAAGCTCCATCAAAGACCAGTGTTATCGATGGGATGGTGAATTCACCCCAAGACGAATTTCGTCAAGGTCATCCAAAATCTGTTGCTCTTAAGAAAACTATTGATGTTGTGCACAAACTGATCTTGCAAGATAGTTATGTGACCTATCGCGGTATTGAGACAACTATAGGCATTAGTGGGACATCCCATATTACAAGAACATTTGCGACGACATGCGAGCTCTCATAAATACATGACACAACTGCATATTTGAGCACTTCATCTCAATCTGTTTAGCAAAATTGCTTCGAGAATTGGCTCAAATACATTCAAAATTGCATAGATCTTAATTGAGAATATCTTAAAAAGAATAAAATGATTTTCGGTGACTAATATCTGATTTAGTTCTGCAATTTTGAAATATAAAGGCAACAATTTTATCAAACAATTAAAGGAAAGTTTGTTCATAGTTTATCGTGCTAACGTCAGAGACGCAGGGGCTTGGAGAGGAACATCTGTATAATGTGTGATACATTTCACATGTGTTTGGTGTTTAAATCTCTGATTAGTTTCGAAAAAACTTCGAAAGGCACGTTTTCAAATCTCTGAGTTCGTCTCGAAAAAAAAACTTCGAAAAGGTATCACCAAATGAATATTCGCCATCGTAGTCTCTTCATTCAGTCAAACCACTATAAATAAGTTGTCGGAACAGCCAAGAACGTAGCAAATGATGTGCAAAACCTTAGTGGGATTTACCTTTTCTTATTTCGGAAAAGTATACTTGACATGACATCACATGCTGATATTTCAGCGTGCAACAAAATTTAGTCTCAGTTATTCCAAAATAAG
This sequence comes from Bactrocera neohumeralis, assembly GCF_024586455.1. Lineage (NCBI taxonomy): Eukaryota > Metazoa > Arthropoda > Insecta > Diptera > Tephritidae > Bactrocera > Bactrocera neohumeralis. The sequence continues at coordinate 68,330,014 of NC_065923.1, read as the reverse complement.
GATCCACCAACGTTCATTTTGTGTGGTGTAAAATGATGGTACTCTTAGAGGTTTAGTAGCCTTTCGGTCAGTATTTATTGAAATGAAAAGACCTTCTGTATGTCTACTAATACACGCCACAAACGCGATTTTATTACTATGATAATAATATTACTGGTCGAAAAATATATTGAAGTCTTATGAGCCCATATATGTAGGTCAACATTTACATTCATTATAATATTTTTAATATGCCATAAACCATTGCAGGCTTCTTATAAAGTTTCTCTTCCAAATCGTTCGGTCAAATGACGTATCGAGTAGGTAAACCGATGAGTGGAACGATTGTTGAGGTTCATAAACTGTGTGGTATACAACCCTCTTACATAGCAGGTCAATTAAAAAATCTATATTAAAAACATGTTTCTTGTCAAAAATCGTTTTTTTTTTTGTATCCAACATAATTCCCCTCAGGGGTGATACACTGACTATAGTGACCCTCCAACTTTTTGATACTATTTTTAGTACGATTTATCCTTTACTTCAAAATGAGCTTCAGTTCCACCGATCACCTCTTGATCTCCTCTTCATTCGACGAAAATTTCTTCCCAGCGTGCATTCTTTTGAGATCTGAGAACAGAAAATAGTTGCTGAGAAGCCGATCTGGAAAATACTGAGGATGTGGAGGCAATTCAAAGCACAATTCATGAATTTTTGCCATAATTTTCACTGACTTGTGACACGATGCGTTGCCGTGGTGAAACCGCAAACCACTTATAAAACCATTTTGAGAGATCATTTGGGCCTAAGAAAAGTGAAATTGATTGGTTCCAAAATCACAACAGCGTCGCCTTAACGTCTGTGAAACAATGCTTTCCGACCACCAGAATTTCATGAAACGTATTTTACCAGCGACGAATCAAACGCACCAATATCGTGTCAAAGGTGAGCCGAAGCTGAAAAAACCACGTCAAAGCAGGTCAAATATTAAGGTTATGTTGACAGTTGACTTCGATTATCGAGGTGCATTGCACTCCGAATTCCTGCCGACTGGACAAACTGTCAACAAGGAATACTATTTAAGTGTTATGTGTCGTTTGCGGGCCGGCTTTCGTGCCGCCACCATCGTATTCGATTAATTTAACTCCGTGTGTCTACTGGCTATTCAGCAAAGTCAAACGACCGCTCCGTGCAAATATTTTGCATTGAAGTCTCTCCCGAAAATGAACCTCGTTTGGAGATAAATGTTGACACAATTATATTGGGTACAAGAAGAATTACTTTCTTTTCAAAATCATGGACAAAGTCTTACTATTTTTTGTTCATAGTAGTAATAAATTATGTGAAAAGTCGAAAGTTCAAACTAATTTACAATATTTTATAGTAGATACAAAGGGTATCTCCTATTGCATATGTCAGATGTAATATTAATTTGCTGAATTGTGGTTAATACATGGATCTGGACCGCATATCCTCGAGAAAATGGTCTTGAACCCCTTGCCCAGCAGATTAAGACAATTCCCAATATATTTCTGACAAAAAGAAAACCTTTAAATTTACGAATAAATGTATTAAATTTTTATAACGGCATATTTACATAAAAATTTTTAAATTTTACAAAGTTTTTTAAAATGTGTCATCGGTGCTTGCTCGAATGCCAGCTTTTTAAATTTCGTATAAAAGCTTTAAGAAAAAATCAAATCCCGATCTACTGTTTTGATACAGTTACAGGAGGAACCACGACGGGTGCCTTGGTTACGCTTACTACATCTGCCACCACTGGTATTGCTGGGAGGGTTGACACCTGTGGAACGACCTCTCTATCCACTGCCACCACGGCAGGTACATCTGGTGTAATTGGTACCGTTGTCTCTTTGCCGCTTTCAACGGGATTAACAGCTACGGTTAGTGTATCAACAACGGCCGCACCACTACTGGCTGTTGCGCCCTTAGCAGCCACTTGACGTTGTTGACGTGGCACGGCAGCCGTTGGCTTGGGTTGTGTGCTTAAGCTTTGCAGGTTGATGCCTCTTGCCGCCAGCGTTTGAGTGATAATTTGCTGCTTGATTTCAGGCGTGACATAGCGTGGCACTTTCACTTTGACCGCTTGCACCACTGGCTGATTGATGACACCAACACCCGGCAAGTTGAGCGGATTTTTGGCGGGCAATAGAATGCTGTACTCCTCCTCACTGGATTCCAGCGAACCCGTTAATGTTATCTGTGGTAAAATTGCAGCTTGTATGCATACGAAGGCTGCGATTTGGAATTTGGAAAAACAATTTTTATATTAAACCGAGTCCGAAGTGGTCATAAGCTGTATTTTTACTCACCTGCGGCGAAAATCACTAGATACTTCATGTTGTTATCTTAAGGCTTTGCTCGTAAATGTCGCTGATCCTGAATGTAAGTGCTTTTATATGGCAGACGTTACAAATTGGACGCGCCTTAAGTCGCTGTTTAAGCTAAAAATAATCTTAATTTGACCATTGTGTTAATTTGAAATAAACTGGTCTTCAATATGGCCCGCTCCCTGCAATTAGCCGCCCTTTAGGTGCACAACATTATTCTGTGTGACTTATTAATATTACACCAACATTTCTTAATTCGCTTATCTGAAGTTATCTGGATCTTTCTTTCCCTTAAAAATCATTCACAAAATATTTACAAACATTCTCAGTTGATTATCCCAACTCTTGTCCGAACACTTTCTTTACAAAATCTTAATTTATTGGGTTAATCGATCAGCTGATTCACGTCATTGTGCATTCGCGTGCCAAGTTTCGTTTCAATTTGATTTATGGTTGTTTTTTTATTACTAATTTCTTGTTATACTTAAATATATGTATGTAAATTTACATATAATTTTAAATAACAACCGTTTAATTGAAATGGAATATAATTATTCCAGATTTCAGCTTAATTTATTCAAATCACTTTTGTTTTAATTGATTGGTTAATTGAAAGGGGAGATCCAAAGCCGCTTGACCACAGGCATCCGCTCTTAGGTCATCAATAAACATATTCTGATCAACGATTAGGCTTAAATAAACACCACTGAAAAACTCGCTGATTTTAAGGAAAGTTTTGAGTTTCCTCCAATACTTAGAAGGAACGTTGGAGATCATAAAATCTATAGTCTCTCAGTTTTTAGATATAGATATGAAATTTTGCACTCATTATTTTCATCCTAATACGCTACTCATTTGTCGGAAGAATCGATATCGGACCTCTTTAGCATATATCACCCATACAAAGTTGCCCATCAAAATCACTGCCTTGTATGAAACTCCGTCCTGCTATATGGTGCAGTGGCCTGAACGATAACAACATCTGATAAATTGGCGTTAAGAGTTTTCGAAAGAAAAGTTCTGTGGAAGATTTATAGTCCTCTGCGCGTTGGCAACGGCAAATACCGCATTCGTTGAAAAGTTATATACGACGACATAGACATATGTAGTTCAGTGAAATACAGCGGCTACGATGGCTAGGTCATGTCATCCAAGTGGATGAAAACACTCAAGCTCTTAAAGTATTCGTAGAACCCGCTTGGGGAAGCAGTGAAAGACCTCCACTCCGTTGGAAAGATCAGGTGGAAAGGGACCATGCTACATTCTAATTCTCTAATCTCTAATTGGCGCCAAACAGTGAAAAAGAAAAACGAGAGGCGTCAATCTCGGACTTGTCTGCGAAGGCTTGTGACTTTACATAACCCCACAAAAATAGTTCAGAGGCGTTAACCAAAGTTTCCTTCAAAAATATGGTTGTTTCGTTGGCCGTATGACAGGTTGTGCCGTCTTGTCAGAATCATAGGTCGTCTACATAAACATCAACCAATTCAGAAACGAAAAAGTTAGTAATCATTGCTCAATACCAACTCCAAAAACAGTATTGCCTCACTGAAAACCACACTTCTAATAAAACAGCCGCATTATACAAGTAGAATCGTTGCAGCCGACGTTAACACTTTTATTGTTTAAGTTGGACTTTTACCTGTCCTTCCTTTTTCTTTGATTTTTTCAATGCCTGCTTTTCGTTTTGAGAAGAATTTCGGGAATATATATCGCTCATTTGCTGCAAGACCGGCATAAATCAAAAAACGTGATTTTTGAGTTAATGATGCAGAATTGTTCGTTATATCATACTATATATATGAATTTTATATGCTCCGCTTGATAAAGAATATGATTCCTCTTTTCCGTGGAAAGTCAGTTGAAAACTTTTAACGCGTTTTCTGGCAAATCGATTTTTTTGACTTATGCCGGTCTTGCAGCAAATGAGCGATATATTTTTTTCTATAAAATTGGGTTTTTCAAAGTAGTTTGACAAGTATCAAGGTTCAATAGCATTGATATATAGCAAGCTCAATAGAGGCTAAAAAAACCCTCAAAGCTGACGGATGACTTTTTGGAATTCCGTTAATAGTTTCAGTTTCAGGTTCCAACATAGTCTTAGGGCCTTTTCTAGAATAAAAATCCAGAATCCCGCGTTGAAAACAAATTATAATAGTTTCTCAATCACTTTCAAAGGAAGAAAACTCGCTTTCGTGGTTGCTGAGAGCTTATGAGACATTCCAAAACTGTCAACACAAGAATATCAAGGCGCTGTTAACTTTCTTTAAAGTAGCGCTATCATTCTGGACTTTCGAAACAAGGTATTTTGTGGTAGATCCTAAAAAATCTTTGAAGTAGTCGCTAATCTGACTTGAGTTCTACAGAAGTTGTGAAATTCATTATAGTCTAAGCTAAATAAATAGCAGTGAAGTTTGTAAACCCAGTAAACTTTTCACAGACAAATACCAACCAACTTCAGGAAAAATAATAAGGAAGTTTCCCTTTGATTCAGCTTTCAGTGAATGTTTCCTAAATTGGAGCTAGACTGGGAAAAAATCTGAAATAATAGAATTTTTTATGATGCTCAGTCAGTTCCGTTATCAGCTTGAAAAATTCTAGCATATAATTACCGTTCTTTACATAAAAAATTAAAATTTTTTCAACAAAAACTATAAAAAGTCCAGTTTCTTGGCTTTGGCTAAGAACTTCAATCAGCAACGCCATTGTCATACAAAAATCTAGATTGCTTGAACTTAGAGTGAAAAGTATCTAATTTGAAAGAAAGCTCTCAAGCAAACGACGACGACTTTGACCAAAGAATCTGGCGTGGGAAAGCAAAAAGGCACTGAAAATCCAATAGGTGAAATCTTGAGAAGCTCTAAAATTTAAAACTAAGCCGATAAAGTAAATTTAAGTATTGAAAGATACAGATATTGAACAAATAAAATTTAAAACAAAGGAAAAAGGTAATTTTTAATTGGAAGACACTTTTTATTAAAAAACTTTTAGAATACACAATATTTTTCTCGGGTTTCATAAGGAAAAGGTATGTTGACTTAGAACTAACATGTCGCTTTGCGCCCCTTACAATATCATTGGTACAATTGGGACCATTGGCGACTCTGATACAACTGGAGTCGATAATACTGCTGGTGCCACCGGCTTTACTGATGTCTCCTGCACACCGCCTTTTGTGATGACATTGTTAGCGATGACACCACTTTCCACAGCGACATCCTTATTTACCGCAGCTGTAGCTGGCACCTCTCGTTGTGGCCGTACACCGGCAGTCGGTGCGACATTGTTTAAGCCGCCTTGTGGCGGCTGTGTGTGTAGAGTCAAACCGCGTGCAGCTAGTGTCTGAGCGATAATTTGTTGCTTGAGTTCCGGACTAACATAGCGTGGCACTTTCACTTTGACCGCTTGTAAAATGGGTTGATTATAGACGCCCACACCCGGTAAACTCAGTGGTGGTTGATTATTAGCCGTCACGAGCACCTGATACTCCTCCTCACTGGATTCGGATGAAGCATCATAGAATCCGTATGGAATATGATAGGCTTGAACGCAAAGGAGAGCTGCAAAGGGATTGTATTATATAGTTTATAAAAGTAATATCCCTAAATCTGATGAACTTACTTGCTGCGAAAAGTACGAGAAACTTCATGTTGCACGGTAAAGGTTTGATTCAATAATGTGTCTTATCCTGTGGGTGTCGCACTTTATATAAAAGTTTGTGAGTTGAAATTTGAGAAACTTAAAAAGATATATGTTTGATTATTGTTTCGATTATTGATTAATTTATTGCCTGTTGTCTTGCTCAAAGGCCAATTTGTTACTCATCTTTGATACATCATGATACAGTGTGATTTTTACCACACCCTCACCTCGGCAGATTCTCCAGATTGACAGTGCTTTTGTTTTTGCGGTTCTTGCACGTCAATTGATTGGCTTATCTTGGTACTTTTTTATACTTGCACACCTTCAATCTTTTCGAGGAGTGTATTAATATAAAGGTATGTATATATCCAAGCTTTAAATACGATATTATGGAAGATGATCGCGGCGCTTAATTCATTTGTTTGTTTTAAGCGTTTCTGGAAAGCCACAGACTGCTTCTTTTGTTTTATGCTGCGAAGTTGCGAACCGTAAAAATACGCATATAACATAAAGTAAGTGATCAGTGTGACGATTTAGCCATACCCGACTCTATATAGGCGAATTAGTTCCTCAGTTTCTGTGAGTCCAATAGGCATACTGCACTGCATCTGAATCCCCATTGCTGTTAATAAGTGGCGTTATTCCAATAGACCTTCTCGCAAAGCAGAGAAGACAACTGTGGTTATGGAAGAAGGACGGAATAGAAATCCACATTTCCAACATGCAACAGACGAGGAAGCATAGATTTGAACTCTGGCAAGACCGGTAGCCAACTGAGCGCAAAGGCAGATGGACCGTCAAACTAATCGAAGATATACAGATTTGACACAGTAAAAAACGCGGCGCGGTGAATTACTGCTTACTAAGATGTTCACCGGTCACGGGTATTTCCGAAAACATCTGTACAACAGGGAAAATTAGGATGTCCTACATGAATCTACAGAGGCGAAAAATAGACGAAGCAAGCGATACCTGTTTAAGGGCCGAGAAGAGAACAGGAAATGTTTAAAGCAGGATTCCAGGAAAACAGAGGACCATATCTTGTGTATTTGTCCCGCATTGACAAGTCTACGCTGTAAGCATCTTGGGTCCCCGAGGTATAATACACTGGAGGAGGTATCGATAGTGAGACCACAGAGTCTGTTAAAATTCGTGTCAAGCGCAGGCATTCTAAGGATACTTCGCTTGGACCTAGCAACTGAACTCCATCTGGTATCGCAAAGGACGAAAACTGGTCTATGCGTGGCTTGTTGCCTACCAGTTTAACCAAAAGTAACCTTTAAGAGCCGAATATGACCAGGAAGAACGGAGGGCTTTGTAAAATAAACTTTGGGAAACCAATACGGAAGCGTAAAAACCCGATAACCTGCGACTAAAGCTGGCAGCAAAGTGTCACATATGTGGAATATGTAGTACGCATCAATAAAAGGTTAGCCAAAGAACTTCATATTGATTACAAAGCCAAAGGCATCTCTAGACTCAGGAGGTGTAGAAACTGAGCTGAATTCCTGGTAACTTTGCATTGAAGTAAAGAGAAAGAAAAAAAAAACAAAAAATAATCTGAAAAATAATTTTTCCTCTAAACAGTTTTTACCATAATTCAGCATTTAGTCGAGCTAAAGATTTATAAAGATATAATCGGACAACCAACTTTCGCAGGTATTTAAATGAGAATATGTACTGGAAATATTCTATTCCAAGACCTGTAAAGCACACACTGAGCAAATGCTGCTGGAGACAGTACATACTTCTATCAAAGTTGATCGTACTTTTCAGCCGAAAAGTATTATATTTGTTTGTGTAATCGTACAATCTTTTTTTTCTGCAAGGTGGCAAGTTTGTTTCACATTCCATACTAAAATCGGTGCTGGATATACTAGTACGCGCAAGTATAGTAATTGTCCTATCAGCAGTCTTTGTGACATCTTCGGGACAACTTAGAGACCCTATTTAACTATGTAAAGCTTTTCGCGATACCGTTAATAATACCGATGAAATAGTGGTCAAACTAATTGGCCTACTGAGCCTACTATTCGCAACACCATCACCCATCTTGAGACCCAGCATTCATTATTGGATAATATTCGACTGAAAAGATCACATCCAGCACGCAGTACAGAAAATATAGCAGCCGTAGCCTTACACTCTTAGGTACACGAAGACCATGGATATTCGATTCTGCTCCGTTCGCAGCAATTCGAACTGACGTATGGAACGACTTGTTGCAGTTTACGTCGGGGTCTTAAATTTAAAGCGTATAAAATACAACTTGTGCAGGAACTGAAGCCGCTCAACCTTCCCAAGTGACATATTTGTTTTTGTTTAGCGATAAGGCCCATTTCTGGCGCAATGGATATGTAAGCAAGCAAACTTGCCGCATTTGAGACGAAGAGCCACCTGAAGATATTCAAAAGCTGCCATTTCAACCAAAAAACAACCTGTTTGGTGTGGTTTGTAAGTCATCATCGGTGCATATTTCTGCAAATATGATGCCGGTGGGAACGTAACCTTCAATGGCTACCGTTATCGCGCTATGATAACTGACTATTTGATACCTAAAATTGAAGCTCGTGATCTCGGTGACATTATGGTTTCAACAAGACGGCGCCACTTCCCACACATCGCATCAATTAATTAATTGAGAGAATAATTTGGGAGCAGATAATTTCACGTTTTGGACCGGTCGATTGGCCTCCAAGATCGTGTGATATCACATCGTTAGACTTTTTCCTGTGGGGATATGTAAAGTCTTAAGTCTATGCGGACAATCCCGCTTCGATCAGGTCTTGGGCAAAACATCACGCGTGTCATTCGCCAGTTACCAATCGAAATGCTCGAACGAATCATCGAAAATTGGACTCAACGAATGAACCATCTGAGACTGAGTCGCAGCCAATATTTGAATGAGATAAGCTTGCAAAAATAAATGCCAAAGAATGTTCTCTTGAATGATAATAAATATTTTTATTAAAGTTTCAGTGGTTTTTCTTTAAAAAAGTGCGGAAATTCGAAACTACTACTTCAAAGTAGTAGTGAAGCTCAAAAATTAAAACACCAACTTTCACATTTTTTTATAAATATTTTTATGTATATTTTTTATTGTTTTTGTTTTTTATTTAAAAAATGTTAAAGCTAATTTGTTTACAAATATTAGTGTATTTTTATATTAGTTACTTAAACATAAATACATAGCTGGATATTATTTAACATTATTTTCAACATATTTATATAATTTTGTTTCAACGCGAAATGATTACGAAAAAATTATCATTTTGGTTTAACATTTTTGAAAATTTTCTTTGAAGAAATTATAGTTTTTTTTTAACTATAGTTTTGTAAACAAAAAGTAACAGTTTATAGCTTTTGTTGCGATTTCTGGCTTTTTGATTTTGACTTTTTACAGATTTTTGAGTAAAATTTTAATTTTTGTACTATTTTGATGATATTTTATGCGAATTCATTTGCCGGCTTTTATTGTTGTTTTTCATACTTTTATTGCTAACTGCATTAGTGCTTAAACAAAAACATGCAGTACCGATATTTTTATGTTAATTTAAGCATATTTTATTGTTATTTATTACTTTTTTATTAAATATTTTAAGTAGTCGGTTACTTTTTTGTATTGTAATATTAATTGTTTTAGTATGCTAATCGTTAGCAATATATTTTATTGTATATATTTATTTTTTTGTTTAAAATAGCTTCAAATATTTAATTTTTGAATTTCACAACTCATTTAGTTCATAATTTTTATTTTTTAACAATTCTAAGTTTTAATTTTTTTATAATAATAATATTTAGTATTTAATATTCTTTTTTTATATTTTTTGTTTTGCTTTTGTTTACTGTCACTCTACATTTTTTTCCAATATATAATTTTTTATTTTTTTTTAACATCATAATTCATTTATTTAATATTTTTTATTTTTGATTTGTTTACAATATTTAATATTTATTATTCATTTTTTTTTTGTTTTTGCTTACTGTCACTTTACATTTTTTATTTTTTATATAGCTTATGCGCGATTGTCCATTCTTAAGCAACGCAAATTTATTCATTTTGTTTCTTCTAACTTTTATATCCTTTATTATCTACGCTTTGCAATTACAAGCGCTACTTTCACATACATATGTATATGCTTAATATATATAAATATTTACATACATATGCTTAAGTTACTAATTCACTTTTATGCTACATATTTTCCCATATTTAAGTAAATATCTTACAACTAATCTTAAATTGTAAACACTAATCGATTTTTAACCATATCTTAACTAATTTAACAGTGTCACAAAAACAATTGCATGCGTTTTTATCTTAATTTCTATATGTAGCCAATATTTATGCACTAAATACTGTGGCAAAAAAAATATTTTTAACACTTTCACACATTTGCGCATAAAAATGTTTTTTAGTTTTAAAAATATTTTTATTTATTTTCCATGTATTTTCATTTATTTTTTTTACATTTATTTTCCATGCATTTTCATTCATATTTTTTTTATATTTATTTTTCCCTTTTTTCTTTTATAAAAAAATAAATGTTTTGAAATTTTTCGTTAATTTTATTTATTTTTTATTTTTTCATAAATTTTTTTTCACAAATTATTTAGAATTTTTTGTTTATTTTTTTTATTAATAAATTACATACGTTTAAAATGAATTTATCAAAATAAAAGAAATATTTGCTGGCTTCTTCCACAAATCATTACTTTTTAATAGTTTTAAAATCTATATAATAATAAAAAAAAACAGTTTTTAATGTACCACACTTTTTTATTATTATTTTATTTCCATTTACACACTCATTCATACAATTTTAATTGAAGGTTTTACGCTTAACAATTATTTTGCTTACAAGTAGTTCACTTAAAAATATATCAACAATTTGTTTCAAATATTTATTTGTTAATATTTTAATTTTATAAAGTTAAATTTTACTTTTATCAAGTTAATAATGCATGCATATAGTTATGTATATTTATTATAATTTATTTGTTTAGTTATTTAGTAAAAAAAAATATAGTTTACTTTATTTAGTTTTTTGCTTTTAACCCTCATTTTTTTATATTTTTTCTTTTAATATTTAATTGCATTTTGTTTTATTGAGTGGTAATTTATTTTATTATTATTTATTTTATTTATTTATGGAAAAACAAAAGAAAAAAAATTACCGAATTAAAAAGAAATTTTATAAAATAAATAACATTAATTATTTCGGTAATTTTTTTTCTTCCTTTTGTTTTATTCATAAATTTGTTTAATTTTTGTTTTGATTGATTTAAATTTGTTAAATTTTTTTTATATAAATTATTTTTATTTATGCCACATACTTTTTTCTTCACTACAGAATATCAAATTTAGCTTTCTTGTGTTTTTATCAAATATATCCTTTATTTTATATTGCATTATATTTTTTTTTATTATTTTAGTAGGCTTACATTTTTTCCAATTTAATTATACTATTTATTTGTAGTAATTTCACAATATGTCTTATTTTATTTCAGTAAATATTACTTTCTTTTGTTTTTATCTCAAATTAATTTTAAAAATTTTAAATTATTTTAATTTTAATTCTTTTTAACATTAAATTATTTTTAATTTTTTTTTAAATTAAATTAATTTTATTTTTTTTTTAAATTAAATAAATTTTAATTTTTTTAATTAACTTAATTTCCACTTTATTATAGTTTATTATTTTTTTTCATGTATTTCAAAATAATTTTTATTATATTGCCGTAAGTTTTACTTTCTTTTATTTTTATCAGTACTTTTCTAATTTATTACTTTTTCTTAATTTATCGAAATTTTTTAATGGAGACAAATTTCTTTATTTCATAATTTTTTTCTGTTTCACTGCAGGAAATTAAACTTCCTTTTATTGTTAACAATACTTTTAGGTATTTTATATATGATTTATCTTAATTTTTTTTTGTTGATTGAAATTCTCATTTCTTATAATTATTTATTTGATAATTACTATTTATATTTATTAAACATTTCTATTTATTTCATAATCTTTTTTATATGGTAATCATTTATGAAATAAAATAAAAAAAATTATGAATAAATAAAAATTAATTAATAAATATAAATAATTATGAAATATTAATTAATTAATAAATATAAATAATTATGAAATAAAAAATTATAATTAATAGGAAATTTATTTCATAAAATTTTTTATTTTATTTCACTATTTTTTTTTGTTTTTAATTTAATTTATATAAATTATTCATTTTTATGTAGTTTATTCTTTTGATCCCTTTTTTTTAAATAATATAATAATCATTTTTTTCGATTTTATTATTTAACTTGATTTAATTTTTTTAACTAAATAAGTTTTTGTTTTGTTTATACAAAGTTCATTTTTATTTATTTAAAATTTTTTACGTTATTTTATTTTAAATTATTTTATATATATTAATTTTTATTAATTTTAATTTATATTTACGTAATTTTTTTAGATTTATGTTGTGTGGACTTTTTCGAATTTGATATTAGTTATTTTATTTTCAGTTTTTATTATCGCATATTTTATTTAAACTTTTTAGTTCTGTTATTTTTCTGAACTTTGTAATAACTTGTAAACTTTTTATTCAAGTTCAAGTTTAATATATTTTTTTTTTTTGTTTTGTTTTGCTTTTTTAGTATTTTTAAAATTTTTCTGTTTTATTGGCCATTATATTTTGTGTTGATTTTATATATTTTAATAATTTATAATTTATATTATTTTTTTTTAATTTTTTACAATTATATTTTAATTAATTATTTTTATTTATTTATCATCGTATTTTTTCATTTTATATATATCTTTTAATATTTTCTTTTTTAACGTTTTACATATTTAATTTTGATTAATTAATTTAATTTATATTTCATCCTATTTTCTTTCATTTCTTTCTTTTTCTTTTTCTAATAATTTGTTTTGTTATTCCATCACTGTAAGTAATTAAAAAAAATTTAAAACAAAAAATATTAGAATGAAATAAATAAAAAAATGCGATGAAGTATAAATAAAAAAAAATTAACTAAAATTTAATATGTAAAAAATAAAAAAAATTATTATTTTTGTATTAAAAAATGTATTATTAAAAATTATTTTTTTTTTACAAATTATTTTATTTTATTATTATTATTTTTGTATTAAAAATGTATTATAATAAATTATTTTTTTACAAATAATTTTATTTTATATTATATATGCTTTACGTTTTATTTATTTTTATTATTTTTATAACTATTACAATATTAATAAAAAATATATATTTTTAAATATATTATTTTATATTATTTATAATATGCTTCATATTTTATATATGTATATATAGTTTATATTGCTATTAACATTAATTTATTAAAATTATTACTTTCTTTAATATTTTTTTATTGTAAATGCTTTTGTATTTCTTGATGGTACGGTTTTTAATTTTTTTGTTTGCTTTATGTTTAACAAAATGTATTTATTTTTTCCCCTCATTTATTATTTATTTTAATTTTTATATTTTATTTTTTATTTTATAATTTTTTATTTTATATTTCTTTCAAATAATTTATATATTTTATATTAACATCTTAATTTATCAACCAGTTTTTATTTATTTAATAACTATTATGTTTTATTTAATATTTCTTTCAAATTATTTATATTTCGCTTGTTGTTTTTATTGTGTACAATATTAAAATTGTTTAAAAATATTTTTGCGTATAAAACTATAAACTTTTGTTGGACTTTTTAGTTCTCCAATACCCATTAGCTTGGCATATTTTCTCATATTTCATGCATGTGGGCATATATATTATATATATCAATATCAGTATATATACATACATTTAGGACTCTATAGTAGTTATTGTTATACTCATGTTGTTAATTTATATTTTCATTACATAATTTAAGTTAAATTTTTAGATATATTTTTTTGTTAATTGTTATTATTATTAATGCTTTCGAACTAAACTGTTGTTGTTTTAATGTATACGTATATAATAGTAGTATTTATTTATAGTTAAATTTTCTCTATTTGTTCTTCATCAGTTTCCGGTGACTCCGGTGTTTATATAGTATAGTATTTTATGTATGTAGATATTAAAGTTTAATAAAAACTCAAAAACAAAAAAAAAGTTTCGCGCGCAGCTTTAGGAAGCATAGAACTAACTTGCAGTGACCTCGCAAATGACATAATTTTAAAGTCAAAAGCAATTTAGTGTAATTTATTATTAGCCAATAGCACACAAGCTGTGACTGCAACCAATTTTGAACAAGAAACAAAAGGGATTTTTACACAACGCGGTCACTGGTAGCTGACTGGTCCTAAAAAAAACTAGTACAATCTATAGTTGGCTGGAAGAAGTGTTTCAAATTCATAACTAGCGTTGACCGTGTTGATTTGTTTTTATTTTTCGATAAAAATAAATTCCACATATTACTTTTACTCTTGCTTCAAGGCTTGTTGCTCTTATTATTAATTTTCTCTTGTCTTTCAGTTTCGGCGTTTTCTCCCTGCCTCTGTGCTGCCTCTGCCAATGCACTTTATTTCGCAATCGGCTTGACTTCCAATAGCTGCGGATAATTCTCTACGATGTTCAATAGTATCGTATCGATATAATGCTTCAGGCGGGTATTCTCGTCTTCCTTCTCTTGAAAGGCTTGTTGCAACTGTAAATGAGAAGATGAAGATTGAATTTAATAAATTATGTTTTTTTTAGAATACATATTGCATTAATTCTAAATCTAACTATATTTATGTTATTAGTGGAGAAATCCTAGGCCGATAGGGGTAGAGAAGTTTTTGAAGGGAAAGTCTATACTAATAAACATTATGTTTAAGATTGGAGGTGGAGTTTGGTGCCAGAACATTTTAATAATTTTAATTTTCACAAGTTTACCACAAAAGCGGCGCTGAAGTTAGGCAAATCCAAGCTTTTAGATCAAATACCTTCGAAATAAGTTGACAACAGAATCTTCAGATATTTAAAGCTCACTTCAAGATCAGCACGGACTGCATTTACTAACCGGATTGCGGTACTAAATTATTATTTATTACTCTAAATAATGAATGAAAGAGAAAGGGTCCCAATAATAATAGGTCGTCAGATATCCACTTTATAATTCCCTAATAGCAATATCTGCTTTTTCACAGCGGCAGTGGAGAGTAGAACTACGGTTCGTGAGACTGTCGGGTTCAAGCAACCCAAATGCAACCGATAAGGAATTGTCAACTCGGAAGCGCTCAATAAACTTATTTGGAAAGAGTATTCAGATTAGATAAATAAATGAGGATTGCACCGCGACCTAAGATGTATTGTGCGCTCTCCTAAGTCACAACGACTCGCTTAGCCCCCAGCAAATATACAATAAATTCCAGTATACTGCTAGGTGCTATTGAGGCGCTGTGACCCTTATTTGGAAACACTGATAAAAGGGCGATGTGATCCCTATTTGGAAACATGGATCCAAAGACCTTTATTCTGCGCCTACAGACTACTGTGCAGCCAATTAGCAGGTGTTCCGGAGTTTCAAACTCCAAGTTGCAGAAGCGCTAATTCTCACAAGAAGTAAGGCCCATATTATATAAGTTCACCTTGAGCTTACAATGGCCAGTGTAGAAGTAGCCTGAGTTTATGCTTTGAGAGCTTGATTACATACTTAAACCTTTTAAGGAGTTGTTGCCAATACCTCTCCCTACCCACTGCTTCATCTTTGCAAAGCATCTCGTTTATGGTATGGGACCAACCGCAATGAAAGGTTCACGTCCTACCATGTTGGTGGATGCTGCGGAGCGGGCGAGCTCATCAGCCAGTTCATTTCCGGCTAAACCTTTGTGACCTGGCACCCAGATAAGGCGCACTTGGTTACGATCTGATACACTGCATTTGCAAGAATAACAGCAAAATTAGAAATATTAATAAAGGTCCATGACTTAACAAACAGATAATTTTCTTTCTGGTAAGAAATCTTCGCATATGGGTCGCTTCTATCTTCTAGAAAATCTATTATACTGCCTTGGTCTAACTGCCGACGACGCAAAAAGGGATAGAAAGAAAATTATTTTAGTCGACAGCTACTTGGAAAATGTTCTTTAGGGGGTTAGATGGGTTTCAAAAACTCGATTTTTAACGCCTTTTTATGCCATAACAGCTCTAGAAAATTTTCCTAAATGCTCAAGTTAGTCAGGGTTATAGTTTGGCGATACAACCTTGAAAAGTTGTTCGCTTTAGGTCAGCATTATATTCGCTTAAAACTTTAAACGCGGTTTTCTCGAAAATCTGTTTTCAAAGTTGAATGACAAGATTTCTAGCAGACCACTCAACCGATCTTAGTGAAATTTTAGACAGGCATTCGAGATATAATTAAGCGAAGGGGGAAAAAATGAAAATTTGTCAAGATTTCTAGCAGACCACTCAACTTATAAACTTTCCAGAGATCTGCGTGATATACGTATAATTTGGAAGGTCTCGAACGAAGAGGGAAAAAATTTAAATTATTTATAAAAAACGTTAAGCAATTTTCACCAAAATTTGCAGATTTTTTGGAAAACCGTCTGTGTCAACGTGGTGCCAGTTTTTTCGAGGATCTGAAGAGGTTTTTGAATACTTTATTTGAAAATGTCAGAAAATTTTTTTATATGTAGCCTTGGAACAATAAAAAGTTTGAATAAAATAGTTCATTTCATATTTGAAAAAAAAGAATTGAAAATAGGCCGAGAAACCCCACGTAACCTATAAAAGAGTCGAAAAAAATTTTTTCGAAGGTCTAGGGATTATGTTACAGCAGCAGTGCTATGAAATTTCTGCTCTTTTTCTTGAATTCACAGACTGTTCTCCACATTTCAAGGGATATCAAGCTGAAGTTGTAAATATTCTACAGAAAATTCATACTTATTTTAATAAAGATCTAAGGAAAATATTTTTAAATAGAAAATTAGTTCACTGTATGTCCAAAACCACAAGTTCCATGTACTTATGACCACATGTGACCAAAGTATGATGTATGTAGTATGTATGTGTTGATAATAATATTTGTATTGTGAATACCCATAATGAATTAATGACAAATTAATGTTTATAAAACTTAGAATATGTAAAACTATTAGTAATAATAATTAAATAATATTTCTTTTTTTATAAATTTATTTCATGTTCCGGTGGAACTCTATTCTTTTTATTCTTGCTGAACAACCGAAGTACCGCGTTCTCGGTTGTTTTTTCGAATTTATATTTAAATTTTATATATTTATGATTATTATTAGTTTTCGAAATTTATTTTTCCTTTTATAAATATAACTTTGGGGTCTCTTTTATATCCATATATATTTTTCTATATTTATTCTTTAGTAAAAACAAAGGTAAACAAAAATATGTCAATTTCGATCTTTCAAGAGTTCAAATGTTTAATGTATAATTTCATTGACCTGGTTGACTTTGAAGCGGATTATGCTGATTACATCCTTTACCAACACCTATGTGTCGGTTTTTAAGTTTACTTCATTCTAATTTATTACCGTCATCTTGAACGCTTGATTCATTAATGTATTCTACGCAGGCAATAGCAGGCTTTCAGTGGCTCTGCACAAAAATTTCTATCGAAAATTTGTTGTTTAATACCAGCGCTTCGGAATTCGCACCAAAATGACACTTTCTCATAAGAAAAACAGTTTTCGGCGATCAAATGTGATTTTTCTGAGCCTAGACTTCAGCAGTTTAGCTTTTTAAGATAGCTCCCGAGAAAATGTTACGATAAAGGTAGTTAATTTTTCGTTTCTCTGTTTTTTTAGGCTTGCAGTACTTTGACGTTCAGTTTTCTAGTAATCAAGGTGAGACATCTGATTTCGAAATATATCGCCTTTAATGCTTTTTTTGCAGTATAAGCAGATCCAACGGTTCACCTGTTATTGACTACTTATTTATATTTTGAGCTATATGATGTAGGCTTGATGTTTTTATAATTCAACGAAATCTTTAGAAGCTTTTCTCGAAAGCTGTTGTTTGTCTAGAGCTTTTTTAAATTATTATTTGCCGTATTTCCGCTATTACCAAAATTTTTAGAAATTATCTTCTTATATTTTTACACTTTAAATTAGCGATTATTCTTCCTTACTTGCTCTATTTTAATATTTTTGCGATTTTTATAGCAACGCTAACTTTTACGAAGCTTTCAACGAGCTTTCACAGCATGGCATATGCTTCTACATCTTTATTACAAAGTATACAATCAACACTCTCTCGTTAAATGTCAGTTATTCGAAGAATAATATGAAGCTTTCAGCGAGCTTTCACAGCATGTCATATATTTATACTTTTTTATTACAAAGTATTCAACTTTTCCTCGTTAAATGTCAGTTATTCGAAGAATATTATGAAGCTTTTTTCTTATGAAGCTTTCAACGAGCTTTCACAGCATGGCATATGTTTCCACATCTTTATTACAAAGTACACCAGCTACACCCTCTCTCGTTAACTGTCAGTTATTTGCAGAGTATTATGTTTATTATTGTTAAGTGAGTTAATTTCCTCAAAAGCTTTCACCAATCACCAAACCCAAACCAATAGTAAAACATTCCAACACAAATTACTTGTTTTTGCATCTTTTTGGTTAAACACTTTTGCTTTTTGTTGTTTATTACCTGACTTAGAGATGCTAATGTGGCTGAATCCACAGAATCCTGTAATAAAAATAAATAAAAGAAAGGAGAATACAAAATAATAAACAACATATACATATGCATAGATAAAGTGAGCGTTATAACGGGATGTATACGAATATGTGTACGAGTGAGGGCACGAAACAAAGCGGAAAATATATAAAAACGAACGAAGAAACAAAACTAAAAAAAAAAACCTAAACTGAAAATTATAAAAAAATATAATAAATAAGAAGGCAAAGCTTTTAAGCTCTGCACAAAAAATAATAAAATTAATATAATAATAAAATTATAACTATTTCTTTTATGATCGCTTGCTATAATTATTATTTTTTTTAAAGCTGCAAGCTCTGTTGTACTAAAAGCTCTGCAAAACTAATCCCAAAGCAATGCAGCATTGTGTGTGCAAGTGTTTATGTGTGCGTTAAGCTTTCATTATATGCCCGCGTATATGTTTCATGTGTGTGTTTGTTGTATGCTGTGTGCGCGTAAGCATAAGCGACGGTGTTAGAGCGAAAGCTTGTCGGCTATAAAAGCTTCTAGCGTGTCCCAAAGCAGTGCATAAAATAAATATTTGCTAAGTGCCAATTAAAAATCATTTGCGCCACCCACCTGTGCTTGTGACATTTCCTCCAGCTCTTGCGCTAAGCTATTCAGCGTGCCGTTCAGCAGATTGCGGCCCTCTTCCACGCCGCGCGTGAGCACTTGCGCTTGCAACTCTTCATTTTGCTCCTCCAAAGCTAAAAATATTTATATTATTTACAAAAACAGCTCTATAGTAAATTATATGGCGGCATACCTTTGTTCTTTTGCCGCATCTCCTCCAGTTCCTGATGCAGCTCTTCCAGTCTTATTGTCTCCGGCGAGGTGGTTGGCAGCGCTGGCCCCGTTTCGGCGCGCAGCCGTTCCAATTCTTTGCTCAACTCCAGCATTAGCTCCTCGGACGCCTTCTTATCGTCTTCGTATTTGCGTTCGCGCTGCACCGTCTCATCGAGATCCTGTTGCAGTGCCGCAATTTGATCGCGCGCCAATTCATATTTCTCCTCCGTGCGATGCAAGTCATTAGCTTGTTTGTCACAGAGCACGCGCAGGCGTTGTGCCTCTTCGCGTAATGTGTTCGCTTCCAATTCTATAGTTTTGATCTTGATTTGGCAATTTTCATTTTGGAGCGCCGCTTCGCGTTCGACGCGTGCCAGTAGTTCACGGTAACGTTTCTGTTCTTCGGCCAGACGCTCTTCGGCGCGCAACTCGGACTGAGCGGAGAGAAAAGGAAAGAGAGTTTTAATAGGTTTTATTGAAAAGATGAAGAAATAAACCTATATTTAATAGCACAGCTGGACTTTCAGGTGACCCATTCACTAAAGAATTTTAAAAGAAGGAAGCTAAACTTGTGGTTCGAAGGGAAGTAAACTAAACTTGGGGTCAATAATAACAAGATCAGCTAGCAATCATCGTCAAACATAGACTTTCGAAGCATTCAAATTCCATGTCTTCGCTAATATTCCAATGACCTTGATGCAGATTTTGGGTTCTGCAATAAGATAAGAAAATTCAAATTTCTTATCCCCAAGGATAAGAAATCAAGGCCGAAAATCTCTCCTCCTTCGTATTAGCTTTTTCTCTACTCACATACCGACAAGGGATATATGGAAACGCTGGAGAAGAGGCGCAGAAAGCTTTTTTATGGATGGGTCGAAGTTAGTAGGGAAGGTTGGAGCAGCAGCTTTCTGTGAGGAACGCTCCATCAATCTTAACTTTAGGCTACTGGACCACTGTAGTGTTTTTTAGGCGGAAATGGCTGCTATTAATGTCCTGCTACGGTGCAGCTTCTTTCAGGGAGATGAGCATTCGCACCGACAGCAGACCGGTTATAGTGAGCTCGTTAAATGTGACCAAAAGCTAGTCAAGAACTGTCAGTCCTCATTAGAAATGCTACTTCATCATCAGACTCGTTTGAATCGTTGTCCCCTGCAAAGTCAATAAGCCCACTCACTTCGATATTGGAACAAGTTAGTTCTTCTTTGGAATCTTGCATTCTAGCAGTGGAGCAATGGAGTTCTCATGCACTTAGTTGGCGCTGGTCGATGCCTGTGTGATTGCGAGATCCTTTCGTTGTGGTGTAGAATGCAGGAGATCTACTTAACTACTTGTCTTTAGCAAAGTTCAACTTGCCGCACATGCGGTAACGTTAAAAATGTTGTGAGGTGTGAAGTTTTATTGAGAAGGACAATGTGGAAATATCCAGGCTCTATCTCCTCTTTTTTCAGCTTTTGAAAGACTGAATCAGTCACGAACCAGAAGACGATGACCGATGTTATCATAAGCCGTCTCAACAAATTTGTGATAAGCTCAAAGCGTTATGACGATTTGTAAGGGTCTTATGATTTATAATATGGGAGTTTTTAGGTACCACAACGTACCGGTGTTCTAAGCCTGTCAAGTAAGGTCCCTGTTAGGAATGGCCTCTTCACCTAACTTAGCTAGGTGTATATATAGTCAGATATTGTCTATGGAGTACAGAGTCTTGCAAGATTTAGACCATCTCAAAGGAACTGATATGTTTTTGTGAGACATTTTAGGTTAGAAGGAAGTTCGAAGAATTGAAAGTAACCTGAAACCTGAAAATCTATAATATTAGATTTTGTCTCTACCAAATTTTTTCCACGATCAACTCAGAGATCGACTAATTTGGTTTTCAAAAGTTGGTAAAAGTGTAGTGTGCATTCAATGACGAAAACACTTATAAACAGATGCGAAGATATAAACAGAAGAAGATGACTGAAGCATAGGTTATGCTGTTTCTTTAGAAGTTAGCCTGGATTATTTGTAACAGCTGATGCTCTACAGATCAATAGATGATTCGAGAAAATTTTCATGGTGTTTGAAACTGTTAACGAAGATATGCTATAAGTGTCTATCACAAGCAAAAAATGTTATACCAGAAAATAGTAGCGAGTAACAGATTCATTCATTCAAGATTCTCTTCATTTTCAAACGTTTCTTCAGCTTTTAGTACAAAGTCTTTTTTCCCCAAACTTTTCCTCGAGAAAATATTATCTATCTCCACTCACCTCCCGATATTGCTCCTCGAGCATATGATAGCGTGTCTGCAGCACAGCATATTCGGTCTTTGTGCGCGTCGTGCGATCCTCAGCGATATTTTGTGTGTCGGCCAAGTCGGTGACTTGACGTTGCAGCAGTTCCAACTGGAAAGAGAAAGAGCGGAAGAGCGTAATGTAAATACGTGTAACAACAAGTAAAAGTTGATAGTGAAAAAGACATTAGCAGCCAGCTGATAAGCGGCAAGCAGTACAAAAACAAAGTAAATAAAAACAATATTTTAATTTTTTTTTATACTGTTTTGTAAATATTGTACATAATATGTATGTATATCACCATCTTTAATGCAAAACAACGTATCATAAAAAACAAAATTGAAATTCGCTGTTAGATATAATATGATACATATAACATATACATATGTATGTATGAGTAGCCGGCTGATAAGCGGCGAGCAGTACAAAGACAAAGTAAATAAAATAAATATATTTTAATTTTTTTATTAAAATTTGAAAATATAGTATGTATATCGTCACGTAAAATGCAAAAGAACGTCTCATCAAAAAAAAATCGATATCAGATATAATAACCAATATATAACCATTTTATAACCAATATATAACCATTTTATAACCAATATATAACCATTTTATAACCAATATATAACCATTTTATAACCAATATATAACCATTTTATAACCAATATATAGCCATTTTATAACCTAAACTCAAATTATGTTTCAATATGATTGGTTTCTATTATAATACATATTCTAAATATGAAAAATGATGTTACGTTATTTTGCATTTAGGTGATGATATGTATGTGAGCTTTGTGCGCTAATTGCCATGCAATTAATGTCGGTTTGGCGCGCCGCGCAGGCCAAATGTCAGACACAAAAATATTATAGGTAAGATATTTTATTAATTTTTAATTTTTTTTTTCATTTTGTTTTTGTCTTATATTTTCAATTAGCGCTAATACTAACACAACTGCTTTTTAGTACACGCAAATCGCCGAGCAGATCATCAATGAGCAACACATCCGCCATTGGTGTTTTCAAATGCATTTGTTCAATATTTTTTGTGCTGCAGTTTTTATGTTTTGTAGAATTTTTTTTTGTTGTGTTTTTTTGTTATGCTTATTGTGCGATTAACATATATATTTATGGATTATTTTTTATCAAAATGTCATTTATAATTTATGAATCACCAAAAAATCATCATTCATGCCTTCGAAACGACGTAAATTTGTTTTGTTTCTACGCATTGCTACTAATAAATATTTTTTAAAAATTTTTGAAAAAAAAAATGTTTTTTAATTTTTTTTAACATTAATTTTTTAAATATTTTTTTTATAATATTTTTTTAAATATGTTTTTTTTTTAATTTATTTTTTAATATTTTTTTTTAATATTTTTTATAATATTTCATTATATATGTATGTATATATTTTTAATATCTTTTTTTTTCTAATTTTTTTTTTAATAAATTTCAATTCATATTTATTTTTATCTACACACGTCTTATGCGCTGACACACTCAACAACAACTGAGCTGCGCTACTCGCTGAGTGAAGTCAGTGTAAAACGCTTGCTTCTCAACTGTAGACACTTGCAAGGAGTGGGTATAGACAGAAGAGGAAGAAGGTAGCGACACTTGACTATGGAATGGCGGTGTGTTGTTGTTTTTGCTGAAGATCTTACACGCCCGCATTAGCGCTAATAGCAGTTGCATTTAACGCCTCGAGTTCAGTGTTCAGTGTTCAACGTGCAAGTGTTGGCGTTGCCACAAAACCCATATTTGTCTATAAACAGCGAGCAGCTAATTTTTACTACGCTGCTGCATGCCATTTAAAATATGCAAAATTCTTGAGCAAGTTGAATTCACATACTGTTCATAAATGGTATTTATCGTATTGCGTTTTTTGTTGTTGTACTTTTTTGACATTTCGTACATATTTCAAAGTTAACCCCTTGCCATTTGTGGCGTCGTCAGTCATTCATTATCTTCAGCCCGCTTTGTTAAGTACATGTGTATGTTTTTGTTGTTATTTGTACATATGTATAAACAGACTAACTTCATACTGGCTTCAACAGTTGGACACTCGTTGCCGGCCAGCAGACTCGAAGTATAATGTGTACTTTGCGCACCCCGCTTGTTTACATTCGATTCGCGCTGCACACAAGAAGCCGACAAGCCGACAAGCAACATGTCTTATCTAATTTGTCTGTTTGTATTTGTAAAGTCAAAGTAACTGTTGAGCGCTCACACGCCGACAAAATGTGTGATAAGACAGTACATATAGAGAGTCAAAAAAGAGTTTATGAAACTCTTGCAATAATATAAACATACATAAGAGTTATAGCATTCATCAACACTTCACTCGCTTAGTTTAAACTCTGCTCTCTTTCAAGAAAATTACTTGAGAAAATACAACACAGCCCTATACCATAAGTATCGCTAAGGTTCATCAACAACGTAAACTAGTTTATTTTATTTATACCAGTTATTTTTTATACCAGTTTATTGTAGTTATACCAGTTATTTCTTCGATTTGCTAACCTAGCTTTGCTAGATTTAACTTATCATCGCATAAACTCACGCAATTTTTTTTAAAATTGATTATACCAGTTTATTGTAGTTATACCAGTTATTTCTTCGATTTGCTAATCTAGCTTTACTATATTTAACTTATCATCGCATAAACTCACGCAAATTTTTTTTAATTGATTATACCAGTTTATTGCAGTTATACCAGTTGTTTGTTCGATTCGCTAACATACAACATTTAACTAATCTAAGACAGCTTCTATAAGCCGCGATTAGAAACTTCTATGAGTAAAGAAATTGTAAAGAAAAGAACACCGATGTCCAAAACCATGAAGGTTTTTTAAAGGGGCTTCTGTATAAGAACGGATGAGTAACTTCAATGAATCATCATTACCGTAGAATAAACTCAGCATCAAGAAAAAGCATCAATTGACAAATATTTGCCGTGGATAATAATGAACGACAGAGCTGCTCCCCCAACAGATTGATTTATGTAACCGAATTTTTTTCTTACGATAACTGCCAACATGACAGAAATCATCAAAATTATTTAGAGAATGCTTAATGCTGCTACAACAACAACATTAACATCAACCACAGAACTAACAACCAAGAACCAATAGCAAACTATTCTGGAGATACCCACTGGTAAAAACCTTTCAGTAGGTTCGGTTAGGTTAGATGGCTAGTCCAGGGGTGACATTTTTATTACTATCTACAGTCTTGTATCCGACCTCATAAGCCGACAAAGCGTCTTGTGGCCAATTCAAAATTGCTCAGGCATTTAATTTCTATGCCCATGAGTTCAGTGGAATATCTGAGCTCTCTAGTATTTAAGCTTTGTTCTCACAAATGCGCAACAATCAAAAAGAAAATGTTAAGATGATTCGACCTCGTCTTCTTTTATACAGCTTCTGTAGCTGGCGTCCAGTAAGATTCTCAACCTTATAGCATAGACGCCGATAGGAATTAGAATCCCCATAACTAGGAAGATGCTAGCCTTACTGAGGGCAGAGACCTTATCGGATCTCTTACGATCGATCTTGGGTCAAAAGGATCTTGCGAAAGCACAGGAACTGATAGTAGCCCAGCGCAGACCAAATTACCGCGAAGTTTCCACCTCATTTTCTTCCATACAGCTTCTGTAGCTGGCATCCGGTAACAATCTCAGCCTTACGCTTAGACGCCGATGGGACAATGGCCTGTTAGAACCCCCACAACTAGGGAGAGGCTAGACTTACTGAGGGTAGGGAGCTTACCGGATCTTACGATCGATCCGATAGCAGTTCAGTGGCCAAGTTCCCGCGAAGCCCAGTATCTGGTCGTAGAACACATAATGAGAGTGGAGCACCGGCTTGTACCTAGCCATTCTACACATAGCCGGGTTGGGTTACCTTTTTCTTATTATCTCATCAGCTTTACAGTTAACTGCGATTCCACTGTGACCTGGCACCCGTAACAAAGGTAGGCAACACGAATACTACACTGATGGCACATAAAAGGAGATAAAGAACAGATTGTTTTATCGCGAATGGAATCGAAAAAGTTTTCAGCAAAAAGACTTGCTCGAATTCTTCACAGAGAAAATCGCTAAAATATTAGGTTAAGTTAGGATAGGTCCTTAACTCACCTAACCTAACCCAGATTTAGATTAGATTAAGTTAGGTTAGGTTCTCGTGAAGCCACGCATCCACTTAGACCGCTAGAAACACTTGTCCTTTATGATGCCTAGAACTTCAGGGTATGTATCAAAAAGACAGTCGCTTATCAGCAGAAGTCCTAGATAGCGCGCTAAAAGAAGCGGCATTACGGAGAATTACATCTGCTGCTACCTTGATGCCCGCCACTTCCGCTTTTCTGCTTGAAAGATACAACATTGGCCTGGCAGTCTGCACAAAAGTTGATTGAGAGCTTGCGACAGTATACTTCACTCCAACCTGCCCCTTGAGCTACAATCCATCTCTCACTGCGCCTATGCAGCAACGACTCCGCTCCAGCCACATATCTTTCGGAAGTATGTGCGCGCAGCAGATGCCGCTAGGAGTAACTTCCTAGGCGCAGTGGTTTAAGTTAACGGGAAGGAGTTCGAAGTGAGAGAGAGTTTTGAATGGCCACCTCTGAAGTTTGGCGAGTTATCAGGGATGCAGTCGAAATGAGAGAGGATTTCTGAATGGCATTAAAAATAGATTATAATAATTTCGAACATCTTTTATGAATAAAATATGTTTTTACTTATCGCTGTAGGAAACTAAGAGACCTTTTCAGTACAAAAATTATTAGTTTGATCTATTGAAAAGCCAAAACTTGACTTAGCCGCTTCTTAGCACCTCGTTAATATTGAGTTTTAAAAACAGACAGACACTTGTCAACAAATTTGAGTGAATTTATTATTATCTTCTTGGCTTTGATGAAAAAATGTATGTATATTTTCAAAAAAAAAAATATATTTGTATTATTTATTTTTATTTAAAATTGCTTTATATATTCATTGAACTTAGTTTTTGCAAACTAAAAGTTTGCCAAATATTCAACACACACATATACATATATAAATTAAATTGCACAATATTTATAAATATTTTTTAAAACACACAGTTTAATTATATATTCGTATACATGTATGTGGACCCGTATTTCAACTATTTTCTGCGAATTTTCGAAAACACTTTATTCCGGCGCGCACATTTCCAACAACGCGCGAGACACATATTAGACTGATGCGGTCCGACGTCAATCGTTGGCACCGTTCTTCTACATATGACCGACACGCAACTTTTCTATATATATACATGCATGTATGTCTGTCCGTCGGCACATTAGAAAGCACAGCGCAGTGACAGCTGAAAAACCAACTCAATACGGTTTTTGAGAACTTCCAACTATCTCTCACAAACTGGCCTCACCACCGACCGGCTGCCTGGCTGTCTGGCCGCCCAAAGCGGGCCACGAGCGCCACAAGCATTGGCGCAATATGTGCGCATGCTAATGTTCGTCAGTGTGTGTGTGTGTGTCTATTTAGAATGAAATGTGGCCTAAATGGTAGTGGCTGCCAAATATGTGGCTACTATAAACTATTCTCCTACTTCTTTTTTCTTGTTTTTGTATTGCACAAATATTTCTGTTGACTTTTGTTTTCACATTTTTCGTCTAAATATTTACATATCGCCAGACGGACAAGTTGCGGCAGCCTAACAGCATAAACATACCATAAGCTACCAGCACATATGTATGATCCATAGTCTCATCAACACACACACATGCAAATATTAATAGCTGCACAAATATAGCAGTCGGTAGGGAAAATGTGTAATTAAATCCGGAGAATCACAGAACAATGCACTTGTGAAATGAAAAAAAAGCTTCAATTACTCTCAAGCGTAATGCTGTTGTTGTTGAATTATTGTTGCGCACAGCTATGATTTTTGGACAGCGACATATGTATATCACACACACATATGCTGCTAGGTGGAGTGACAAAACTGTCAACCAAAGTCACTTAATGCGCTTTCTTGGTGAACGCAAAGCATTCTCTGTTATGCCTAAGTAAATATGATGTATGCATGTATGTACATGTATATACGATAACATATAGTACCGCATAAATATGTTGGCATATAAGTAGTAAGCGCATAATAGTGAAACAAGTGCAGGCTAGTACGGAGCTGCCCAGTAAACAAAAGTATGGGGTTTGAGCATGTGAGTTAAAGTATTGAATGAAAAAATATTGATATTATGTTATGCTATGTAACATTATGTTATGCTGCTGTATGTTATATGAAAATATTCAGTGCTATATTAAATAATGCCATCTTGTGTTGTGTTAAGTCATGTTATGTTATGTTATGGTTATGTTATTGTTATGTTATGTTATGTTATGTTATGGTTATGTTATGCTATGTTATGTTATGTTATTGTTATGTTATGTTATGTATGTTACGTTTTGCTACATGTGTTATACTAATCTATGTTATGTTGTGGTATGATATGATAAATTACAGGTATGTTATATTAAGTTTTGATATACTACGTTGCTATGTTAAGTTACGTTATGATATGTATGTAAGTCATGTTATATTATGCTATGCTATGTTGTGTTACGTTACGCTATGTCATGTAATGTTATGCTATACTAAGTTGCTATGTTAAGTTACGTTATGCCATGTACATATTTAAGTCATGTTATGTTATGTAATGATATGTTGTGTTATGTTACGTTGTGTTATTGTATGCTACGTTATGTATGTCATGTTACTCTATGCTACATTATGTTGCGTTATGTCATGTTATAGTATGCTGTTGTATGTTATGCGATGCAAAATTATGTTATGTTATACTATGTTTTTATGTTATGTTATGTTATATTATGCTATGTTGCTATTTTAGTCATGTTGTGCTGTGTATGTCATGTTATGTTATGTTACGTTACATCTAGTTATGCTTCGTTATATTAAGTTATGCTTTCTTATGTTAACCGTTGTTATTGTGATATGTAATATGCATAACAATATGAGCCAACAGCTGATAATAGTATTAGCGTAAATATATGTACATGTAGTATGTAGCTTTAGCTGGAAAGAGTAGATTTTGGTAATCCGATAGGAGATTTCGAAGTAGGTTGTGACAATTTGATACATACTTTTCTGGTATCAAGTCGAATGAAAAAATGTATACCACAAAGAAAACGTTCCTTTGCAAAGCTTTGTAAAGTCCATTGAAAAACTTTAAGCCATGCAAGCTTTACTCAATGCCATGTAATGAGAAATATTAAAGATTTTACTCTTTAATATATAAAAGTTGTAGGTGAAAGCTTTTTATGAAATATAAATGTGCGTTTGAGAATCTTTAATATATAAAAGTTGTAGGTGAAAGCTTTTTTATGAAATATCAGTGTGCGTTTGAGAATCTTTAAGCGTGAACAACATTATAAGTTTTTCCCAAATGTAGATAATTTAATGAGAACAATAAAAGCTTTTTCACTTTAAGATGAAAAAATTTTGACCTGAAAACTTTTTATGAGTTTTGGGCGAAAGTTCGAAAATCTTTAGGAGCATTCAACTTTATACATTTTCTTTATTAAAATTTAAACACAATGGTGAAAGCTTTGTCGCTTTAATATGAAAGTGTTTTTTAGGAGATTCAAATATGGATTTGAGTACTTAAGGACTGTCAACTTCAAAAGCTTTCCAAAGTTTAAAAAGTTTTACGAGAACAATTAAAATTTTTCACCTTAATAAGTAAATATGTTCTGCAGCAGAAGTGTGCATTTGAGCATATTTAAGGATTACAATTTCACAAACTTGCCTTAAAACGAACAGTGAAAGCATTAACCTTAATATGAAACTGTTTTGCGTGAAAGCATTTTATGAGTTTTAGGAAACTATTTAATTATCTTTAAGATCTTTCATTTTCCTGAACTTTTCCTAATGTAAAAAATTTTTTGAAAAAAGTGAAAGCTTTGTATGTTAGTGTCTTTAAAGGCTTACAACTTCAAAAACTTTCTTTGTTATTTAAAAAAAATGGTAAAAGCTTTCTTCATTATAATATGAAATTTTTTTTGCGTGAAAGCTTTTTATTAGGTTAAAGTTTATTAAACTTAAAGATATTTCATTTTCTTAAGCGTAGAAAGTTTAATGAAAAAAGTGAGAGATTTGCATGTTAGTGAAAATAGTAAAAGCTTGCTTCTCCTCAATATAAAATGAAATAAAGTGAAAGTGACTCATTGCATGTGAGTATCTTTAAGGGCTGCCAACTCTAAAAGCCTTTACGTTGGAATTAATGGAGAATAGTAAAAGCTTTTTCCACTTTAATAAGAAATTATTTTGCTTGAAAGCTTTTTATGAGATTTAAGTTTGAGAGAAAGTCTTTTCACTATATTAATGATTTTTTGCTTTCGAAAGCTTTACACCAGTTTTTAATATACATACATATATTTGAGTATTTTTAAGAATATAAAAGTTAAAGTCAACGATTTGATCAGTATTTTGCTAGCTAAAATTTATATAGTTTTGTAATGCTATAGGTAGTTTCTATGATAATTCCTGGATTTTAATGAAAGCTTTTCTTCAATTTCATAAAAAAAGTTTAAAATTACGCAGCTTAAAGAGTTCTTACAAAATTTACTGGTTACTATTGATTTTAATAAAGGCTTTTTATAGCTTATAAGAAACTTAGCTGTTAAGCAACTTGAAAATCTTTTAAAAATTGTCTCGAGCAGCTTATAAAAGTTACTTGTTACTTTCGATTTTAATGAAAGCTTTTTAACTCTTAAATGAAAATTGGATATTAAGCAATTTGAAAATCTCTTGAAAAGTTCCTACAGGTTTTTTCGGATTTTGTTGAAAGCTCTTTTCATATCAAAATTTTGTTGAAAGCCCAACATTGAATAGCCCGAAAAGGCGTTAGTGACTTCTTACACAATTTTCTCTTCACGAAATTTATTTATGAAAAGAGCTTATAATAAATAATAAACTTTTCCAAATGGTGAAAGCTCAAAGCTTTTTTCTCACACACTAAAGATAAACAGTTTAAAAACTAATATTATTGAGTCATATTGTAAAAAATGTGTTTAAACATTTTTATTTCGTCATTTTTGAAAACAACAAATTTTCCTACAATGAAATTGCTTAGAAGGAGGCATCAAATTTATAAATAAAGTAAAATCGAAGAAAAATAAAAAAATGGCGAGCAAATATTTTCATTACATTTGCGCTAAAAATAGGAAATGCGTTCATTGTAGTCCGTCTCGGGAGCAAAATATGAGTGAACGAGTTCGAAGCAATTGACTAATGTATATTATGAATACATTGCGTGTACATACATATGTCAGCAGTTGCCTTTGTTTATATGAAAATATATATAAATATATGGTGGTATGAGTGAAAATTGTTTGTATGTAAGCGAAGTGAAATTATCGATTGATATTAACCCTTGCAAAACACAACACAAGAAAACATATTTGCCGTGAGATAATATATGTATATTATGTACATGTACATATGGGGATATGTATAATATATAATATACTCATGTATTTTTTTTCTAAATATTATTTTCTTACTTATTTTACAACTTGAATTGTTCTTTTTACTGCCAAGACGCATTTAACATAATATCGCGACGCATTTCCGCTGCCTAATCAAGTGGAAACTTTGTAACCAATTGGACTTATGATACGAAGTATATATACTATATATACATTTTACGATACAAAACATACATGCCACATGTTGCAACAGTGACATTGTGAAACGAACGAATTTGATAACATATAGTATATTTGATTTCTCCTCTTCTTTCGCAGCGCACTTATCACTTCGAAGAAAACGCGACGCAGCGCAGCGTAAATCTGAAAAAATGTAAGCCATAAAGTCATATTTAATTACATGCACAAAGGCGCTTGTGATTTCGAAAGGCATTGGCACTAATTAAGTGATAGCCCAGCGGGAAGCAGAAGCAGACCGACTGCGCAGTGCAGTGAGCCGCACAGAGCGCCCGCACGATAAAGCTTTACATGCAGCTGATTAAAAGCGATTTTGAGCTTGAAATAGGTCGACGGGGCAGTTCAGTGTAATATTATGTTCATTTATATCGCGATTTTTTGCTTAGTAAATGACATTTAATTGAAACTGCTTGCAAATTGACAAATGGGTTAAATTAATGGCACTTTAGTCAATTGCATGACGATTTTGTAAATGCTGAAAGCTTTCAGCGATTATTTTTGTACACAATATGTTGAAAGGTCTTAAAGAATTTTAGAAACGCAGTTTAAATGCAAAATTTTCATTTCAGGAATAACTAAAAAATTATCGATATTTAGTAATAACAATTTATCGATTATAAATATGTAATAACTATTAATTAATTAATAGTGTTAAATAATTTATAGATTACATTTTTCCAAATTTATCGACTATACTAATAAAATTTTATCGATTATTATTAATATTAATTTATCGAACATCGACATATAATATTCTTAACTAAAAGATAGAGCTTTTAGCTAAAAATAAGTATATTTAAAATTGACAAAAATTGCAGTAAGGCAGAAAAATTTATCGATTAAAAATATGTAAAAAAAAACTATCTTTAAATAATTAATCAATAGTGCTAAATAATTTATAGATTATATTTATAAAACATTATCGAATTGATATGCATGTAATTAATCGTTCAATAATATATAGCAAAGGGTATATGCTTAGCAAAAAGATGGAAATATTAGCTTAAAACAATGTCATTGTAAACCCATAAGAATTTCAGAAATCTGAAAAATTTATTTATAATAATAAAAATTTATCGATAACGAATGTGTTAATAAAAATTATTATATATGATATCTTGTTAAATAATTTATAGATTACACTTTTAAAAATTCATCGATTATACTAATAAAATTTTATCGATTTTTATTAATATTAATTTATCGATTATCAACATATAATATTTTTAACTAAATTATAGAGTTTTTAGCTTAAAATAAAGATATGTTGAGAATGCACAAGAACTGCAGTAAGACTGAAAAAGTTATCGATTATATTAA
Source organism: Bactrocera neohumeralis (assembly GCF_024586455.1). Lineage (NCBI taxonomy): Eukaryota > Metazoa > Arthropoda > Insecta > Diptera > Tephritidae > Bactrocera > Bactrocera neohumeralis. Next base: position 68,297,242 of record NC_065923.1, on the reverse strand, counting down.
TAAAAACTTATCGATAAAAAAAACTTTATTATCGATTATTAATAAGTAAATTTTATCAATTAAAGACAGAATTGTTGTCTTAAAAAAAATTCAATAAAAATCGAAAAGAATATAAATTCTCTCTGTTAACTAGATCATATAAGAAATTAATGCTTTCGCAAAATTTTGTAGGGACTATGAAAATCTTTTGTTCTTAAATCTGAGGGCTTCAGTCCTCACAATTTTTATGACTTCGTTTACTTGTACGACTAATTACTTCTTTGGAAATGTAAATTCGAACGTTTTAAGTTACTGAAAGGCTATTTATATGGGTTGCTTTTTGATTGTCAATAATTTAATTGTCGCTTCCGTCACATGAAAAATTAAATAGTCCTGAAAGAATACACATTGTTGTTGTTGTCGTGGCAAAAAACATTCCTGTAATAATTTTTAACAATCCTGCCGTGTTGACAGTCGTCGGCCGCATAGGAATCTGGATCCGTTCCGGTTACGTAAACCTGACTAACGTGGGAACAGTAAAATAATACATCTACCATTTTATTTTTAATTAATATTTCATGTTTTCACATCTTTTTTTCTAAGGTGCATATCCAGCCGTTGTATGGAAATAGGTTTGGAGAGTGTTTTGCACCTGGTTCAATAACATTTTTTTCTTAACAGCGTGAATCGATTACCACTTCTCACCTGCTTTGTATTCTCATTTGGTTTCAAAAAGTTACAGAAAGCGATTTTTTGTGCTTTTAGTCGCGAACTGACTACTTCTGATATTCTAAAAAAAATAATCGCTATCAATTCATACCGTTTTCTATAAATCTTTGTTTTTGAACCAAAATTCAGAATAAGCTCGAAGTTTTATTTCTGCATATTAATGTTAATTGAAACACACTTTTGATAGTTTTGATACGAGCAACCCACATCTCTATGTTCACTATATGTTTTTATTATATCTTTTAAGGCAAACATTGTATTCAAAATTATATTTAGTCGATTCAAAAAAATATTTTAACTTTTTATCGAAATTATATTAACTTTTATCGATGTACCCACTTCAGAAACCATTTCTTCATTCTTTATATGCACTTTACAAACTAGTGTCGGTGATGCAATGGTTCTGATAAACCATAATATCTCAAAAGCCAGTACACATACATACATGTAGTTATGTATGTGGAATGTTGAAGCTTAATTATGCCTGAATTTATTTGTTTTATCTTATATTATTATCACTTTTCTTTAACTTTTTAAGACATTTTATACTCCTTTTTCAGCCAATTTCCAGATTTTCTATTAAATACGAGTATCATTTTTTACCGTACTAATAACTCTTCACATTATTATTCCTCTATATTTAATGAATATTAAAAAATATATTTTATTTCCTTTACACACTTCTTGCTTTTGCTTTATCCATCTACTTTTATTACCTCACTTTCTTCATCCGCACTCAACATTTTAATCGTTTTCCTATAATTTTAACCGTTTGTCGTCTTTTCGCCTTGACTTGTGTTTCATTAATAATTTCAACGCGTTTATTTGTGCTCGACTAAATTCGCGAGCGGTCAAAGTGGTCAGTTTTATATTATTAAACGGTTGTGTGGCACGAAGAATAGGGTGGCGACTAATAGTAAATGACAGTGGTTCATAAATATTGCTGTAATTATGTAAATACTTTCAGAGATGTTAGATAGATAGACATATTTCTAAATTAACAAATATTTACGAGGGCTAGCTAACAAATATTGAAACTAAGAAACAACTATTTATTTGGAGATATTCGACATAATATATTTTCGACATCGTTGTCTTGTGGGAGGATATATGAAATAAAGTTGCAGAAATTCAAACTAACTACGCTTTTAGACCAAATTTTAATTTGATTGAATAAACTGGTATAACTTCTGGAATTAAACTGGTATAATTTGAATTTTTTTTATACCATTTCATTGCATTTATACTAGTTTAGTAACTTCTGTAATTTTAGTTTGTTTGAATAAACTGGTATAACTACTGGAATTAAACTGACATAAACTGGTATAATTTGAATTTTTGTTTATACCTCTTTATTGCATTTATATTAGTATAAACACAATTTTTTGATTACAGCAACTGATTGCTATTATACCAGTTGTTTGCTCGCCACTCTTTAAAGTCTGCTGCATCGAAGACAACTAGAATTCACTCTGAAACAATTATTCATGCAAGCTAATAAACTAGTATAACTTCTGAGTTGAAACTGGCACAACCTGGTATAAACTGGTATAATATAGATTTTACTATTTATACCACTTTTTTGCATTTATACTGCTATAAATATAGTTTTTTATATAACTGGTATAAACTGGTATAATATGGATTTTTCGTCATTCCACTTTATTGCATTTATGTATGTTGTACGATTCGTCACTCTCTAAAGTCTTCTGCCTCGAAGACAACTTGAATTCACTCTGAAACATTTCTTCATGCAAGCTACCCTCGTATAGCATGGAACTTCGTTTATATTTTCTTATGGGTGTGCATGTGTAAAGCAAAGAATATTAGAATTCTATGTCAGGCAATAAAAAATAATAAAACTAAATTTAATCGGTGACCTTGAACTTGAAAAAAGTAACAGCAAAGTTAAAAATATCTTCTCTGTACCCCTTTGCACAAAGCCACTGCGTAACTTATGAACGTCATATATAAATATCGACACTAGCCATTATATTATACATATGTACATACCTACACTCAACAGTTTATAGGCAAATAGCAAGTCTCCGCCACAAAACGCCATAAAATTGCTGGTATTTGTCTAACAAATAAAATGGTTTGAATTATGAATGGAATGCCGCGCCCGACCTTACGTAACCTAAATACACCATATATACTAACATATACATATACATATGTATCACACAAATGCACCCACCAAGTGCCAGTGGGTCCGAATTAATTACACCTAACAAACAGCGAGCAAACAAGCAAAAATATTAGATAAATTCATTCACTTATTGGATGGAAGTAAATTACATTTTTAACCCATCATTCGACATTCATTTTTTTTCTAGAATTTTTCAGTTCACTCTCTTCGAAAACTAACCTGAAGCAACAGAAATTTGCTCAGGCGAGCGGAGAATAGTGTCCTATTCTATAAGTAAAATAAACCTTTATAAAGCTGAGTTGTATTCTTGTTGCCATCGGTGGGAATGTAGAGTGGGTGCAGGTCATGAAGGGTTGCAGTGCATAAGTGTTTGTAATGGT